>NC_057925.1:49474106-49800139 GCF_018873765.1 Telopea speciosissima | reverse complement strand
GTCAACTCACAAAAATGGAAAGGTCTAATCCTTCTATTCAATGCCTGAGTATGAATCATGGAATGAAAGCTTGGGGGGATGCATAAGGCTGATCTATCAAGTACTATAAGGTTTGTCTGTGCAAACTTCAAGGAAGGAGCCCAATTGGAGTCTTAACTCGAAAATGTCTGCTTAGGATTCCATTCCTCATTATAATTACATTTGGCTCTCTGGGCAAGGGTTGGGTGGACATCAAAATAAGGCAAGGAGTATTTCCAAGATCTTGACAAGAACAAGAAAGATTTTTTGTGGGTAAATGAGCAAGATGGAAAAGCCATTGAACTTGCATTCAGCAAGAAGAAGATCAAAGCATGGAGAATTGGCTCGGGCAATTTTAGGTTAAATATCATAATAACCAATATTGATAATTTTGAAAAAGATAAAATCTCATCAAACAACATTCACAACTCTGAAATTGCATACCCACGAAATTCTGATAAAGTTGTTCATTCTTTTGTAGCTGGAATACTTATCTTGATTAGAAGGTGAAGCTCATAAAGTACAGTGACTTTGTCAACTAGGGGCTGATATTGTTTTCCATGGCTGATATGAAAAGATCAACCCCTTCTATGGTGGATGGTTTGAAACCAGGCCAACGAAAGATTATATTTTGCTCTTTCAAGAGGAATTTTGTGAAGGAAGCTAAGGTTACCCCATTTTGTGGATATGTATCTGAGCATTCAGCTTAACACCATGGTGAGGCAAGTCTTCAAAGCACAATAATTAGAATGGCACACAGAAAGGACTCTACAAAATAGAGGTTCAATAAAACCAAAAAAAAAAGATATGGAAATGGAAAAGACTCCATGTGCTAGTACTATGGAGTGAACCTTCCAGTGTACTAGTATTTAAGAAGAACCACTGCGATAAATCAACAACAAACTCAGCCTTATGCCAACTTAATGGGGTCGGTTACATGGATCCAAACAAAACAAGGTAGGGGAAAACTGGGGTCTAAAAAAAGGGAATGAAGAGATGGGGAAAAAAGGTGAGAAATGAAAAATGACAAATGGAAGATAGGAAATAAAAGAAAAATGAAAGACGAAAGTAAGAGGAAAAAGGCACAGCCCAGCAAGTCAGGAGAATCTCAGCTAAATGGAGTTTGCTACATGGATCCTTGCCCTCCAACAGGCTCTATCCGAGGTCATACTTGGAACAAGACCTAGACTATGCATGTCCTTCCTCACATCTTCTCCTATGGTCATTTTAGACCTGCTCTAGCTCTTTTAGCTCCTTCAATCAGGATTCTATCACTCCTCCTTACTGGGGCGTCCCTAGACCTCCATTGGACATGACCATACCACCTTAAATGACTCTCTCAGAGCTTGTCATTGATCGAGGCAA
Source organism: Telopea speciosissima (assembly GCF_018873765.1). Taxonomy (NCBI): domain Eukaryota; kingdom Viridiplantae; phylum Streptophyta; class Magnoliopsida; order Proteales; family Proteaceae; genus Telopea; species Telopea speciosissima. The sequence goes on along the minus strand of NC_057925.1, from coordinate 49,798,756 downwards.
CTCCCAAGTCAGCTCTAATACGATCATTCTTTACTTTATCCTTCCTAGTTTTTCCACACATCCATCTTAACATCCTCATCTCTGCTACACAAAGCTATTCAATATACCTTCCGCCCCATACATCATAGCTGGTCGTACAACAGTCCTATAGAACTTTCCTTTAAGTTGCAGAGGAATACGTCGATCGCAAAGCACTCGGACACGCCTCTCCACTTCATCCATCCCACTTTAATTCTCTGTGAAACATCATCCTCTATGTCACCTTCTTTATTCATGATTGACCCCAGATATCTAAAATAGTCACTTTGCGGTATCTCTCTTTCCTCAATTCACACCATATCAGTATCCATCATTGTATGACTAAAATTACACATCGTATACTCCGTCTTCGTTCTACTAATCTTAAAGCCATTTTTTTCCAATGTTGATCTCCAAAGCTCTAACTTAGCGCTAATCCCTGCTTTTGTCTCATCCACCAATACGATATCATCAACGAAGAGTATACACCACAGTACCTCGTCTTAAATGCTCTTGGTTAGGTCATCCATGATAAGCGCAAAGAGATAAGGGCTTAAGGCTGATCCCTGATGTAACCAAATTGTAATTGGGAATTCCTTGCCCTGACCTCCCGTAAATCTCACACTAGTTACCACGCCCTCATACATATCTTTAATTATATCCACGTATTTACTTGGCACCCCCTCTCTTCACTAGAACATGCCGGATTAAATCTCTAGGAACTCAGTCATAGGCTTTTTCCAAATCAATAAAGACCACATGGAGATCCTTCTTGCTATCTCTATATCTTTCCATGAGCCTCCTCAATAAGTAGACAGTTTCTACTGCGGATCTACCTGACATAAAACCAAATTGGTTCACCAAGATATGGATCTCTCTTCTCAAACGGGCTTCAACAACCTTCACCCAAAGTTTCATAATGTGGCTCATAAGCTTTATGCTTCTATAGTTATTGCAACATTGGATATCACCTTTATTTTTGTAGATCAGGACTACAATGCTTCTCCTCCATTCATCTGGCATCTTCCTTGTGTTCATAATCTTGTTAAACAGATTGGTTAACCAATATACCCCACAACTTCCAAGGGTTTTCCACACTTTTATTGGAATCTCATCTGGACTTGCTGTCTTGCCTGCTTTCATCTCTCTTAAGGCTTTTTTAACTTCCGCCACACTAACAATTCGTTCATATCTATGACGTGTGGTGTCTTGTTGAATGATGTAATCGTCCAGAACATTTCTTCTCGGCCTGTCTCCATTTAGTAGGTCACAAATATATTCATCCCATCTCTTCACAATGTCCTTATCTTTTACCAACACTCTTCCATCAGCACCCTTGATACACCTTACCTGGTCGAAATCTCTACTCTTCCTTTCTCTCATCTTTACTATCTAATATAAAGCTTTTTCCCCTTCTTTGGTGTTTAGGTTGATATAGAGATCCTCACATTTCTTTGCCCTAGCGATCCCCATAATCTTCCTAGCTTCGTTTCTAGCATCATAATACCTCTTTTTATCCTCTATTTCTTTATTCCTTTGACATGTCTTAAAACACTCTTTCTTGGTCCTAATGGCTGATTGGACATCATTGCTCCACCACCAAGTCTCTCTAGGGGCCTGACGACTACCCTTCACTTCCCCTAGCACATCTTTGGCAACCCTTTTAATACAAGTCATCATTTCGTTCCACATCACATTGGTTTCTCCCTCAAAGTTCCATTTTCCTTGTTTGACCACATTATCAGTAAATGTCCTCAAGGATTCCCCTTTTAATCTCCACCACCTTACCTTAGGGTATATAGGTTTCCTCCTCCTAATCTTCTATACACCGAGGCACATCTCTAGGACCACCAGTCTATGTTGGGTGGTTAAGCTCTCCCAAGGATAACCTTACAGTCCTTACACCCCATTTTGCATGCCCTTCTTGTTAGGAAGCAGTCTATTTGACTAGTATGATTCCCACTTTTATAGGTAACTAAGTGTTCCTCACTTTTTTCAAAGAAATGTTCACAATGGAAAGATCATAAATTACCGAAAAGTCTAGGATTTAGGTCCCCTCCTCATTCCTCTCCCCAACTCCGAAACCGCTATGTACACATTCATAACCTCTACGATCCCTCCCAACATGTCCGTTCAGGTCACCTCCAAAAATATTTGATTTATCTTGGTCAAAACTCTGCATTAAATCATTCATGTGTTCCCAAAATTGATATTTACTACTTTCATCAAATCCTACTTGAGGTGCATAAGCGCAAACAATATTGACAACCTCTTTCTCCAATACCAGTTTGATAGATATAATCTTGTCTCCTAGTCTATTGACCTCTATTACATCATTCTTTAGATCTTTGTCCACAATTATGCCCACTACGATAAAACATTCCTGAGAAATGAGAACTTTAAGAACATAGTGCCAATGACCATTACTGATTATGTAATACATTCCCCACTTTGTAATTGGAAAAGAAATCATGTAGTTAAATGTTTAGAACTAGTGTCGCCGTGTGGCTGAGTTATGTTTGCTGTTGTTAGTTTTATATTGTCCACCCTTTTGTTGTTTCTTGATAAGAGTGTCTTCCAATCCTGTCTAGTGATTTGGTTAAAAGTGAGCTGGTGTATGCCATTTTGGGTGTATATTGCAGAAGAATTTGAATAAAATGCCTAAAGTCAAGAAACATGAAAGGAATTATCATATTTGTGACTCTTAAAACCAATATGTCAGTTAGTAATATCTGAAAGCTTTTCAACATCAGTTATTACTAGAAGAATTCTTTCTTTTGTCTATATATTTGAAGCTACATACCTTGAACCAAACGGCTTCAGGATCACAATTTGCATCAAATTGTTGAAGGCCTTTGGAACAATTATGAAGCCAACAGCACCAGGCAAAACAACATTATTTGTTCATTAAAGGGAAATTGTAACTCATAAGTGGTTTTTTTTTTTTTTTTTTTGATAAGTGTAACTCATAAGTATCATACGAATTTATGTCAAACTAATCCAAATCAGTTAATATACTGGCACACAAAAAAAAATCTGTCTGGACAACCAAGGACCCTGAAACACAAACCCATGTTGGCTGCTCTTGCTGCGCTCACCAAAATGGCCAGGTATTTACATTTACAGTGGATTTTAACTATGGCCAGATATCTAGCTTTATTGAAACTGATCCTTGGATTTTAACCTTGTTGGGCATTCTATCAAACAGTAATCTTGCACTACTAATATACTTACTCACAATAGGCATACATAGTGATTAAACATCAACACCATGAAAATATGTATAATCTACCACCACGTAGACTCGACCAAATCAGTTTCAGTGATCAAGAGTCAAGATAACTACCGACACACAGACTCGACCAGAGGCAAATCCTCAAAAGAAATACTAGCCAACATAGTAAGCCAACCAACAAAACATGTCTAATCTTCTTTGAGTTAACATCTCCACCCCCATTAGTCTAAATAGGCCATACGTCAATACTATGAGGGTTCAAACCAAGTCTACCAACTCCTAACGAGAGAGAGAGAGTACCTGCACAATGGTAGATCGTGAATGACGGCTCTCCGTGGAACAGAGTTTTTTTCAAACAGCAAAGAGCAAGCTAGCTTTCTTCTTCGAGTGGCATAGAGATAGAGATAGACTTATCTGAGTAGCACAGTGAGAGTCTTCTCCTAGTAGCATAGTGAGAGGAGAGAGAGAGAGAGAGAGAGAGGGGGGGAAATGGAACGATTCCAGCAACGAACATGGCATTGGTCGGAGCGAAAGAAGATAGAACTTCACTGAATCGAGAGCAATGTGGCTTTGGCTCAAGTTGAGCCATTTATCCAAGCCGCGTGAATCAATGAAACCACGCTAAAATTGAATTACCCACTTTGTCCTTAATTTTAAATCGTTGAAAGAAAGAGACAAGGGTTAGAAAAGAGAGGTTACAAAGTCCATTGTAACTGGTTCAGTTACAGATAAATTTACACCAATGATAAATTGATTTTTTTATTTATTTATTAAAACTTCTACTTTAATTCATTTTAGGAATAAAATGCGGGACAATTAAGAAGACCTTCAAGTTCTAAATACAAACTCTTCTAGGGTTCCATTCTGGAGTTCTGTTTTAAGTATTATGTATTGTTTTTAGAAGAATTTTCTGAAAAATGAAAATGACATTGGAGAGTAAGGTTTTAGTAATTGGTATCGGTATTGGTCTTTGTTGATACCAATTGGATCGATCCGTATCGATCTAAATCTGTTAAGTATATCCCTATTTTTTTCAAAAAATAGTTTTTTTGGCATTTTTATCTTTGTTCATATTGATCCATTGATATGGGGACCAGCCATGAATCAGTATCGACTGATACTGATATCGATCGATCCTACAAATCTAATACCAATTCCTCAAACCATGATCGGGAGTCGAGACATCTTCTCCGAGATTGAATGTCAAGTACAAAGTTTACCAAAAAAAAAAAGAATGTCAAGTACAATAGTATAAAAATTGAACCAATCCCAATTCCGGCTATTCTGTAACGATGGATTCTCAGGTTTTGGAGATCGGATATATGGGTTTCTGATGAGAGTGGAAGATTCTAGGGTTTTTGGGGTGAATCAGACCTATTCCAATCATTTGATCCCGACTCTAACTTTAAAATCCTAACAAACGTCTATGTGTCACTACATTATTGGGCTGTGAACAAAGAGATCCATTGTGAATGTTATGGTAGCGATTCACAACTAAGGGTGTCAATTTTGGTCTAGAATCGGACCGGACTGGAACTGATCCATCTAACAATTTATTGGTTTGGTTCCAAATCTTCCAATTAGGAACCGGTGGAACTGGAACAAATTCATTTCCTAACCCTATATAGTGTATAATTTTAAGACTTAAGATCATGAGAGCTAAGGTCAACCCTTTATTTCTTCTAGTCTTTCATTTTTACTGGTACCGAATGTCTCATAGAATATTTTACCATAAATTTGATTGTTAATTTAAAGGTCTATATTTGGAAATGCTAACTTAAAAACTAGGGGTGTTAACTGGTCGGGTTCGGTCGGGCCTAGCCGGGCCTCACCAATTTTACAGGCTACACCGTGTCCGACAGATTAGGCATTCGGGCTTGCCTTGGGCGGGCATGGTGCGGTTTCATTTCGGTCGATCGATGTTTGGTCTTTAATCGAGGCAGCCTTATTCGGGCTAAACGGGCCTAAATCGGGCAAAAAATGGGCTACTGAGCCATTTAACTCTAAACGGTCTCTAAACGGTGTGGGTTTACTAATTAACATGCAACTAAAATTTTAAGTTCAAACCATCACATTGTTAGGCAGTCACGGTACACCTCAACTCAAAGTCAAATAAAGCTTATCCCAACTAAAATAGTAACACAACACCGAATAGAAACACATCTAACAAAGTAAGTAGAGGAGAAACAAATAACAGTACAACACCAAATAGAAGACACATCTAACAAAGTAAGTAGAGGAAAAAAAAATTGCAGCATAACATCGAATGAAAATACATCTAACAAAGTAAGATCTAAAAACTAAAAAATAAGCCTCATTTCACCTATGTTAATGTATCTAACCAATAAATGTCAAAGACCAACAAAAAAACCAACAAAAACAGGAAATTTGGAGGGAAGGGGAGGGGAAGTTTATAAGTTAAAGGTTCGGGTTGGGTCGGACTGTAACCTATCGGTCTAGGTCGGGCCTGGAATCGATCGGTCCAGTTGGACGCCCGATAGGCTAGGACCCCACACCGGGACCGCTCGATTACCAGGCCGGGCCAGGCTTTAACCGAGCGGGCTCAGTTGGGGCTATCGGGCCGGGCCTAGAATTGACACCCCTATTAAAAACATACCTTAAAATAATAAGGGTAAATTACACGTCACCCCCTGGTTTTCAAACGAAACTCAGATCACCGCCTGGTTTTTCAAAAAACTCAAATCTATGCATTATTTTCTCACTTCTCCTAAGGTCATAATCCATGAAACCACTCCACAAAGACATAAGCTATGCATGTATTTTCTCACTTCTCCTAAGTCAGGTTTGGTCCGTCTTTGGCTCTTATAGTTCCTTTAATCTGAATCAAATCATTCCTCCATACTGGTGTATTTAAAATTTTAAAGGCCTCCGTTGAACATGGCACCTCAAACCACTTTCTCGTATCTTATTATGTGTCAAAGCTACTCCCAAATAAATCTCTAATATGATCATTCTTTACTTTATCTTTCCTAGTTTTGCGACTCATCCATTTCAACATCCTCATATTCACTACACTGATTTTTATCTATATGATGTTTTTTAGCTACCCAACATTCTGCATCCTGTCGTATGCTCATATAATAAATTTTAGATTAATTCGTTTGTCGAGTAACAAAACAATGAATTGAAAATCTAAGCTACCAAGAGGGTGCACACATGACTATAAATAAGACATACATGGAAGGGTATGACCCTACATGGAATTGTAAATGATTACGTTTGAAGCATAAATTTGACAAATGATTTATTTAGACTATTTCCTAGATATGAAATAGTTAAAATTTGCATATCACTGTTCGACCCTGATAAGATGACTACGTTCATCCACTCATTTTGTCTTTGTCCCAAGGTCACAATCCACAACCGACCACAAAAAACTTTCCACACTTAATTAAGATTTTAAGTAAGAAATGGATTTTTGCTTTGTGGAAAGAAAGAAAAATTGGTACGTAGGTCAATTGTAACGGATCTCTTTTTTCCTCTCTTTCTTTTGACTTTTTTAACACTTAACCAGTTAATCTCTCCCAAATTGGAAATCAACTGTAAAGAAAGAGCGAAAAGAGAATAAAGAAAAAGGAGGCGTGCCAGAGTAAGTTTTCTTTAGCAAAGAATCCACTCCTGACCCCTGTAGTATTTTATTCTTCTTCTTCTTCTTATTCCATGCCGCTAACTGAGGAGGTGGCCTGGACTGGCTAAGCAACTGGGTTTCTTTACTTTCTAAAAAAGCCAGTTGGAGAGAGAGTGACTGTGTGAGTTTAATCTCTTTCATCAGCTTTTCCTTTAAATTCCTACTTGGTGCAAGTAAAGATTGCCTATTTCCATTTTTTTCATCTTTCCTTTGAGATATCATCTGCTCTATGATTTAGCTTGAGAAGGGGGGGGGGGGGGGGGGCGGTTCCTGAAAAACTTTGTAGTTTCCAGATCTTAAGTCAGGCCTAATTGGTTTTAATTGTTCCTTGAACCCTGTTCTTATTGGTGTAGATGTTTCAGTTTTAATATTTATTTCTTTCAAATTATTTAATTTCAATAAATTGGTGTCTTTAGAAGAGTGGGTTTAATTTATCAGTAGTTTAAGGGAATCGAAGTGCCTTCTTCTTCTTCTTCTTTATTTGACAGTGAATTAAGTTCTATTTGATTCCAAAACAAAAACAAGTCACTTCAATGCATGGATATCATATATGGGAAGTCTGGTTAAGACCCAAACAAGTAATCAAATTGACTTTAATTTCTTCTGTTGGTGTACTTGTGTGTAGGTTGTGGTGGTCCTAATTGGTGGATATGGGAAGGTTGGCTAAAGTGATCAGAAGTTGAAGTAGAAGATGCTGCTGCAATTTTTTGGGAAATGCCCTAGCTATCCTTTGATAGAGAAGTTAATTAAGTGGTGAAGGGGGATTGACTGATTGATTGATTGATGATCTGCCTGGCTCCCTGAATGCCATCTAGGAAGCTTTTGTCAAAATCGACTGACACTGTTCTTAGTTGGCATCTGGGGAGCCATGCAGATTCCAGAATACTAACCTCCAGTGATCAGATCAGATCAGATTCAAAGCCCCTCTTCCCTCTTCTCAGGTGAATTACTGTCACAAATACATCCTTTATTATATTTATTGATGCTCTGCATTTTTCTACTCCTCTTCTTCCTCCTCCTTTGAGTCCTTTAGTCAGAGAGAGAGAGAGAGAGAGAGAGAGATTGAGATTGAGATTGATTACTAGGTCCTATTGTGCAGATGATTTCATCATGGATTATCAAATGGTATTTTCTTTTAAATTGTTGAGATATTGAGAGATATAGAGTTATCATCCCACATTGCTGAGACCTTGGATATGTCTTGCTGTACCATTAGGTTATTTTTATGAGATAGTTGAAGATTTTGGATCGGACCCCCCAAGTGGTACCTCGAAGTGATACTGAAATGATATTTTGGCCCTATCCCACTTTCAACAACAACAACTCAGTGGATTTTGATTGAAGTGGGCTATGATGTTCTGTGTGGAGAGCATGATTTGCACATGTTGGCATCTTGGAGGGTGGGATTTTCATTTTTCATAAGAACAGGTGGTCATTTCACCTTTTGTGTGTCTAGACATGATCGATACATACCTTAGATATGTCTTCCTGTGCCATTACGTTATTTTTATCAAATAGCTAAAGATTTTGGATCAGACCGTCAACCGGTATATTTTGTCTTGGTCCTATCCTATCCCACTTTCAACAACAACAACTCAATCTATCTTGACTGAAGTGCGCTGCAATGTTCTTTGTTGGGAGCATAATTTTTGCGCACGTTGATATCTTGAAGGATGAGATTTTCACCTTTCATAGGGCAGACGGTCATTTCATCTCCTCGGTGTCGACATTTTCAATACACACCCCCCACATACATAAAATTTTCTTCCCCTATCTGCCTTTCTCAACTATTCTAAGTTGGTAGTGTAGATTAGGCAATAGGAAATACGCTCCATCCCCTGATAGGGTCAGTCTGTGGCTCTCTCTGCTGTCCCCATGACCTTTAAGAACAAAAGCTAACAAAAAACCAAACTTTTGATTTGCCTTAGATCCCAACCGTTCGCTACCATTTCCACTTTGCCAAGGGAGTCTACACTTGTCATGGAGGAAAAAGAGAGAGAGGGGCCCTAACAGGGTATGAATAATTGGTGTGGGGACAACGAAGTGGGTGGTTTAGATAAGTCTTTTAGATCAATTACAGCCAAAGGTTTTTAAAACTTGGACTTCGGCAGTGGGATCGAATTTCGTGGGTTTGAATCCAAATTGGCCAGAAATAATGGAAAGGATTTGACTGCAAACGCCAACGATGGGACGGCGAGGGCAAAGATTTTTTTTTGAAGGCTGGAAAGGCCGCCAAGGGTATCAACATGGGTCGTTCTTCTTTCAATCCAGATCGTCAACGGCCTGCCTGAGCAGCATCGTGATGAGGTGCGGCGCAATGATCATCTTATCCTTGTTCGACATCTTGTTCAAATGGGGGTAGGGCAGTCATTGCACCATGTCTCATTAGTGAGCTGCTATAACCGCTATGGGCAGCAGGTCGTAGAGGATCAGGGTCCTTCTTTTCTCCTTTTTGGAAGGAACCCCTTTTGCTTTTCTGTTTCCAGCCTTGTCCTGGTATGCCAATCCTCTCCTTTTCTATATATCAAAACTAGGGTACTGCCAGGTTCGTAATCTCGGATTGAATTGGTCAATATCGATTGGATCGGATTGGTATCGGCTATGACTGATTCTATCAAAGTATTGTGAATCGGAATTTGGATCAAATAATTATTTCAGATTAGACGTTCCAATCTGATATGCATGACTTATAGAGAAGGGTGTTAAAACCCTTTTCCCAATTCATTCTTTGAGCTTTAAATCGCAACTTACAGATTTGGTAGCCTAAAATCTAAGAAAAAAATTAAAGGGGATCTTACCATTTTGACTGGGGAATTGATTAAAGGAATATTTTATGGGTGAATGCTATTAGAGTGTATGTTCTCCCAACTTATCATCACTTTATTATTCTATTGTAATCGTGGATTTGATATAAAATAACCTAAACAGTGCATTAAATTCCCACCTAGTAACCGGTTTCTTCTGGTTACGGTTATCAAAACCAGAAAAAGAAAAAAAATAGCAAAGGGATTGTTCGTTCAGTTGAGAGTTGACTGCTAGCTTGCAAATCGCCCTATTTAGGCGTAAGAGGGCAATGGCGGGTAGGAGAGAGAGAGTGGGGGGGAGGATGTGGTGCTACGGGGTGCAGAGGTTTTTTTTAGGAAGCTAAGTCATATTCAACCAAAATGACATCGTTCTAGATTGTGTATGTAAGGAATCATAATCAAGTGCTAGACCTCTAACGTTTGCTCATGGAGAACAGGGTTTTGTTTTTAAACATTGGTTGCTTTGAGTGGAGCCGATAACAAATGGAAAGAACTTTTCTAATTTGAAAATAAAAGTTTTAACAAAGTTGAAAAAGAGGCAGATAGAATTAGAGAAGATACGTTTGGAACCTCTTCTAATTTTTTAAATACCATTCTTCTTGAACTTAAAAGTTTCCATCAATCAAAATGAAGGTACCAGAGTCTTCCCATGGATTGCTATTAAGCAATTTCAACAACCCACCACCAGGATCACATCTAAATCTCTCCTCCCTTCCAACCAACAATTATGGGTTTCTTAAAGCCTGCAACTTCTGCAATTATATGCCAGTTTCTCCAAGGTTTTTAAGTTTGGCTTTAGTTGCAGACCTCATAGACATAGAGGATGTTTGATACCGGTGAAGTGGGAGCAAAAATAGTTGCCAATAATGGTTGTGGATGTGGATAGGGGCGGGGACGAGCGCTAGGGTAGGAGCGAGGAGTATAGGTTTAAGATGCCCAAGGGCTGGAGGGAGTTGCAGAGAGGTGGGGTAGGGAGGGGATGCAGAGGCAGGGAGGGTAAGAGGGATACAGAGGCCGGGAGGGGGAGAGATTAAGCTCTGTATGGTAACGCTTCTATTTTTTTTAGTGTTTTTGGGTTCTACACACTTTTATGTGTTTCTGGGTCCTGAAATTCTATATGGTAATCCAAAAAAAAAATGTTTCTAAAACTCAGAAGAACCAGAAATCTGTATGGGTCGTACTTAGCAGAATCGTTTCTATTGTTTATAAAAAATTACGTAATTACCACTTATACCATGGTTTTTGTACTTATGTTTTTTTAACAAAAAAAAACAACAAAACAATAACCACAATTAAAAACTACTTAAAACTGTTTAGGCAGTACAACCATGAGTTTAAACAAGTTATTACAACTGAATTCTAAAGATGAAATAAAACATAAACAAGAACAATTGATATGATCAGGTTCCATATCAACAAGAAGGATGTAACATCGAATACAAAATACTTCGGTTGATTTCCTGTTGGTGGATGACTTCAAATGACAGTCTTGATAACATTATCATTGATACGCTCATCAATATCCTCATCAAGATTGTGCCACTTGAAATGCCCTACATGATCTTCATTTGCGGGGCATTTGAAAAATCATCGTCCTGGATTTTTTTGTGTGCGAGATATCTTTAACACCATTGAACCTTGACCACAAGGACACATAGGACCTTCACCTTTCATCTTTCTGTAAGATTAACTAAAATTAGGGTTTATAATTTTGAAGAACTATGTAAAAGAGAAAATTGCACATAATTGGAATATGAATGTTAAAACAAAGTCATACTAATATAAAAAACAACATATAACCAAAATGATAGCATAAAAAAATAACATTAATGTACTTGAATATCCAAAATTAATAAAAATTATGAGTCAAGTAATGTGAGCCATTCCATGCTTTGTTGCTAACTTGTTCGCAATCCTCTTCCTAAGTACATCCATCTCTCAGGTGAGATAACATCATCTTCCGATTGTTCTTCTGGATCCTTATCTTCATCTCTATACTCTTCAAATATTATGTCTTTCTCTTGTTCTTCTGGATCCTCTTATCTTCATTTCCATACACTTCTTCTTCAATGTCTTCTCTTTTTAGTTCTTCCAAATACGCACTAGACACACGACCATTATGAACCATTCCTAAAATAAAATAGAAGAAACATATTATGACTATATCGAACTTAATCTATAATAAGAAACACTAAAAATCCTTAACAACAACTTAAACAACATTCTCACACAAATAGATTAAAAAGAAAAAATCACCACAAGCAATTCCAAATTCAAAGTAACACAACAAATTATCCTAAAAAAATAACTTTTAATTCTACTCATAATACAAATAACCAAACTTCAATCTAGAGTACAGAGGAGTATGGACTTCCTGTGTGCAGGACATGAAATCAAGGTTTCTCTCCATTATGTGCCTATCCCATATCGAGTCATCATCAACAGTAGCAGTTCTTGTCAGAGTATTCCAACCAAAGCCAGTTGTGTCAAGTAACTTCTTAAAGCTACTATAGTCCTACCTCAATTTGTTCATCTTGTTTCTCATTTGTATATAAGAAAATTTCAGACCGGTTTCTTTGGTAAACTCTTCCAGTATGTTTCTCCACCTTGTCTTGTTAAATATACTTGTTGTTCGATTACCTTTTCCAACTCCACTCACCATAATGTTAACAAAGATGTCTATATTAGATTAATTCCACTTGGCATTCTCATTTTGTGAACTTCCCATTATCGTAACTATTTAAACAAACAAATAGTTCAAATCTATAAACCCCATATAGGATCAATCAAATAAAATAACAAATAGAAGTTGTATAAAAATAATAATCATAAAATGTCACAAGTTTTATAGAAAGAATGGTTGTAATTTTCCTAATGAAAGAAAACCTTTTTACTCATGCTGCTATTGGATTACAAGGACACCCTCCCAAGGTGTTGGCTGGTTGCACTGAGCTTTCTAGAGAGCCACCACCATGCTTACCTTCGTTTCTCCCATTCTTGTTTTACCCCTCTTCCCATTAGTTCAAGCAAAAAATTGAAATTGAACAAGCTGGAGCAATCCTCAAACCCATATAAGTGTATCCAACATATATGAGGTGAATCACCAGTACCCCAATATTCAAGCGAAAAAATCAAATTGAGGTTCAGCAGGAGCCATTCACAAGCACCTCTAAGAGCTCAAGCTTATCTAAGTTTACCCAACATAGAAAACTGACCCCAAATGCCTAACAACCGAAACTTATCTCAAATAACCAGAATTTTTCATCTCAAATCAGCAATCATATAAACCCTAGGTACAAAAATTCTCTGTGAATGTTATAAATTGAAACAAAAATCAGAATATTTTTTATCTCAAATCGCATGAGCAGGGATCAAATAAACCCTTTATACCCGAGAAATTTGATGAAGCCCATACGGCTTCTCCAATCCCTCTGGCTCATGTGAGTGATGAGGAATAGTCTCGTGTATTTTTCATATCAAATCGCATGAGCAGGGATCAAATAAACCCTATGTACTAGGGATTTGGTTACTATGACCAGCGACTTCAATCGACAATCAAAAAACATAAATTTTTCGTCTCAAATCGCAAAGGCAGAACTTCACGATTACCCATCCTCAATGTTAGATCCGTTAGGTTATTTCTGATTCACCCACACCCACAGAAGCAAAAGAAAATACAGAAGACTAGAAAGTGAACCAAATTGCAGGGAAGAGGTAGAGAGTACCTTCGAAGAGTCGATTCACCCACACCCACAGAGCTTCAACTGCACAAAGGTCCTTTGAAGAGCTTCTACCCACCTACAATACCGTGAATTGGCTTCGATCACAGGGGTCTTCCAAAGAAGAAGACGCTCTCTCTTCTAAGCTGCTGTGTTTCTCCAACAAAGAAGACGATAGAAGAAGAAGATTTGGTTTTGTTTAGGGCACAAAATGATGGTTTTTATGTTTTAAATGACAAATCCCACAAATACCCCGCGTACTTAAAATGGACGGTTGTTTCTCTGACTTTTTAAAAAAGTGTTTCTCAAATGTGTGCTAAAAGTGTGTCAAGTGCCTGAATCGTTTAAAAAAAAACCAAAAAAAACAAATCGGGCATACTATTCAGATTTTAGCGTGTTTCTGTTCCAAAAAATGGAAAAAAAATACCAGAAACACTAAAAAAAATGTTACCATACAGAGCCTAACGGACTAGACTAAAGTGTTACAATGTTTGAAAAATAGGAGTGCAATTGGACATAATAAAGTTTCAAGGGTGCATCTGTACAAATGGGCAATTTGAGGGTGGCATTTGAAAAAAACCTAAAAAAAATAAAAAACGAAACTTTCAAGGATTAAAATCCTCTGCAATGCGCGCTTGAGAGTTCGACAGGTGGAAGAAGCTTCATCCAATGATGTGAGTTTGATGCAAGGCAGTGTTTTTTTTTTCCTTTCTTCTCGAGCCCAATACTTTTGGATGTCACAACTTCCATGTGTCAAGCTCTCAAGGTCACACTGCAGTGCACTGCAAGATTACGGCACTATAGATTAGGGTGTCATAGAAACCCGGCCATCCCGACCCAGCCCTAACCCTCCCTGAGCCCGGACAGAGCTGAGCTGGGCCTGGGGATAAGAAAGGGTCGGGTTGGGCCAGCCCGACCCTGTATTGATCCGATGAAGTTTATTTCATTCGTGCCTGCCCTTTCACCCTGGTATTTTGTGGGATGTTCATTAATCATTAGGCGACTCAAGCTGCCAAATCTGAGACTGGAATTCAATCTAATTCGTGGGATTTAAGCAAGACTTTAAGTCTGGTCCTTCCATCGCCAGATCTGAGTTGCAGGTTTCTTTCTTTAAACTTCGAACAATAGTTGGAGTGATACCTGTTGAATTCAATAGGGTAAAGGGTCAGAAACCTTCGCCAGAAATCTTGCTTGGATTGGAGTTGTGTTGAGTAAGTTCTCTCAATTTAAAGAAGTCTAGTCTTCCCCCCTGTTCTGTGCGCAAGGTTGAAGTCTTGAAGACAACCTTAATCGTGGGTTGTGTCAAAAACACCTTACATTCTTGTTTTCCCTAAAGTGCCCCTCCCTTCTCCAATATTTCCATACCTTAACGTTGTTTAACGGTAGGTTTTCTTAGTTCCATCACTTCCATGACACAGTAGACAATGGGCCAAGTTATTCAGGGCCAATCAGGCCCAGCCTGGCCCAATCAAGGCCGAGCTTGGGAAAACCTTGCCAGAGTCGGGCTGAGTGTAAGGTTTGTTAGGCAGTGTCAGGACCAGGCTGGGCTTGGGTTTAGATTAAGACCTTTAGGGTTGGGCTAGGGTTTAGGCCAGGCCCGGCCCATTGACAGCCCTAACTGCAGAGGAATTTTTTCCAACTTTGAAGAGCAGGTATTTATGGCCAGGACACATCTCACTTAAGAGGCAAGAGGAAGGGCTGCATCGAACCTACACTGGCCAAGCCATCAAGTGGTGTTCTCTCTGGTTCTTTTTTTTTTAGGAAAAAAGTTCTTTACGTGGGATGCGGGGGCCACAACATGCCCAAGTACAGTGGTGATGGAATGACTGCCATACCCCCATGTATGGCCAAAATTCTACCTCTCAATGTACTGTCGTGCATGCTCTCATTGGCTGGCACGTGCGGTGTGGCCCCTGCATCCCACGCAGGAACGGCTTCCCCCTTTTTATAAACAAGAGGAAAGACAAACTTTTAAAGAAGAAAAAAGAAAGTGGCTCAATTCTTAAAACTGTGCTCCCTCTATGGCTCAAATTGTCTCACAAATCTCTTTTTCTTTTTCTTCTTTACAATCATCTGACCTTTCATCGAAATTCACTCATAGCATAAGTTCTTTTGCAGGTAACCGAATGAACAAGGGAAGAGAACGTTCATGAAAGATGATTATTTTTTTTATTTTATTATGTGTTGAAAATTGGAATTGTGTTTAAGCTTTCCCAAGTTAATGTCAATTGGATTTTGATGGGGTTATTCTCGGTCAGTGATTCAATCACTTTCAATTCTCCTCGCCAGGCCCCCACCTTCCCCCCACTTCAATTACCCCATGATACAGTGCGATGCAGTTCGGGGTGGAGATATCGACACCTGGTAGACATGACATCCAATGGTCTGAGTTGCACCACCTCAATTTTTTTTCTCTTTCTTCTTGAGTTCAACACTATTGAATACCATGCCAGTCAGGTGTTGACATCTCCACCCCTAACTGTACTGCATTGCACCATGGGATAATTGGAGAGGATTCCCCCCAAAGGGTTTCCCATCATGATCGATCATCATCATCAGTATAGTCACTGGGCACGCGCTAGTTGATTGACCAAAGGAGAAGGCAAATGAGATGGAATTGGAAAACAGGAATAGTAGTTGATTTAAGCATTTGTGATTTGAACCACATTCATGCTTCTTTAAGAGTCCATCTTTATTTTCCACAAAAGTTGATTGACGGAAGTACATCAGACTAAATTGAGATGGAAAACAGGAACAGTCTTTGATTTGAGCATTCGTTTACCTGTAGCTATTCACCAAAGCTTAGAAGATATTCGCATAAAATTCTTTTTCTCTTATTCCCACTATAATAAGGCAAACCATATGCCGGTGAAAGAGAAATGGTAGGCTAAACATTAAACTTTTATATTAGAAAAACAACGCCCAAAATGATGATTTTGTGAAAGAAAATGAAGATAAAGAGTAGAACAAACACATTATCACACAAGACAAAGTTTTTACCTGATTCACTATTTTTCTGAAGCAAAAATTACAAACCCCCCTCAAATCTTACACACCTCTCAGAGAAATAAGGACACTTTATAAGAGAACCCTAAGCCATAAAAGTGCATAAGTGACCCTAGAAGCCCAAGAGACCCACTTGGTCTAGTTCGGACCAGAACCCAACATATGTCAATATACATATCAAATCAAAGATCTCGATGAGCTCCACAAGAATCAAGGCCCATAGCGCTAATGTATGCACTTTTAGACCATTCTAGTGTGTTTCGAAGCGAAACGGCCCACCGAAGAATCACATCACTTTCTAGAGTAAGATCAGAGAGTGATAAGGACACCAATAACATTTTAGAGCCAATATGAACAAAGCTCTGCTAGCGAAGAAAGCTTGGGAATTGTTACACCCTGAAACCACATTATGGGGGGATCCTAAGGAAAACAAATTACTTTCCTAATACTGATTTCCTGCATGCATTGGCTCGGTCAAACTCATCCTGGGGTTGGAAGTCTGTTATTGAAGCTCAATCTCTCTTGAGGAAAGGATTTAATTTCTTCCAAGTAGGCAATGGGCGAAACATTACCCCATGGATTGACTATTGGATCCCACATACAGGTCCCTTCAGTATCTGCTCCCTTTCCCTTACCTAGGGAAGCCCCTTAGTGGGTAGAACCGTAGAACTGCTAATTGATAACCGATGCACCCATTCTTGGAAGGTAGAGGATATCTTTCACTGGTGGCCACCTGATATAACCTTATATATGTATTATTAATATTAATCCTTTACTATTAATTAACAAGGAGGATAGATACGTATGGCTTCACACCTCAAATGGTTTATTCTCAACACCCTCAACATACGGGTTCGCAATTCAGGATCTCAGCATTCCCTTCCAAATCCAGTGTGGTTGAAGATTTGGCACATTCCAATGGCCCCTAAAACTAAGGGTATCAATTTTGTACCAAAACCGAGAACCGATCTGGTAGGAACCAAAATCGGCCCACCCAATAGCTTATTGGTCCAGTTCTGGATCTACTGATAAGTTATTGGTCTAGTTCCAGATCTACCAATTAGGAACTATTGGAACTGGTGGAACTGGAACAAATTCACATCCTAATCCTGTATATTATATAATTCTTAAGACTTAAGGTCATGAAAGCTAAGGTCAAACCCTTTATTTTTTTAGTCTTTCATCTTGATTGGTACCACTTGTCTGATATACTATTTTACTAAAGATTTGGTTGTTAATTTAAAAATAATTATTATGTGAATAAATCTGATGTAAGATCAACGGTTCAAAACAATTCTTGTGTCAATAAAGTTGCAACACCGTGGCAAATTTTTTGGAAGATCAGATATTTTTTAAGTTTTGGTGGGACTTTGGAAATAGCGTGCCTATTCCTGAATATGAGCAAACGGTATAGAGGCCTTTCCCTGTTTTGGTTCCCGAAACAATTTTTTTGTCATTTGGGATTGTAAGCTCCTTCATGTTGATGTATTACGATTCTACTTTGGAAAATTGTCACCTCAATTTTTTTGTCCATCAATTTCCTCAATTCCCTCTAATAAAGGGAGGTGGACCCCACCTGGATAGTGTGTTTGGGTTCTTTAACCCTCTCTATTAATACATGATTATAACTTCTTGTTAACCAAAATAAAAAAATGATTATAACTTTTAACCCCCCCCCCAAAAAAAACGATATAGAGGGGTGCATCGGGTTTACAAAATCATAATTATGATGGAATCGTTTACAGTTGATTCTTGATTCGAATTGGATTCAAATCGGTTCGATCCAATTGTTTCTAAGCTAGTTTGTGATGAAAATAGAATCGAATTAGGAATCGGGATCGGCTCATGATTCGGTCTGATTCAAGGTGGATTATAAAGAAAATGACTAGGAATTGTCCGATTAGGATCCAATCCAATTTCAATTCATGCAGCAATGATTAGGAACAGTAAAAATTGGGACCGTTGTCAACCGATTCCACCGATTCACTGATCCAATTCCCAATTCTTGAAACCCTAGGAGTATAACAATGAGGTGTGCTAGAATGGTTCCATATACAAGAAAGAAAGTAATGATATCATTTCACATGAAGAGGAGAGAAATAGAGAGAAAATGTGTTACCATACCCGTCCCCGTCCCTGAGGGCCAAAGTGGTTTTGGACCAAGTCGATCTTGTACTCAATCTTCTCTTTCATCAATCCATTTTGGGCTTTTCCGAAGTCATTGTCAAAATGTTAAATCATTGTTTAGCTTTTCGTGGTGAAGTCATTGTCAGTATGCATAGTCATTCTTCAAGGAGTGAAACTTTTGCGACGAAAAAATATATTTTTAGCCACATATCACATATTTATGTCGCTAAATGGTCAAGAGTCAAGTATACAAGGAAGTCATCCGAGGCAAATGAGATTCGATCTTTTCATCCGAGTCCCAACAAATTTTACAAAAAAAAAAACCCATTAAACTATTCTCATTGATCGAGTAAAATGGAAAAAATCCTTAAGTCCTCGTATTCGATAGTTTGTTGATGGAAAATGAAACCCTATGATGTCCCTCAGCAACTTGTTGATGGCTAACAATTGTGAGTCTTTGCATATTTGATTATCAATTATTGCTAAATTAAATGGTGTATAAAATGGATAGAACTTGTAATACAAGATGAATACGTACGTATTTCTTTAATCAATCACATTGATCCTCATAAATGAACTCCAACCCTTTTTTTGGGATGAGGGTGAGGATGAAGGGGGGGGGGGGGGAGATTCTATTTTTTTTTTCCCGTTGATGAACCACTATACACTTGTAAACAAAATAACTTGATGAACAATGAATTCATAACATATATAATAATAGAAGCTTCAAGAAATTTCAATCAAACTTTTTAATGAAATATGGATTAACAAACCATGGCCCCAAAGGCCAAAACCACTAAAGAGGTTTCCCATCATCACTCTTCATTATTTTAATAACTCTGTTCTTTTTTCCATGGATCCACGGATCAAGAAATCCTTGACCAGAAGAACAATGCAACCCGGGAGATGAAAACCAGGAAAAGTCTTTGATTTTAATCATAACTCCATCCTCCAATCATTAATTACTATAATAAGGGTACAAGTGAAATTAAAGACTCAACTGCGTAGTACGTAGGATCGTTCTCTTCTCAGGTTCGCTGTCCGGTCAGGTTTGCAAGTTCCTCTAATAGGGGGTGGAAATAATGACCTCACCCCCTGCCCAAACACATTGCTCGGGTGGGGTGAGGTCGTCATTTCCACCCCCCTATGAGAGGAACCTGCGAACCTGACCGGTCAGGGAACCTGAGAGGAGAAAAATCCGTAGTTACGTACGTACCAATCTGTAATAGCCAAAACTAAATTAAAAAAAAAAAATCCACTGCAATGCCTTGCCCTATTCCAAGGGTGCACTACCCAGTACATCACACTTAATTAGCTGTCTGTACAATATTTACAAGGATAAAAAGATGCCACTGCCCATGTTTTTACGGTTGAATTATTAACTAGTATCCTTCACATTCACATGACAGAGCAAGAACATGGCGTTGGTGGTTCGTAAATCATATCGTATCCTACGAATTGCGGATGATGATAATATTGAATAGTCTCCTTCTCCTTCTTCTCATCATCTGACTTTTTAACTTCGTGGAGGGTTAAGATTTGTGTGTGCCCAACCTTTTTCCTCAAACACTTGGTCAGACGAATGGTGTCAACACTTTCTCCAATCACCACCAGTTTGTCTTTCTCTTCTCCTTCTAACTTCACTTCCTCCACCCCTTCATATATCAATTATTAATTTCATCCTTTGATCAGTACTACTACCACTACTACTAAATTTCAATCAAAAACATTAAATAAAATAACTTTACTATACTAAGTAGTAATGAGAATGGATCATCTGCACGTAGTCACGTATCAATAGGTGACCGTATATGTGAGAGCCAATCATATTTTAATTTTGTTTCCATAAAAATCTCTCCTCCTCTTATAAATGGCAAAAATAGGATAGATGGTTGGCTTTCACATGTATATTCACTTGTTGATACGTGCAGCGGAACCGAACTCATTACTAACTACACATAACTTACCAACTGAGGAAGCAGCAATCTTAAGGGTTTTGGTCCTGCACTTCTGGCAGCATATCCCCACCTTCATTACTAATTTCTGCTGCTTTTACATTACACCAATCATTACTATTATTTCTGCAGTTGATAAATAATGTCTAAAACTTGAAGAGGGCACTAGGAATTGGTGGGTATACCTTCATATTAATTCTTCAAGCTAGCCCTTTGATGATCTGGAAATGAGGATTATATGATTCTTCTATCTGAAACACTGAAACTAAGAGAGAGACAGAGAGAGAGAGAGAGAGGGAGAGAGAGAGAGAGGATAGAAAGGGCTAAGGTTCTCTCCTTCCTTAAATACTAAAAGAGTGATCAAACGAAGACAGAGAAGAGTGAAATTACATGGAAAAGAGGTCTGAACAAGTGATGAAGAATAGTCTTTGAGACTAAGGAGTGAAGAAGGGGGACGAAATTAAATTAAAAGACCGACTTTGGAGGCCACGTAAAAATGGATGGACCTATTGAGTTTTCCTTAAACCACCCAAGACACCTCGTCAACGGTTAGGTCTTTTTATTTTAATTTTTGTTTTATGGAACGGTTTGTTGTTGTTGTTTTTCTTCTTATTTTTATTTGGGAGAATGTTCTGTATGCCGCAACGTAAGCTGCGCCCAAGCACATGGATCTGTAACTCAAAGGGATATGGTGGTCATTGCACTCACCCCATTTGCCTGGGTACAACTTACAGCATACAGAACAACACCCTTTCTTATTAGGGAACTATTTTTCTACACAGGAGTGTGGTCTACGCCAACACTCCCTTGTGTCTATCTCTCTCCTTCTTAAAATAAGGGGACAGAGGTATCTTTTCACATGGAGAGGAGAGAGATAGACTCACGGGAGTGTGGCCGGACAGAGAATTTTTTTCCCTTCTTATTATTATTAAACTTGTAGTACTTTTCATAGTAAACAGGCTCCGCAAACCGCGTAGGATTAATGGAGTTTGGGATTTTTTGGGAGCTGGGTGGGTCCCTCTCCTTGGTAGAGACAACTAATTAAGTGTAAACCATTGAATGGGGAGCTGAGAAGACGAGAAGTTTATATAATAAACCACTGAAAAAGGACAGAAAGAGTGAAATGGCGAGGAAATTAATTTAATAATAGAAGAGAGAGAATAAATTTTTTCTTTTTTTGGGCAGAAGAAAAGAGAGAATAATTAAATTTTAGAAAAATAAAAGGATGGATCGTGTGTTTGATCAGATTGGTTATCAGTTTGTTGGGACTTTAGGAACCCCATTCCTGAATCTTAAATAAGTAATGGGGGTCCTCTTTCCTTTTCTCTGAGTCTCTGAAATAATTCTCCAACCGTCAATCTGTCTTATTTGTCGTACCAAAAAAAAAAAAATCTGTCTTATTTTTAGATTTTTCAAAAAAAAAATGAAATAAACACAAAGTTTTCCTTCACCCATAGGGGACAATTCACCCACCATCTTAGAAGTGACAAACACAACCAAGGATTTTGTATGTTCCAAAATACCGTCCCGATATTCATTCCCACCCTTCGATTCCATTCACTGTTGGTAGAGCGACACTCAATCCCTTACTTTATGGATATGGAACGAATATTCAATTTTCTTTTAAAAAAAAAAAAAAAAAAAAAAACCAATGTTATGATCTAGTAATACCGTGAACTAATCTAATTAACGGTCTATTGGTAATTCATCTTAGACACCCAAGTGGACCACCAACAACAAATAGCTTACTTTTTCCTTTAAGATTCAAAGTTGACATCATCATATGATTCATATATAATAATGGACTGAGTTTTCCTTCGGTCATGGGGATCGATTCACCACAATGGGTTCAAATGCGTGCAGAGTATCAAGAATGTATTTTGGGGAACAACACTAAAATCCATAGGGGTTTGTGAACCCTAAGATGGTAGTTGAACGTTTATCAGGCGGTGGAGGAAACTTTTGTCCTATAATAATATAGTTGGACGTATAATTGTCTATCACATGGATTTTTACCTTGTCAAATGCAGTGCATTGCCTAGTACACCTACATGGCGCATCGGATGGTGCACCACATAAGGAGAGTGATGGATTTTTATCCTCTCAAGTGTTGTGCACTGCCCGATGCATCACGTAGGTGCACTAGGTAGTGCACCGTACTTGAGACGATAAAGATTCCTATCATATGGTTAGGATTTTCCCAAGTTTGGTAGGAAGACGTATAGGATTGTTATTTTTAGGGACAATTTCTTAGATCTACTAGATAAAAATGGAAATTACTCGATAAGTAGGTTTCAAATTTGTTTTACATCCATTACTTACCCATTTTGAAAGGATTTACTCAATACCCAAAGTTGGTTAGTATTAATGCAACACAAGAAATTGCTCAGTTGGCAAGGACCAACACGCTACAAAGAAGAGGTCATGAGTTCAACTCTGTTTGAGGTCTACCTATCCAAAAAAGAAAAAGAAGAAGAAGAAAAGAATAAAATGAAAGTAAATTTCCAAAATTACCCCTAAAATCTATTTTAAACCATGGAATATAGAAAGAAAGTGGCCGTTTTTATTTTTATTTTTTATTGTTTCTCTCATTCATGTTTTTTTTTTGTATTTTTGATCAAGTTTCCTTCTACGCACTTTGAATGGGATCTCACTGCGGGGCGGGAGAGGGCGGAAATAGGTATCAGGGATGGTATTTTGGAACATACGAAAATCCTAGGAGAGGTTTGTGAACCCTAGGATGGTGGATGAACCATTCTCATTTTTATTTTTTTTAAATATGTTTCTATATTAGGGAGGGAATAATAGGATTTTTTTTTTACTCCTACAATTAAGGTGCACTCTCATCTGATTTATAATTTTTAAAACAAGTAAATGAGGGTGGGGCAATTTTGAAAGTTTGTTTTTATTTTATTCTTGCATGGCATGAGTACTAACCAACTTTGACGATTAAGTAAATCTTTTTAAAATAGAAAATAGTGGATGTAAAACAAATTTGAAATCTACCTATCTTGTAAATTCCTTTGTTATCTAGTGGATCTAAGAAATTTTCCCTTATTCTTATTTCCCTATATGTTTCTCTCAGGTTGTACAGAAGTCCAAAATGCTCTTGACAGGCCCATCCAACTACCAAAAATAGTGGGTGAAGGTGAAGACCGAGTCCAACAATTAAAGTGACAGCTTGTCCCTCCCTAATCTTGACTACCAGTCTACCACCAACACCAGATTCTGATCCTCTCCACATACATGGAGAATAATTACTCACCATAGACGCCCAAATATTGCCACCTGCCTTGATGTTTTTCTTTTCTCTTCTCTGAAGAGCTTGAATTTCCACTAGGGGTGCAATTGAACCGACTCAGACTGGGTTTTCTAAACCACAGCCCAACCTTAGAAGTTAGATCCCCTTAACTCAGTCCACACCCAGCCCAACCCAAGGTCAGGTTGGAATATCTCAATCCAAGCCTAACCTTATCGGGCTCAGCCTAACTCGACCTTGATTGACCTTGGTTGATTAGGCTCGGGTTGGCCTTGATTTACTTTGATAACCTTATTTTGAACTCTTCAAGGCAAGATAGGACTGGATTGGACCTATTGGAATATGAGGTAAACAAGCGCAAACTCCTAAAGAAATTTGAATATGGTTTCGGTTCAAGAAGAAGAAGAACTAACTTTGTATTCCATAGAAATCGAAGTGATCCAAGGAGATCGATATACGTATATTGAAGAGCAGAGTTTTTCTGCAGACTCACTTGCTTATTGTCATTGCAACTACTGCTCCTTTTTAATTTAGTTTTTCCACAAAGATGGAAAAATAAAAGGTTTAATACCCCTAAAATCTAAAATGGACCTAATATTCCTCATGCACACCTAAGGTTTTGACAATTTCACACACACCTCTTGAAAACTCCACGTAACCTAAAGCTATTTAAATCTAAGCCGTAAACTTTAGGCATTAAATGCTAATGGATTTGAAATTGAAGAATGTAATGTATAATTATATCCTCGTTAGGGTATAATTAAGAGGGTATAATTAATTATTAGGTAAATGACACCTAGGGTATCCAACGTTTGAAAAAATTATACCTTGATACCTAACATTTGAGAAATTGTAAGTAGGGTATCTATTTTTGTTTTTCCAATTATACCCTTAATCACTACCACCACTACAACCGTTACCGCCGTTATAACCACCACCACCACTGCTACAACCGTCACCACCGCTACCACACCCCCCCCCCCCCCCAACCCTCTGTTCCTTCCCCAACCCCCGCCCCACCCACGTTACTTCCATTGTCGCTGCAAGCCTCATCGCAAAATCACTGCAAACCCTTCCCCTTAGCGACCCTTGTAACCCACCCTCACTGTTCCCCACCATTACATCCCAACCCAAGCTACCCCACCGCTACATCTTGATTTGCTACCATCCCCTTATAGAACCTTTCGTCTGCCACCATCCTCACCATCTCCCCCCTTTTTTTTGTTTTTGTTTTTTAGCCTTTAGTCCCTGTCAATCCACTGGTTCTGCTTGTTGAGGAAAGGTGGGGGACGATCTCGGATACGAGCATGGTGTTGGCCACTGCAAGTGCGTGTTGGTGAAGGCAGCAGTAGCAAACAGAGAAATAGACCAGGACAATATGTGTGGCTGGGTGTTCGAGGCTGGGGTGCGCAGGCTGTAGTGGAAGGAGATAACGGAAGAGAGGGCGGCAGAGGAATTTCTCAGCAGGAACCAGCTTCAGGGCCCAATGGGATCTCCAGGGGACAAGGGAATCATGGATTTCTCTTGAGAAATGATTAATTTCCTAGGGTTAGCTTGCCTATATCTCTTTGAAACTGATATCGGCAAGCTAACCCTAGGTCATTCTCGTTGGAAAAACAGTATGGACAATTAATAATTTATTAAAGGAGAAGTATTTTTTGTGGGAGAGCGTGGCCCCTACATGTATGCTGAGACAAATAAGAATGTATGTCCCAAGCATCAGATGCGTAGTCGTTTTCATCTTTCATGGGAGTCATTTCGCCCCCCTGTCCTAGCATGGACGGTTTTCTGAGCAGTAGGGTTGGGTCAGCACTATGTGTTTACATTCTCCTTACATGAAATGGCCATGTTTCTTACTTAGCCCCCAAAAAAACAAAAAAGCCATGCTCCCGCTTAGATGTTTTTTTTACTCGATTTGTTTCACTGGCATATAAAAACATATCGGTGAATCCAAACAGTAGATTTTGCACAAAAAAAAAGTAAAAAATAAGAAACAAAAATGTTACCAAACGGGTTCTTGGTTTTTGCCTCTCAAACATTAAACAAACTGAGGATTTTTTTTTTATTTATTTAGTGCAACGAACGAATTAAGGATTGACAATAGAAAAAGGGGCAAACTTTATTCATTCACACTAGGATAATTGTCCGCCATAGATTTATGCTAGGTTAATCTTTTTTTTTCCTTTGGTAAACTACTAGATTAATCTTAACTGTTGAATAAAAATGAAAATGGAAATTGAAGACCGACTGTTGCGATGACAGCTAATTTGGTGAAGTATATTATTTTCTTATTTACCATTTGTGTGAACAACACTAAACATGGGTTGGGGATTCTTCCCGTTCGGAAGAATACGAAAGGATTTGCAGAGGATGGGGTGGACAAAGGGAGCAATTTGGATTCTCTATTGCCGAGCTATCCGGCAGAACCGTGCTGCCTAGACATGTCGAGACGTGTAATGACCGCCTTACCTCTGCTCGAGTGTCTTGCCCAAGTGGGGGTAAGGCGATCATTGCGTGCCTCACCATGTCTAAGCAGCACAGTCCTGCCGGGCAGCTCGGCAGTAAAGGATCTGAATCCGAAATAGGAGCGTAAATGCCGCTGGAGATGCGCTAGTTGCAACAACAGCACCGCCAGCGCATCCGGCCGTTTTCCCACCTGTCTTAGCTTTATAAACGAATCATTGCTGCTTTACAAATAATCACTTAACTAAGATGAGAAAATGAACTCATAGAAGAACAAACTTGGAAAGTGTGAGCAGGAAGTTGCCAGCCATGGCGCCTCACCATAACTGCTGAAAATGGTTCCGCAGCAAAGAGCCAAGCACTGATCGATCCAACTCAGATCATAACCCCGGGCAGAAAAAAGACCCTAAAAAACCTCCCTCCCTCTCGTTGTCTTTCACGAGGTTCCTTCTGCGTGATTTTTTTATTTTCTTTCAACCGGTTATCTATCACATGACAGCAGGTAATAGGTTTATTCTTGGCCAACAGAATGATGCAGGACAAGGCAGCCACCTTCATTGACAAACCTCCATCTATGATCAATCCCTCACAGGGAATTACTTATTGGACACCTCCTATACAAGGATATGCCAAGCTAAATTCTGATGGTACTTTCATTAAAGGAACAGCTTCTGATTATGGTGCTCTCATTCGAGATGATAAAGGTTTTTTTCATGGCAGGTGTTGCTCTCAAAGAAATTCCAAGATCTGCCATTTATTTTGAATGTGCAGCCATGAGACTAAGCCTGTTGCTTGCTTTGGAGTTGGAGATCCATGATTTGGTGGTGGAATCAGATTGTGCAGATTTAATTAAATATATCAGACATCTTTATAATCCACCATGGGAAATTTTACCACTTATGCAAGACATTTGAAGCTTTCTTTCACACTTTCATTCTGTTATTATTTTGCATGTGCGATATGCAAACTCTTCAACGCATCTCTTAGCTGCTTTTGGAATTTCATTTTATGATTAATTTCTTTGTAAATGGGTGGGTATGCCCCCTACTTTCTTTGGGATGTACTTGAACTTGATCGTGGGTTTATTTCTAATGCATAACTTTCCATTTGACAAAAAAAAAAAAAGACAATAGGTTATAGGTTTTCAAGGTTCTTACATTCGACGGTTGAGATCAATATGATATAAGATCAACGGTTCAAAATAATTCTGGTGTGAATAAATTTGCAACTCCGTGATGTTGCTATCAATTTTTGTGGTAGATTAGATAATCGGTCTGATCTAATTGTTTCTAAGCTAGTTTGTGGTGAAAATAGAATCGAATTAGGAATCAGGATCAACCGATGAATCAGTAATGACTAAGAATCGTCCGATTAGGATCCAATCCAATTTTGATTCAAGCACCAACGATTAGGACTGGTGAAAATGGGGGTTGCTGTTAGCCGATTCCACCGATTCACTAATCCGATTCCCAATTCTTGAAACCCTACGAGTGCAACAATGAGGTGTGCTAGAATGGTTTCATTTACAGGAAACAAGGTAGTGAAAATGTGTTACTATATACCTGTCACTGACGGCCACAGGAACCTTTTCCATTTATTAATTGTTTTTGGACTAAGTCTTGCACTCATCTTCTCCTTTATCAATCTGTCCTTTCTGGGTTTTTTCTGAAGTCATTGTTAAAATGTTGAGTCATTGTTTGGTTTTTCGTGGTGAAGTCATTGTCAATATATTTTATTTTTGATGAAACGATAAATTTATATTACTAAAAAGATGGTAAAGAAGTACATTGTTCATACATACAAGTAAGAGATTATGTAGCAGTTAGTTTGGCCTTATATTTTAGTCAGGTTAGAATTCTGTCATTAGTTATGTTACCTTGAGAAATATCCTTGGACAATTCCAAGACCTGCAAAAACATAAGTTAGTAGTTCGTAGGGCCAAGGAGATCGGGATGGAGTTGGAAGAAGTCCAGGCAATGATTTGTCAGAACACCAAACTTCTTTTAGCTTCAGACCTCTCTTGTTAGCAAAATTTAACCCGGTCATTATCTCAACCAGCTCTGGTTCCATATCATGACATTTCTTAGTGAAACCTATACTGATCAAAATGAGTTTGCCATCTAACAAAATACCAAAGGCCCATCCAGAAAAGATTAAGTCTTTGGAGTCAACGCCTGCGAATAACAAAATAGAAAATTCTAAAAGAGGTAAATCAGGCATGGAAGAAATAAACATATCCTCCAAACAAGAGTCATTTATAGATAGGGATGAAATTGGGGTTGGGCAGATATGGATATCCTGCAGTCAAGTATTAACCTTTTTCTAAAGAAAGAGGATTAGGTTTAACAGACCTAAAATATAAATTGTTCCTAACTTCCCAAATACAGTACCAAGTAATAATAAACATAGAAAAAACCTAGTTGAGAGTGGTCTTATCAAGCATGAAGAGAGAAAAGTAGACAAACATAACTGTTCCATTGAAGGATGGATAAGAAACTCGGTTCTCAGCCCCAGAGGACCAGTTGCCCAGATATGTTTAACCCAATCACAAAAGAAGAAGATATGCCAGAGGGTCTCATTACAAGTGTCACATAGTGCACAAGTGGGGTCGACCTGAATTCATTTTGAAACAATATCCTTAACTGGAAGCCCTGCATTTAATACACACTAGAAAAACATTTTAAACTTAGGATGCAAATTAAGTTTTCAAAAAAAATTCCACCAATTGAAAGAAGAAAAATCATGGTTAGGGGAATTAGAAATGAGAAAGTTAGGTGCTCGTTTAGTATTAAACCGACCACCCTTAGCAAGGGTGCACCACCAAGTATCAGGAGAATCAGAAATGGGGATGATAGAGATGGTTTGGGCATGATCAGGGACAAGCTGTCTTAGCTGATCAGTATTCCAAGAGAGGGAATTGGTATAAAACAAACAAAGTTTCTCAGGGTGAGTTCGGTGGGAAGTATTTAAATGGATTGAGAAACCAAGAATAGAAGAAATCCAAGGGTCAGTCCAAAAAAACGTATTCTGACCATTACCAATCCTTCTAAAAGTAAAGGACCGTAGAGTTCCAACAACCTTGGTTATACTATTCCAAGGTTGTCAATATGTTTAGTCTTTTTTTTGATAAAATTATCAATATGTTGAGTCATTCTTCGAGGAGTGAAACTTTTGAGACGAAAAAGATGTGACCATATTTTATGTGACAAAACATTAGGTTTTTAGCCACATATTACATATTTCTGGCGCTAAAAGGTCATTAGTCAAGTAGACAAGGGCATGGTAGAAAATGACAAGAATCGATCGCAAGTCATCCGAGTCAAATTAGATTCCTTCTTTTTATCCGAGTCACAACAAATTTGACAAGTCCAATCATAAAAAATAAAAAATAAAACAAAAAAAAAAACCCATTAAACTATTCAACTTGATCGAGTAAAATGGAAAAAAATACTAGAATCCTCATGTTCGATAGTTTGTTGATGGAAAATGAAACCCTAAGTTCCTTTGCAACTTGTTGATGGCTAACAATTGTGAGTCTTTGCATTTGATTATCAAATTATTCCTAAATTAAATGGTGTACAAAATTGACCTATATCGAACTTGTAATATAAGAAGAATACATATCTATTTAATCAATCACATTGGTCCTCATGAATAAACCCCACCCCTTTTTTGGGATGAGGGTGAGGGGGAGGGGGAGGATTTTCCATTTCTGTTTTCTCGTTGATGAACCACTAGACACTTTTTTTTGGTAAAAATGAACCACTATACACTTGTAAACGAAAAAAGTTGATGAACAATGAATTCGTAACATATATAATAGAAACTTCAAGAAATTTCTTCCAAACTTTTCAATGAACAACAAAAATTAATTGATATGTTTTTTTTTTTTTTAATTTTTTATGCTTTCATATTTTTTTTACTATTTATAATATGCATTATATTTAAAAATAAAAAAATATGACTCGCCCTAACTATAAAAGTCAAGTCAAATCTATATATGACGAAAACCTTATTTGTTGTAGATCTTTACAATACTTCGAGCTTCATTGAACTGAGTCCAGATCCTCTTCAGCGTCATTGAAGAGGATTCCTCTCCAATGACCTTCTCCTAATGCCACGTCTGATGTCAATTAACGGAGAGTTAACTTCCATTTCCTTTTTTTTTTATTCTTTTTTCTATTTTTCTTTGTCCTCTCTCCTTTTATTTTAGGAAATCATAAATCGTGATTGAATTGAAAAAGATAATTAAGATAGAGCCCTATAATTAATAATTTATTGTAGGAGAAGTATTTCCTGTGGGAGAGTGTGGCCCCTACATATATGCAGGGACAAATAGGATTGTATGTCCCAAGCATCATGTGGGCAGCCATTTTCATCTTTCATGGGAGTCATTTCGCCTCCTGTCCCAGCATGGACGGTTTTCTGAGCAACAGGATAGGGTCAACACCATGTGTCTTCTTTCTCCTTGCATGAAATGGTCATGCTTCTTACTTGGACGAAATTTCGCAGTTACACTAGTAGCAGGAATGTTCTTGCTACAAGTCTGGCAACCAAGGAAATGGGATCTTAAGGGGTATTTTAGAAAATACCAAAACCTAGGAGGGTATTTATAAACCCAAAGAGGGAAGTGAATTATCCCATTTCCTTGGCTGCTAGCCTTGTAGCAGGAACATTTGTGCTATAAGTGTAGCAGCAAAATTTTTTCCTACTTGGTTCCCCCCCCCTTGGATCCTGTCAATCCGGGCAGCGTGCAGCAGTGTGCAGTGCCTGGGATTGAATAGGCATTTTTACCGCCTTGCCCCTTGTTGAACGCCCTGCCCAAGCAAGGGTAAGGCGGTCAAAGTACCTACTCAATCCCAGGCGCTGCACAAGTGCTGCACGCTGCTCGGATTGACAGGATCTTCCCCCCCCCCCCTCCCCTCCCCCACCCACCGTCCCAAAAAAAAAAAAAAAAAAAAAAAGCCGTGCTATCAATTGGTTTTCGCCTCTCAAACAGTTGACGAATTGAGGATTTTTTATTTTTTTGGTGCAACGAACTAACTAAGGATTGACAATTGAAAAAGGGGCAAAAGGTCCCAACACCCGCGCAACAGGATAATTGTCCGCCATATATTTATGCTAGGTTAATTTATTTTTTGATAAACTGCACGGTTAATCTTAACCGTTGAATGAAAATGAAAATGAAAGTGGGAACAGAAGACCGCCTGTTGCGATGACAGCCAGTTTGGTGAAGTGTATTATTTGAGTAAATTACTCCCCTCCTCCCCTCGATTATGCTCGAATGACTAACCCCTCACCTGGGCCGGGTATTGCGTAATGACTCTCCCTTCCTATGTATTAACAAGATTCTATCAACCGTACCCATTCCGTTAAAAATGGCTGTTACGTGTTAAAAAAAGACCATATTACCCGTTGAAAGTTAAGTGTTAGAAAGAGACCATATTACCTTCTGAGGGTCAAGTCTTACAAAGGGTAATATGGTCTTTTTCTAACACTTAACTTTCAGAGGAGTTGAAACCGTCTACAACTCAAATCTCTTGGACTTGCAACTCATATCGGCTTGGATTTGCAACTCCCATCTCGGCTTGGACCTGCAACTCCCATCTCGGCTTGGACCGGTATCGCCCTTGATGAATCAAAGTAGTCCTGGCAAAAGACGGCCTATTGACGGTGATCCAAATGCAGGCCATCGTTGTCGGTAAAAACAACCTGAATAATCCCTTTGTCCCTTTGTCAACCCGATTTCAAAACCCAAAACCACCATGAACAGCGGCAAAATTGGCTACTACTGGATGCAGAAAATGCCAACGACCCTCCTACTAGCATCCTAAAGGCTGGAACAGAGGAAGAATCGTCAAAGCAGAATTCTACACTGTAACACAAGACGAAATCCAACTCTGATAACGGTGCGCCGAGATCTAAGAAACCCATTTCGCGCCATCTCATTTATGGGTTTTCGTTCTTTTAATCCCTTTCCTCATGATTTGTCGTACCAAAAGGTTACGAATAACTGTGAATTCTTCATTTCCTGCGATTTTACCAGTGGGTTTTTTTTTTTTTTTTTGTGTGAATTCTGTTAAGATTTTGGTGCGGCATTTCCTGATCTGTGCAAAACGAGAGAAAATTTTTTGGATCTTTTGAGAATCCTTGGTTTTCGAAGGGTTACAGGTGAGGGTATGATGAGAGTTCTTTAGGATTGGAAGGATTTAGGGTTTTCTTGGATTGAGGAAAATTATTAGTGATGTAGTTAGATAAAAGTGGGGGCAGTGGAAATGGAAATCACCAGTTTGCGTTAGATCGAATGTGTGATAGCAGGGAGAACAATTAGACGACAATGTCCAATAATTTGCTTTTGTTCCCTGTGTCATCTTTTTTTTCGACGGTGGCGTTAATTATATTGAACATCATGTTTCTAAATTTTATACCCTTACAGGCGTGGCGATCAAGTGTGGTGTCGATGTAAAAAACAAAAACTTGGGTGGAAACCAGTTGGTGCTGTTTGATTGTTCAAATCATTTTGTTTTCTAATTTCTTATTCGTATAGTTCATCTGAGTTGGGAGCAAATGGCATTGCAGGTAGAAGAAGAAGAAGAAGAAGAAGAAGAAGGGCATTAACGAGGGTAATCTTGGGATATCACAATCATAAGGGTATTTGTGGGTTTAAATGAATATATTTAAGGTGATGTCATCACTTAACAGCCATTTTTAACGAAATGGATACTGTTGATAGAATCTTGTTAATGCAGGGGAGGGGAGAATCATTACGCAATACCCAGGGGAGGGGTTTGTCATTTGAGCATAATCAAGGGGAGGGGAGAGTAATTTACTCTTATTATTTTCTTGATTGCCATTTGTGTGAACAACACTAAACATGGATTGCACGTTTGGGGGAGGAGAGAGAGAGAGAGAGAGAGAGAGAGAGAGAGATCAACGGTTCAAAACAATTCTTGTGTGAATAAAATTGCAACCCCGTGGTAAATTTTTTGGTAGATCAAATATTTTTTAAGTTTTGTTGGGACTTTGGAAATAGCGTGCCTATTCCTGAATATGAGCAAATGGTATAGACGTCTTTACCTGTTTTGGTTCCGGACACAATTTTTTTGTCATTTGGGATTGTAAGCCCCTTCACGGTGATGTATTACGACTCTACTTTGGGCTCTTTACGCCTCTCTATTTTATAACTGCTTGTTAACCAAAAAAAAAAATGATTATAACTTTTAACCCACCAAAAAAAAAAAAATATAGAGGGGTGCATAGGGTTTAAAAAATCGTAATTGGGGATGGAATCGTTTAGAGTTGATTCTTGATTCGAATCGGATTTAAGTCGGTCCGATCCAATTGTTTCTAAGCTAGTTAGTGATGAAAACAGAATCAAATTAGATATCGGGGTCGGTCCAATTCAAGGTGGATTATAAAGAAAATGACTAGGAATCATCCGACTATGATCCAATCCAATTTCAATTCAAGCAACAATGATTAGGAAGGATGAAAATTGGGACAGCTGTCAACCGATTCCACCAATTCACTGATCCAATTCCCAATTCTTGAAACCCTAGGAGTGCAACAATGAGGTGTGCTAGCATGGTTTCATATACAAGAAAAAAAATAGTGATCAATATCATTTCACATGAAGAGGAGAGATATAAAGAGAAAATGTGTTTACCATGCCCGTTCCTGACGGCCAAAGTGCTTTTGGACCAAGTTGATCTTGTACTCAGTCTTCTCCTTCATCAATCTAGAGTCCATCTCACGTTGTCCTTTTTGCGTTTTTCCGAAGTCATTGTTTAGTTTTTCATGGTAAAGTCATTGTCAATATGTCTAGTCATTTTTAAGAGTGAAACTTTTGTGATGAAAAAATATATTTTTAGCCACATCACATATTTCTGTCGCTAAATGGTCAAGAGTCAAGTACACAAGGGCAAGTCATCCGAGGCAAATGAGATTCGATCTTTTCATCCAAGTCACAACAAATTTTACAAAAAAAAAAAACCCATTAAATTATTTAATCGAGTAAAATGGAAAAAATCCTTGAGTCCTCATGTTCGATAATTCGTTGATGAAAAATGAAACCCTATGTCCCTCAACAACTTGTTGATGTCTAACAATTGTGAGTCTTTGCATTTGATTATCAATTATTCCTAAATTAAATGATGTATAAAATGAATCTATATAGAACTTGTAATACAAGATGAATATGTACGTATCTATTTAATTAATCACACCAATCCTCATGAATGAACTCCACGAGGGTGAGGATGAGGGGGGGATTTTATTTTTGTTTTCTGTTGATGAACCACTATACACTAGTAAACAAAAAAACTTGATAGAACAATGAATTCATAACATATATAATAGAAACTTCAAAAAATTTCTATCAAACTTTTCACTGAAGAACAAAAATTAATTGATATGTTTTTTTTTTTTAATGTAATTTTTTATGTTTTCATATTTTTTGGTGACCGAAGAATAAATCAAACTGATGAAAACAAGGAAAAGTGTTTGATTCTAATCATTTGTTACTTTGAACCACACAAATGTTATTAAAACTCCATCCACCAATCATTACTTACTATAATAAGGGTACAAGTGAAAGGACTCAACCGCATAGTACGTACCAATCTGTAACGGCCTAAACAAAATAATAATCTACCCTATTCCTACGATGCATTATCCAGTGCATCATACTTAATTAACCGTCCACTCAACATTTGAAAGAATAAAAAGACACCATTGTTCATGTTTTTACGGTTGGATTAGTAACTATTCAGTATCCTTCACGTTCACATGACAGAGCAGAAACTTGGAGTTGTTGGTTCGTAAACCATATCATATCCTACGAATTGCGGATGACAATAATATTGAATAGCTTGAAGATCAACGGTTGATTTCTCCTTCTCCTTCTCCTTCTTTTCATCATCTGATTTTTTTACTTCATCAAGGGTTAAGATTTGTGTGTGCCCAACCTTTTTCCTCAAACACTTGGCCAGACGAATGCTGTCAACATTTTCTCCAATCACCACCACTTTGTCTTTCTCGTCTCCTTCTAACTTCACTTCCTCCACCCCTTCATATATCAATTATTAATTTCATCCTTTGATCAGTACTACTACCACTACTAAATTTCAATCAGAAACATTAAATAAAATAACTTTACTATACTAAGTACTAACGAGAATGGATCATCTGCATGTAGTCACGTACCATCAGATGCACGTACATGTGAGAGCCAATCACATTTTAATTTTGTTTCCATAAAAATCCCTCCTCCTCTTGTAAATGATAAAAATAGGATAGATGATCGGCCCTCACATGTATGTTCACCTGTTGATACGTGCAACGAAACTGAACTCATTACTAACTACTCAGAACTTACCGACGGAGGAAGCAGCAATCTTAAGGACTTTGGTTCTGCACTTCTGGCAGCTCATCTCCACCTTCATTACTACTTTCTGCTGCTTTCACATTACACCAATCATTATTATTATTTCTGCAGTTGATAAATAATGTCTAAAACTTGAAGAGGGCACTAGGAATTAGTGGGTATACCTTCATATTAATTCTTCAAGCTAGCCCTTTGATGATCTGGAAATGAAGATTATATGATTCTTCTATCTGGAACACTGAAACTATAAGAGAGCGAGAGAGAGAGAGAGAGAGAGAGAGGGGAGGATAGAAAGGGCTAAGGTTCTCTCCTTCCTTAAATACTAAAAGAGTGATCAAACGCAGACAGAGAAGAGTGAAATTACATGGAAAAGAGGTCTGAACAAGTCATGAAGAAAAGTCTTTGAGACTAAGGAGCGAAGAAGGGGACGAAATTTAATTACAAGACCTACTTTGGAGGCCACGTAAAAGTGGATGGACCGACCCCTTGAGTTTTCTTTAAGCCACCCAAGACACGTCGTCAACGGTTATGTCTTTTTATTTAAATTTTTGTTTTATGGAACGGTTTGTTGTTGTTCTTCTTATTATTATTATTATTATTAAGGGTGAATGTTTTCTGTGCCGTAGCGCAGGATGCGCCCAGACTCATAGGCCTACCACTCAGGGGGGCAAGGTGGTCATTGTGCCCATCCCTATGTGCCTGGGCGTAGCCTGCACTGCGGCACAAAGAACAGCACCCCTTAAATTTTTGTGCACTGCACGGTTATGTCTTTTTATTTAAAGTTTTGTTTTATAGAAGGAGAGTGATGAATTTTTATCCTCTCAAGTATTGTGCACTGCCCGATGGATCACGTAGGTGAACTGGACAGTGCACTGTACTTGAGACAATAAAGATTCCTATCACATGGTTAGGATTTTCCCAATTTTGGTAGGAAGACGTATAGGATTGTTATATTTATTTCACTATGTTTCGGTTCAGAATTGTGATTCCTCTCTCTCAGGTTGTACAAAAGTCCAAAAAGCTCTTGACAGGTCCATTCAATTACCAAAAATAGTGGGTGAAAGTGAAGACCGAGTCCAACAATTAAAGTGACAAAGCTTTTCCCTCCCTTATCTTGATAACCAACACCAGATTCTGATCCTCTCCACATACATGGAGAATAATTACTCACCACATATGCTCAAATATTGCCACCTGTCTTAATGTTCATAACTTAAAAACTTCTATCAATTATTTCTTTCCTCTACTCTCAAGAGCTTGAATTTCCACTAGGGGTGCAATTGAACTATCTCAGACCGGGTTTTCTAAAACCCCAGCCCAACCTTAGACCCCCTTTAACTTAGTCCACGCTCAGCGTAATTCAAGGTCGGGTTGGAATATCTCAGTCCAGGCCTAACCTTGTCAGGCTTAGCCTAACTTGACGTTGATCGACCTTGGTTGGTCAGGCTGGTCGGGTCGGCCTTGATTGACTTTGATAACCGTATTTTTTACATTTCAAGGCTACATAGGACTGGATTGAACCTGTTGGAATATGCGGGAAACAAGCGTGAACTCCTAAAGAAATTTGAATCTAGTTTCGATTCACAAAGAACAAACTTTGTATTCCATAGAAAATCAAAGTGATCCAAGGAGATCGGTATTCATATATCGAAGAACTGAGTTTTTCTGCAAACTCACTTGTCTATTGTCCTTGCAACTGCTGCTTCCTTTTAGTTCACTTTTCCACAAAGATTGAGATAAAAAAAAAAAAAAGGGAAATTTATGAAACACCCCTTGAAAATGGGTCGAAACTCGGATCACCCCTAGAAATTTGAAAATACTCAGATCACCCCCTGGAATAGAGCCCAATACTCAGATTCAACCCTACTATTAGTGGTCCACCGCTAAACGATGAAGTCAGCCATTTAAATAATTTTTAAAACCCTAAACTACCCTTGTGCAATGTAAAGTTACAATATTACCCTTGTTGAGAAAACCCCCCCAAAGTCTAATGTTATCTTCTTCGTTCTTCACTCTCTTCCCAAAACCTGCAACTCCAAAAGTGAACTTCGCCGGACTGAAGAAAGACAATGAATTTCCTCTTCTTCCTATTTGCTTTTCTTCTTCTTCTTCCGCCAGCACCACCATCATCACCACCATTGCAGCCGTCGATCCTCTTCCACCGCCATGGCTGCCACCAATCAAACCCTCTTCGCAGCAGCAACATAAGAGGTTTTTTTGATCTGCCATCCAACCCCTCACCCCAGCTATTGTACATCACCACAGTCCCGCCATCATCCACCTCAATCACCCACTGCCAAACATCTCACCGCTGTACACCACCGCAACAAGCCCAGCTCTACCCCGTCCCTATGCATCCCATGTGCATTGTAAATCTGTGGCGAAGCAGAAACGAAATCCCTCAAACCCATCTGAAACGGCAACCTACGTACCACTAGTTTCTCTGATAAATGTAAAAATAACCCACAAAACCATTTTCAAAATTGGTGGAAACCATAATGATGAGATGCATACAGAGTTTGCAATAGAAACAAGAGCCATGAATTTAATCGCTAGTCAAAGAATCCAAAAGTGAAAAAACAATCGAACCAACAAAACCCAATCCAGATTACTCATAATATGGAATCTTGAAGGACAAAAACGAAAGTAGAAAAATCAGGCTTTATTGTTCATCTTTCCAAGCACAAGTGCATGTTGGTGTTTGATTTGTTCAATAAAAAAGAACGAAGAAATGAACTCCAAAATCAAACGGGTTCTGCCAAAATTCCAGGGACGACGCAGGTTGAAGGGCTTGGTGATTGTGACGATGCAGCGCAGGAGGCCACTGTGCTTGCACTTGCAGACCAACGTTAGGGCTCGTCCCAGGTTCTTAGTAAAGTCGGAGAAGATGCAGTGGACAGGGCGCTCGTACAAGGAAGAGGTGGGTCAGTGGGTGAGTGCTTATTTGTCTCTCCCTCCTCTGCTCTCTCTGTCACCCAAATTCCTGAAAAAATCTAACCAAGGGACTTGGGGTGGAGATGAACAGTGACTCTCCTAGCCTTTACCTTTCCAGTCTTTTAGGCCTAGAAGAAGAAGAAACGTAGAGAGGAAGAAGAGGAGATCTGTGTTGAAAGAAGAAAAAAAAATTAGAAAACCAGAAGAAAGACGAAAAAGTATGAGGTTAGCCAATTAAAGGTTTCTTTTCAGCTTTTCTTCCCAGGGTTATTGAAACCCTAAGTAAAGAGAAGCAGCGGCGGCGGCGGCGGTGGTGGTGGCAGTGGTGGTGGCGGTGCTGCCAGCGGAGTTGCAGGGAAGGGGTGGGGTATCTTAGGTTGAAGATGAAGGAAAGGGTAGTATTGTAAATTTAATTCTAATGATTTAGTACAAGGGTAAAATAGTCTTTTTACACCAATAACTAACAGCAGACTAACACCTTTAGTATAGAGGGGGTGATCTGAGTATTTTTAAATTTCAAGGGGTGATCCGAGTTTCGACCCATTTTTAGGGGGTGTTTCGTAAATTTCCCTAAAAAAAAAAGAGAGAGGTGACTGATAGAAAGTTTTTTCGGTCACATGAGTGGGACTAGTGGCTTTATTAAAGCATATGTGGAGAGTAATAACTCTCCACATACAGGGAGAGGTTCTAGACTCCCAATCCTAAGTGCCCAAAGGGGTAAGAGAGCTCTGCCTGGATGCGTAGACCCTGCACCAATGCAAGAGCCAATGAGAGTAGATGGACATTGTTGCGGCGAAATCCGAGCTGATGCTCTCTTGGTTGACCTATCCTGTACAAGAGAACATTCACACGACAAAGAAGTGCTGGCTTGAACCGATTA
The DNA here is from genome assembly GCF_018873765.1 of Telopea speciosissima. Taxonomy (NCBI): domain Eukaryota; kingdom Viridiplantae; phylum Streptophyta; class Magnoliopsida; order Proteales; family Proteaceae; genus Telopea; species Telopea speciosissima. The sequence goes on along the minus strand of NC_057925.1, from coordinate 49,759,322 downwards.
GGACGCTCCGATGCCTAAGTCAAATATTTGCAACAGATAAAAACTCAAATCCAAAGAATAGAAAGTGAGAGATTGGCAGCGTTCCATATAGTGGTAGGTGCCGTCTCTAGGGAGAGACACATATTGATCCGAGAGTCACAAGGATGTATGTGTGACCTTAACTGGTTCTGTACTCTGGTCAGGTTAACTTACCATACGAGTTAACTTACTTGTTACTCAAGTTTTAGGGTTTATCTGACACGTTTGTCGATCGTGTATGACATGGAGTCGTATGCTAAATGGTAAATGTGTGAGCTGTCCAAGCAAGCTAGGCCGACTCTTGAACTCAGTATCCTGGTCGACTCAGTAATTAGTTTGGAGTGATCTTTTTGGGTTAGTGTTTGATATCCGACCCGAGTGATCGAATATGGAGTAAGATGACTCGCCCAAGACTTATATAGTTCGGTATGGGTCGGATATCTGGTTCGACCATCTTCTTGACTTGCCATGTGTTGTTTAAGGATTGGTTGGACATAACATGGTTCATCAGATATCAACATGGATGAGATTTTTTAATTAATGGGCGTGGGTTGGTAATTTTATACATTCCTATGTACAAGGCCGACGTATGCTTCATTTTCCCTAAGGGTGTCAATTTGAAATCGAAATCGTATACCGAAACTGAAACCACCTGCGTAAAACCGTACCAAATCGTACCGTTGCAAAAACGGTACAGTACGATATGGTCAAATGATATTGACCACGGTATGGTATGGTATTGGTATTGGGTACAATACCATCGGTATGTACAGAAACCGTACCATTATACCAAAATGGTACCAAAACCGTACCGTTTTGGGGGTATACCTGTAAAATATTAAAAAAAAAAATACCTAAAGTCTAAATGGCCAAGACTAACTCCTAAAAAACTAAAACCTAAAAACCCTATTGAAGGAAGTGTGTGCTCCGGCTCTCACCCATCTCAGAACTATGTGCGCATCCTTCTATGGATTGATGTGAAAAACCCCCATTTGTAGAAGAGCAAAGCTTCAGAGATCGAGAGACCTGATTTCAGAGGCATAACCAAATCCATGAATGTGGGGGGAATCGATCTTGCGTGGAGCGCGACATCCGTCCCTTTTCCAGTCATCTTCGTGCTTCTAGGAGTGGTATGCGACCTTGTGTTTCTGCGCGGGGATACCATGGACAGCCCCATGAACCTCAGCAAAACAGATCTATGCATTCAAGGAGGGCATCCAGTGGCTTGCTCTTGGTAGCGTCAATGACTTGGAAGATGGGACTGACCATCCTCTTCTAAGGCCAGTAAACTACCACCAGTCCACCACCCTGCTGCTATCGGCTTGGTACCGCCGCCACCGCATCCTCTATTAGGGTTACCATCTCCCCAGTCAAATGAAGAAGATGGAAGATGCGTGGAATCCACACCACCCGGTCAGATGGAAAGGAAGCCATTTTTACGGTCTTACCCATCACCGGTCCAGATCCATTATTGGTCCACTTGTCCTTGATCCAATTCTTATATGTTGTACCGAATCCATACCATTTTCCATATTATTTTTATACCATACCAAAACCATACCGAAACGGTATGGTATCGGAATTGAAAATTGTATTCTTAAACGGTATGATACGATATCAATATTGGGTATCTATTTTTGGTACCATACCAAAACCGTACCGGTTGACAAGCCTAATTTTCCCTAAGTACTGTCAAGCGGAGCGAAGGCAAAAATACATGATGAGAACATATGGTAAGGTGGCATGACTTATAGGGAGGTATATAGGCTTAACTTTCCTTTGTGCAGCGTTGAGAAAAACTTCATCTATATTTTTATGACACTCTAAAATCTCAATCTTACAACTCGTTTTGAGGTTAGAATCGAATATGCTTACCTCATAAATTATGTAAGCCTCATGCGCCTTAGATCCAATCACTACTCCTCCCCCCCAACCAAAAATAAAAAAAGAAAGTTTTGGTTTTCATTGGTTCTTGATGCATCTCATGCGAGGTGTTCATATTAGATTGTGAGCAATCTACTTTAGATATGAGTACGGGTATCCAAACCTAATGCGAACCAATAAAATTGATCGAAAAAATCCAGATCGAATTGAATTGATCCTTATTGAACTGGTTTTGAATAGATAAATTAATTTGTAGTTGTAAATAAATCATCACTTGTTAGGTTGTTACTTGAACGGAGATGGGAACGCAGCAGAAGAGGATCTCGTACAGGTTTGGTTACAAACTGCACGAACTCGAACGATTTCTTTCACGATCTTCGAATATCTCGAAATGGCTATCTATAAAGAAGAACTCCACACCACAAATCCCTGGGAAGAGATGGAATCCCAAAGAGAACACAAAACACTGAAGAGAGAGGGAGAATTTGGTTTCTCAGATGATCTGATTTTAGGGTCCGACCTGCCCCTTGTGGTCAGCTTGGACCGGGCCTGGCCCGTGTTCTATTTACAGTAACGATATGTCTATTGATCTCCTTGTTCACTATATGAAATTAGTTAGACAATTAAATAAACTATTGGGGGAATTGTCTAGATCTTGTTATAGGGATTCCTACCTACTCAGTCAAACATACAACCAAGGCCTTTTGTACAACTGTCACGTAGTGATTACACTCTGTTAGTTTGTTGTACTTGGGTATTACCCAGCCTTGTATATAAATATCTGTAATGTCTCAGTTATTAAATTAACAAAACCCTTTCTACCTTAGATTGTAAAAAGAATTACAAAAATAGTAGGTACAAATTATGTTTTATCATCGCAAGTTACAACATTGAAAAGATTTACCAAATCTCCATATGAGTAAAAATTGCTAAATGAATAACCTAAAGTACCCCAACTTCTTGCTCTCTTCTTCCTTCTTCGCACTCCCTCCTCCCCCTCCCCCTCCTTGCAACATTGCCTCGCCTTCCTCCTTGCAAATTTGCCTGGAACCACCACCACCACAGTTGCCATCTACCTCTCCCTCCCTCTCCCTCTCTCCTCCACTGCAAACCCGCCCCAACATACACCCATTACTTAATAACCATTTAATCCGTTTGTTTCAGCGTAAAATTTTTCTTACGTGGCAAATTTTACTTCGTAAATGTAGAATTTTACATGTTGAAAATTTTCTAATGTTTGTTTTCATAAAAAAACTAATATTGGAATACTTTTCAACATTTAAAATATTACATCTAAAATTTTTTGAAGTGAAAATTTTCAAGTAAAATTTTTCAGACAAAATTCTACACCGAAACAAACTAAGCCAAAAAAAAGAAAAAAAACCAAACAACTTGGAATAGAACAATTTAAGAAACCACAATCCCTCTCTGAAGAAGGTGCCTTTATTGAAATCCTAGTTTCCATTTGTCAAATTTTAAAGTCAACCGACCCTTCTAAGAGCATCTTTCCGGAGTCAAGGGATTTCTGTTTTTTTGAGTTCAAAATTTCAACCTTCGAAACTAACGGATCGCAATGTTGTGATTAAGTTGTCGAAAATTATGGATTTCACAATCACAACTTCAAAGTCATCATTCAAATCATCAATAAGAGACAACCCCCATTACAGATAAAGAGGAAGACCTATGAACATTAAGCATCAAAATTTCATTAATATGGGCAAAATGAGAAGGGAAACGGTTCATTAAAGACTGTGGGGTTATAGGCGAAGGAGGGGGTGGGTGGCAGTGATGGTGCCGGGCAGATTTGTAGTGAGGAAGGTGGGCGGTGTTCCAGGAAGGGGGTGGAGGGAGCAAAGAGGTGTACCTTTGTTGGTGGAGGAAGAAAAGAAAGAGAATAATGAAGGAGAGAAGGAAGTTGTGGGTATTTTAGGTTATTCATTTAGCTATTTTTACTCATATGGGGATTTTGTAAATCTTTTCAAGATTGGTAAAACATAATTTATACCTACTATTTTTGTAATTCATTTTACAATCTAGTAGATCTAGAAAATTCCCTCTTTTTTGGGGTGTTCTGAATAACTCATGAAACCCAACCCTTTCTTCTTCTTCTTCTTCTTTTTTCTTTTTTCTTCTTTTCTTTTCTTTTTTTTTCTTTTTTTTTTCTTTTTTTTTTCTTTTTTTGATGATCACACAAACCACACACCAATCCCAAAAAATTAACCCAACCCATTTTTATTCTTCTGAGAAGTATTTCTTCTATTTTTCATTTCTTTTCCGTCCTAACAAAACAGTTGGAAAAAATTCTGTTCTTTTCTATCCATGTCTTGACAACCAAACACAAGGTTTATTGCTTCAAGAGCAATGGATGGACAAAAACGGATTACGTGCAGGTCTACACGATCCTCTGTGCTAGATGGGGTTATCTTACACTTAAGAAATGTTGAAGAAGAGTAAGTTTTGTCATTGCCAAAGTTAACCCTTTCTTTGATGTTCAGAACTGGAACTCCTCCGTCCAAATAATAGTTAGGGGCGTTCCCAATATCAAAATCGTTTTAATGGGAATTTTGCAAACGAAGTATATAAAAATGCAGAGGAGGGTAAAGCAATTGCAGAGATTCCTGGCTAATGCACCACCAAAGATGTTTGATGTTTTCCACATGAATCATGACAAGGTTAATAAATAAAACATTCACATTCATAAATTTTGAGTCACTCTTTCATGCCAGGTTACAGTGCATCACACACACTCTCTCTCTCTCTCCCTCTGCATTTGCGTTGTTTTTTCTCTGTTTCTTTTGGATTTGTGTGTTGAGAATGAACTTGAAAGTGGTGCACTCACCTAGACGGAAGGGGAGATCAGGGAGGTTACCATGCGCCCTCTTATTCCCATAATCAGGGTAGTCTTCTTTGCAGAAGGGAACGGCTTCCTGTAGAAAGAGACCCCTCTTCTCTGCTTTCTTGACCAAATCCCATTTGTTGTAGGGTTCTCCTATTTTGTGAGACACGTGAATTTCTCCTTTCTCCTTCAATAGCACCTGAGCATTCTCCAGAAACCCCTTCACCAAATTTTTGTTCAACCTGTTCAACCACCATGATCAAATATTTTGAAGCCTTCTTTACCATTTCACTAAACAGAAAGAAGAAAGGGAGAAGGGGGAGAAAAGATAATTAACTGGATCTGGCAGTAACTATCTTCACGATAGAGGAAACCCACATGAGGGAAGTTGAAAACGATGCGATCGAACCTCTGAGTCCTGAGAAAATAGTGTTGGCTCATCTTGGTTGCATCGATTCCATGCAAGACCAAACAACCCCTCTCTTCTAGCTCTCTCACATTCCCAATTCCATAGCTATACTTTCTGGCCAGATCATCTTCGTTCTCACAATCATCATTTACTCAGTTAAATAAACAAGATTGTAAAGGAAATAAATCAAATCACTAAGAATTTCAAACATCATCAGAGATGGAAGATGGAGATCTACAATATTTTTCAGAATATCCTTTTTGGTGTGGCACTTTACCTTGGGTGTCAAGGGATGTAGCAACCATGTTTGTTGCAGAACTGAAAACCCTAGCCAGAGAAAGAGAGAAGGAGAAGTCTCCTTCTCCTACCAACAAGATTCTGTGGTAGCTTGAGTAATGTTTTATCCATTTTACTATGGGTATAACCCCCTCTTCTTCTTCTTCTTCTTCTTCTTCTTCCTCTTCCTCTTCCTCTTCCACTTCTTCGTCCTCTTCCTCTTCCATGGTGGTCACTGTCTCCATGGGTGTGAAGCCCTTTTTCAAAACTGTGAACTATGCAACAGATTGAAAAAGAAAAAATTAGTATTCGGAAAAGATTGCTTTGCATTACTTAGGAAGAAAGGTCGTCAAAAGAATATGCTTTTTGCTTTATCACTATTGAATAATGATCACTGAACCGACGGTGAGGAGCCAGCCAATGAGATGACGGAGGCTCGGGAGACGATGGATCAGGATCGTCTCTGGGGGAGCCCAGCGTCTGGGCGCGCCTAGGGGGCATCCAGTGGTTGAACTGTATCGCACACATCTTGATGATAAAATTGTGTAATGGCATGCTGGGCTCCCTGAAGGCGAGCTAAATTCCCCGGGAATCATCTCCAAATTTAGCTCGTCTCCGGGAAGAGAAAGAGAACTTTCTCTCTTTGGTTCCCAGATTAGTGATTAAATTAATTTTATTTTAGTAAATGGTGATTAGGAATTAACAACAGCGATGGTTGTGTAATGGCGTATTGAATACGGCACGGATAAAGAAAAAACAAAAAAGGAATACGACGCGGATCGATTGACCGACCATTCACATTTCCGGGTTTGAAAAATAGTATTTGATTGGCTGATTCAGTCCGATCCAGATCGGTTAAACAATCCGATTCTGCATAATCGGATTGGACTGATACCGTAGGAAACTAGTGCAAGGGTTGTTTTTAGTCAATTTCCATTGAATTTAGACCGATTCCAGCGATCCAAATACCGATTCTGGGTTTTTAAATATGGTAATCGAAATGTACAGATTGGAATCAGCCGAAATCGGTGAATCTGTAAATATGATAATTGATAAACAGTTTGAAAGTAATCCTCCCTTGAAACAATCATTCCTTAAATATAATCCAATCCATCATTTCTATGAAGATTTTCTATCAGCTTGAGTTTGATTTGACCTCCGATTACTTATGAGTCCGTCTCCAAATAGATTTTAGGTCTGGACTCTAGAAGACATCTTGAAACTTATTTTTTTCTTCATCATTTTATAATGCATTTATTATGAGAACGCATAGCAAAAACAATCTGAATTTCGCTTTCAACTAATAAACTTCCATATGTTCTATAAAAATTCTTTATATGCCTGACCCGTTCCCTGATTATTTACTATGCTTTGGTTGAAATGCATTATCAGAATAGATAGATTTTGGTTTTTTTGTATTTAGAATGCATTCTCAGTAAAGGTGGATTCTGGGTCTTTATGGGCCCGCATGATAGTACTAATACGTTTCTTTATTTCTCTGTGTTTTTTGTTCATATGAACAAAGAAATAGTAGAAATCTGTTTATTAACATCGATTCATGTTTTTGTTTTTGAGAATGAATTGGGACAAAAATGTAACTACGAAATAGAAAACAAAAGAAGCTCCAAATTGGAACTTCTTTATTTCAAAAATAAAACAGGAAAATAAGGGGTTGGGGTGTTCGACCTATCTCCAGTTTCCACTACTCTCATCTCCGTAAGACTCCACCACCACCGACGCTACCACTACTGCTGCTATTACTAACACCACCATCACCACCTCCTCCACCACCACCAATTTTTTATGTATTAAATGACATTTTAAAAAATTTATCAAAATTGGGAGGGATAAAAACTATTAAACTCGGCTCAACGTATGACAATGCACAACATGTGATAGGGACTCTGTTAGTAAGGCCTTCCGCCCCACACCTAGCTTAGCTCATCTCAGGGCTCAAGTGATTCACCTCAAAATTTCAATAACAGAAATTATTACGTATAACAAACACATTTATGTTTCTTTTCTGGCCCGTAGTATAAATACAAAAAGTTATTTCTAAAAATAGAAACATGGCTCAGAAACTGCTTTAGAATGAGTTTTTAGAATCTATTCAAAGCATGAATACAAAAACAGCCTCAATTTCGCTTTCGACTGATACAGTTCCTCACGTTTCGGAATGGTGAATGCTCAATCCTGGTCAAATTACTCTCCAGTCTTACTTACTTGTTAAGTAATTTTAACTGAAAACCCAAAAACCAGAATGTCAAAATTCATCTTCTGGTTCTTTTCCTATTACATTAACATTAAATTTAATATAATAGTATAATGGAATTTCCCTTTCATAGTTTTGATCTTTTGGGGTAGTTCAGCTTCAACCTCGCTTGACTTGATAAATGCTTTCCGAGTAGTTTCGTAGCAATTGCTTCAATGCGCGTCTTTAGGTCTGAATAAATTGATTATCTTCCCTCAATCTATGAAGTATGATTTTCGTCTTTCACTTCAGTTTTCAATCTTCTTCAGTATCTTAATCTAGATACTCTTTGGTTCTCTTTTCTTGAAATCCAGGTCAGATATTTAAGAACAGTTTCAGTAAAAGCGAGATGAATTCTGGATATTCCAAGTGCTCCTTTTAGGTGATTGTTGTTTGTTTTCTGACGGTGTTGGAGTTTATTGTGAGTTAATCCTTCTCTTATCTACTGTCTCCTATTACAATTTTAGCAGATAAAATTAGTTTCTTTAGCTTTTATTTGATCTTCCTTTGTCTTTCAGTGTGGATTTTATGTTAAAATTGTTAGTGATGAAAGAGAGGAATTTGAAAAAAAGAAATGTCTCATTTTATACCTGTTCTTGATCTTTGAACAACCTCTGTTTGGTTATCCATTAATTGAACATGCCAAATTATGCGTGAAACTAATTTCTGTGTACTGTACATAATTGATGAACATGTTTTTATCATTTAAAGATAAAATTGAGTTTTCTGCTGCTTCAATTGGTTTCAAGAAATTTTGATCCTTATAACTTTGTTGAGTCTTACATATTGTGAGTCTCACCTAATGGATCAACCTGCAGCTTTACTACTGGACAGCTGCTTATCCACATAAACCAGTTAAATTTGTAAAAGATTTCCTGCAATTATGGGAGGGAGACAGTCAACAGCACATTGGAAACCTGATGCTTCATTTAATTATGAACCACCATCAATTCAGACTTCTTCATCCTACCCCTCCTATGCATCCCACATGGAACCAGATATAAGAAGTAGACATCAGAGTAGGTACACGAAGATTGCTGACAACTACAACTCCCTTGAGCAGGTAAGTGGGTATTCTGCATAAATGTTTCCAATTCATTGTACATATGTAGTTTGGTCCATATTTTCACCTTAAATGTCGAGCTCAAAACAGTTTTAAACATCAAAATATTTCTCAAAATAACTTGCTGTATCTCCATTTTATTTCTTGTGGTTGGAGCATGTTGTAGGTTGTTCTACATATCTCAAGAACCAGTGAGGAAATATATATTTATGTATATAATTTTTCCTATGGAATCAGAGGCCTATTCCTAATATATAGTGGCCCCTTACAACTCAGGGTGAAGGGGTACACTAAAAAAGGAGGAAAGAATCCTGGGTTCTGATTGTTCTTGAATGCTTAATTTTGTCTTCAACTGTATTTTATCATCAGCTTGCAGAATTGATAGAAGAGAGGAATAAAAGATTGAATAGGATACATATTTTAGTTGGTGATAATGTTTGTAAGCTTGATTTAGCAAGTTCTAGTTTCTCATAAATTTCTAATTAATTCCTATAGAGCTGTAGTTCTGATGGTTGAGCTTATCTAACAGTTTATCTTTACTGTGAAATAATATTTGTAAATGCTACTCTTTTTCCTTCCATGCTAGGTGACAGAGGCTCTTGCTCAAGCTGGTCTGGAATCTTCCAATCTCATTGTTGGCATTGACTTCACAAAGAGCAACGAATGGACAGGTGCGAGAGCTTTCAACCGTAGAAGCCTACATCATCTGGGAGAGTCTCCAAACCCCTATGAACAGGCAATAAACATCATAGGAAGGACACTTTCAGCTTTTGATGAGGATAACCTCATACCCTGTTTTGGATTTGGAGATGGTTAGTGAAACATGCATGATCCATTCCTACATAACACAGACTCTTTTGCCGGAAAATTATTTGCATCTATGGGAGCTGACATATGGTATTATTGTTTTTACTTCGTTGCAGCATCAACGCATGATCAGGAGGTGTTTAGCTTTTATCCAGATGAGAGGCCATGTAATGGCTTTGAGGAAGCCCTTCTACGATATAGGGAATTAGTTCCACATCTTCGACTAGCTGGTTTGTGTTAACGGGTTTTTTAAAAAGAAAAAAATTTCTTGAATTTTTGTCAGTGTTCAAGTAAAGAGTTCGCTTCTTCTCCCATCTGCCAGGACCAACTTCCTTTGCTCCAATAATAGAAACTGCTGTTGGAATCGTGGAGAATAGTGGCGGTCAATATCATGTTCTTATGATAATTGCTGATGGGCAGGTCAGTTTTTGTTCTTGATGTGCCTTTCACCACATTATTTCATTTTTGTATTATCTTCAAATTTGCAGGACAAAGTAGAAAGGTTCAAATAGTTTCTTCCTCTTTGCTGGCTAATTTGATTTATATTGGAGAACTTAAGAATGTTTGATTTTCTTTGTTCCTGATGGAACTGGCCTATAGTATTTGCTGGGTAGTAAATTTTCAATCTGATTATCGTGACACAATATGGTGTCCGTAGGTAACACGAAGTGCTGACACAGAAAATGGCCAGTTAAGTCGACAAGAGCAGGATACAATTAATGCAATAGTGAACGCAAGGTAGTAAACTCATGTACCATCAATTTGTGATTTTTGCTGTGTAGAATTGTCTAGGATATCTTCCAATACCTTCCAGTGCGTGTTCCTATTTACAGTAAATACCCATTGTCAATTGTCTTGGTTGGTGTCGGTGACGGCCCTTGGGACCTGATGCGGCAGTTTGATGACAATATTCCCTCTCGGGCATTTGATAATTTTCAGGTTTTAAAGCTAATCTGAAAATAATTTGCGATATAAATTGTGCTGGTGATAATTTTCTGAAGTCATTCTATCTTACCTCTGTCATGTGCAGTTTGTAAATTTTACAGAACTCATGTCAAAAAACATTCCCAACTTTAAGAAGGAGGCTGAATTTGCTCTGGCAGCTCTGATGGAAATACCGTCACAGTACAAAGCAACATTGGAGCTCCATCTCCTGGGGTATTAATACCTACCTGTTTTGGGTCTCATGCCTCTACCCTGAACTTATATTCTAGTCAACAATAAAATTCCCTTTTTTGTTTATTTCTTGCAGCTGTCGGAAGGGAACCCAAGGGAGGATTCCTCTCCCTCCCCCTAATTATGGTTCAGTAAATTCCAGTTCGAAGTATTCAAGATCAAACAGCTTTGAGCAGGGTGCTGGATATCACCACGGGACCTCTGCTTCTCCACCTGAATATCCTCCACGCAACAACCAGGTCCGTATAGCCATGAGAAAAAGGTTTCAAATTTGGGCTGTATTGGTTCCTAATTTATATTAGCTTTCATATCAAGTCCAATAATAGGGATATACTGGTTTAGCCACATGTACACCATCCCTGTACCTTATCATGTATCATCCATACAATACCTGACAGCGATCTTCTCTTTTTGTATGATGATCCTAACCAATCCCGATCCAGATTAGAAAGATTCATTGATCCTTAAGAGCTTCCAACCCCAAATAGATAGGATAAGGCTTAGTTCAGTTGAGTTGAGTTGAATTATCCTCCTCCAAAGTGGCAAGTCACAACCTGACAGGCCTATTGATGCATTTAGGCCGCCAGTAGATCTATAGGCCAGACTTGGTCTTGTGACCAGACAGGTTTGGAATCCACTTGCTGTTCAAATCTGATTTTTGGCAGGTCAAATTGGTCCATATGCTTTCCTCTCTGATAAATGTTTACTACAATACCCCCTTACCATGTAGAGAAGAAACTTTACTTTTCCCCCTTCTTATGACCAGGACAGAGTCTGGATACACTAGGACACATTATGTAGGGGTTCTCAGTATTTGGTCTACTCCATGGAAGGGAGATAGCAGTGTTTTGCTTCTTTTTTCTTTTTTTTTTTACCTTTCTCTTTTTCCTGTAATTTGCTGGGTTGGAGGTAGTTCACAGGGTATGATTTCCAGTTGTTTGTTAAAGGGTGTTGAACTATGTAATAGGGCTGTAGCTTGGTGTGATGGTATAAAGCTGGGCTGCCAGCATCAATGCACAAGTTGGACCATTTCTGGTTGTCTCTCCGGGGATCCTGCAAAAGCAGGATGTGCACTGAGTTGCTGCCCTTTAGGGTGTTGAACTGTGTATTACAAAAATTTAATTTTTTTTTTCTTTTTCTTTATAGGAAGTTACTTCTCACAGCCTATAGTGTCTCAAAAAGTTACTGTGTCAGGGAAGAGGAAATATAAAAGAAGTTGTACCAATGAAAACCGACCATCCTTGTCTTGAGACTAATCCAAGCCCCCAAGCAAGGATTATTTTTGTTCCTCTCTCTTTTTGGTGCAATGAGCCTTGAACCCTCCACTCAAAACATGCTACAGATTACTTTATACCCACAAAACCTGCAAAATAAAGAGGGAAATGTATGGAAACAAAGAACACTTAAAAGAAGTTTGTCGGGGTTTTGATTCATGGTGATGGAGGCACTAGATTTAGTTGATGTAGTCCTTGAGAACCTAATAAAAGGGAGAACAGTCTTAGGAAATACAGATTAAATTTTTATATTTTTCGACTGAGGTAGGATCCAGCAGACCCACCTTAGAAGGCTTTCTAGCATGCTAGCTAGAATCACCACAGTAGTTTGGTCAGCTACCAAATTCAGTGGATATGTTGTCTATGTTTTCATCTTTTCATGAATCAGTATTTAGACCAATCTGTTTTCTCCACTTGTTGGTATAATTCTTTGAAAATTGTTTCAAGAAGAAATCAGTTTGGAAATGTCTGAAGAACAGGCACCATTGAAAAATAAGAGGTGGCCTTTATCTGTTGGGCCATAAAGTTGAGATTTGCTGATGGTTTAATACTCCGGAATTGGGATCCGGAATGGTCTTGACCGATTCCGATCAAATCCTGATAGGAATTGGCTTGGATCGGTCTGTAGATTCTTTAGGGCAGTTCCTGTACTACAGTACAAGGATCTGTCTGATCCGGATTGGCCAGAATCAATATCAGCCTCTGCCAATTTCAATCCAGATCGGCAGCCAGATTTGATATGTGGCCTATCCAGGGGTTCCCCCTCCATCCATTTGGTCAGAATGCTAAATCATTAATCTACGTAGCAGAAAAATAGTTGGTGTGTTGGGAATGGTCCAAGTTAAGGTTACAAGGAGCAGCACTAAAGATTTCACTCAAAAATTTTATTGTATGAACCCTGAAATCTTAGACTTTTGTGCATCTCATACCCTGCTCAATCAGAAAACCTAGTGCAATGGATGCTTGATCAAGTGAATCATTTTGGTGCAACTGTAAATTCAGATTTGTAATGACATATAGCAGAAAGTTTGATAGAGATATCTAAAGGAAAATGTACTGTTATGAGTCTCATTCAACATTTAAATTTAAAATCATAACTGGATAGTTTAATCTAACAATTTTTGGGGAGGATGCAATCTTTACCATGTCTGGGAGGATAGAATCTGCAACCCCCCCCCCCCCCTCTTTTCCCAGGGTGATGCATGCATTACATAATTTGGGAACACTTTTAAACATATTCTTGGATGTGTTTATTAAGCAAGGATGCATGTGAAGTGTAGATTATATGAGATAAAATCATGACTGGATAGTTTATTCTAACAATTTTTGGGGAGGATGCAATGTTTACCATGTCTGGGAGGATAGAATCTGCACCCCCCCCCCCCCCTCTTTTTCCCAGGGGTGATGCACGCATTACATAATTTGGTAACACTTATAAACATATTCTTGGATGTGTTTATTAAGCAAGGATGCATGTGAAGTTGAGATTATATGAGATTTAATTAGACTCCGAGGATGATGCCCCTTTGTTGCTTACAGACTTGTCCTGTGTGTTTCTGGGCTGCCAAAGATCTTGCATTTGGATGTGGCCATCAGGTAGGATTATGGAAAGTTCTAATATTTCAAGTGTTATGTTTCTTTTCCTTCTATTTTTAACTAAACAATCTTTTCTTTTTTTGCAGACATGCTATGAATGTGGCAAAGAAATGCCTTTCTGCCCCATTTGCAGCATCCATATAACCACAAGGATAAGGCTATACTAATTAGTGATTTGGGTCCCAACACACGATGTTCTCTTGCATTCCTTTCTTTTAATTGACATTTTAGCTTTATGTTTCTGTAAATAGTATCTTAGAAGATGCTGGTTTTTTTATCATTCCAGATACGTGGTTTGTGTGATCTTAATTCCATAATTGTTATTTGTGATCTTAATTCTATACTTGCCTGAATCCAATATCTCATTGTATATTTTGTAAATACTTTCTGAAGTAAATATACAATTTGTCATATTCTACCACTGCTAGAGAGCAACATAATCCACCATGGCTTCTGCCTTGAACTGTGATGGGTCGTTATGGTAATCTAAAGCTTGGACTGGTCTGCAGAGAGAGAGAGAGAGAAGGAGGGAGTGCTTCTCTTCTAATAAGGAGGTGATAAGAAATAAAGTTTAACGTATGAAGCCATTTTGGGAAGAGAGCAGCGGGAGTAACCAAAGAGAAGGCAAACAAGGTAGCATGGCACTTGCTAGTCCACTACTAATCTCCCTAGGTTCATTCTTTTAATTTCGCTGACACCTTCTTCCATCAGCAGTAATAGCATTTCCCATACTCACTACGGTCATCATATTCAAGTGTGTGTTCAAACATTCAACAAAAAACCCATTTGTATCCCAAAATAAGCTTTCCTGTTAGGAAGGAGATTCTCGAAATTTGCAGTTTCAGCAAGTTTCATCATAAGAACGAATCATTACAGTTGCTGAAAGGAAGTTCAACTACTTTCTAATCTAATAACTGTATGTATACATAGTTCTTGTTCCTCTCTCATTACAGTTGCTAAAATGAAGTTCAACTACTTCCTAATCTAATAACTGTATTTATACATAGTTCTTTTTCATCTCTATTTGTATTACACGTATAATGTAGTAACTCAGACTGGTTTAATAACAGGGTGCCATGAGAACACCCACTTGTGAAACCATTTCACATCACAGAGAACCGAAAAGTCTTAGAAACATAGATACCCACAATAACATTACCCAGGCAGAGAAATATTTAAGATGTAGACCGACACCTGAACTTTTGTCACTGACCGCAACAAGGAACCTGCAGTTACCAACTGAAGGATCAAGAAAAGTAACCATACCAAGCCCATCAAAATCACAACTACGTGCATTCTGCTTTTGCAGTTGATAATAACTGTTGAAAGCATATGAGATGTTCCCTTTAGCTCCAAGTCCATTGCATGATCCTCCATAATTGAGTGTGGTGCAATCTGCAACGCTGCAAGCAAGTTTGAAATGGTTGGCCATGCCTGAAAGATCCTTTGACGGGTTTGCAACACACCACCTAGATGGAAAGTACTGAACATCCTTCGCATTCTTCAATAATCCACCGTCCAAGCCAAGTTTCAGACGATACTTAGCCTGACCATCAAAGGAGAATATGCCCCAGTGCCTCTCAAAGTTCCCAGGAAGTACGCTCTTTGCACCTTCATCAAGAAGGCCGAAGAGATAAACATCCATGGGTGGAACACCTGGTCTGAGAGGGGTTCCTTTGTTACTCAGGACATGATTTATGAGGCCCTGGTTGAATGCCCTTGCAGCAGCGAGATTTGCACTCAGAACTCCATCTGTCGGCCAGCCAATCTCACCAATGACTATGGGCATCTGACCATATCCAATTCTGTTAAGTGCAGCTACTAGTGTGTCGTAATTGCCATCAAAAGCATTAGAATACACATTTTGCCCATCTGTGACAGAGTGAGATGTGCCATCAAAAAAGGCGTAGTCTTGTGGGAAATCCGAGTTTCCATAGAGGCTTAGAAAGGGGTAGATGTTGACAACAAAGGGGGAGCCATTTGAGTTGAGGAAGGAAACAAGTTCAATCATGATTTGGGTCAGTTCAGGGCGGAATGCTCCTTGAGAAGGAAGGGAAGATTCATATGCATCAGCATTGCAAGGGACTACTAGCTTTACAAAGTTTGCTAGATTTGCTTTCACCAATGACTGCTGTAGATTGAGCAGAGCCGGAACAACATTGGATAGAAATTGACCCGAATAGCTGGTGAGGAATGGTTCATTCCCAACTGCGATGTACCTGTGATGACATTGACATTGTAGGCATTAACTGCCACAGGTAAATTTTGAAACTTGGCAGGACTAATTAAACCTAACATGAAATCTATATGAAACATAACCACTAAGCTTAGAAATTGAGGTTCATTCAGCAATATTATGTGTAGAACAACACTTTCCTGTGAGGTTAGAATTTTCAGCCAATCTGTACTTCCAACACTCAATTCTCTTCCATTAAGAATATTTCCTGCAAAATGATTCTGTTTTCTTTTTTTTTTTTTTTTCTGTTTGCGGTGTGTGTTTTTGTTTGGGGGGGGGGGGGGGGATTAACAGAAAATACTAGAATGATTTGTTGTATTTCACAAGGGTTCCATTAGAATTTGACTTATATAATGTCATCACAGTAAGCAATAACAGATCCCTTAGCACACAAAGTACAACATATTATTTTTTACTTCCAAGATAAACATAAAATATGATTGCTGCCTTATGGTTTCAAATTTAGGGCTGGTACAGCTGAAGCACAACCAATGGGTCATTTTAATTGCTAATAGACCCTTTTAAATTCATACTCTGTTATTCAACAATGGATTATATGCATTCATTCTGGGGATGGGTATTGAATTCATTCTGAAATTTGGGAAAGCATTGAATAACCAGTTCATTTTCAGTATTTCTTATGGTTTAGACACAGGAGAATGACTACAACCTCTGGTTTAGGTATGAATACTCAAGAATGTTCTCCATTTGATCATCTAACATGGTAAACAGATTTTTTTTTTTTTTTTTTAAATAGAAATTTATTATAAAACATACCTGATATTAACACCGCCTTTAACTATGTATTTGGAAATATTCTGACGAACCCAGAAATCTGCAACATTCGGTGAAGAACTTAAGATGGACAAGAACTCGTTCGGAATGCCCACCATAACCTCAATCTGAGTTCCCTTGAGAGCAGAAAGAGCATCTGGGTCTGCATCAAAAAGTTTTACTTTGTGTATCTTGTTTTCCTTGAGTAGATCGACGACAATGGACGGAGCTAGCCTGTGAGTAGAGACAGTCCCCCAGTTTACACCAATGGCGGACTCCACTAACACCACCATTAGAGATGAGGTCAAAAGTAGTAGAAAAATCAGAGGAGCTCCGCAAAAGTTGGATTCCGCCATTTCCAGGAGTAATTTGATACAAAAATAAAACTACTTGGCTTGTAGTGGTTTAAAATAACACAAAGGCACACTACTTTAGGGTTTGCAATGGGATTTGGGAGGAAGTGGGAAGGCTTTACTGTACATCTCTGTATAGAAGTTTCTCCTGGGAGATTCGAAGAGATTGGGTGTGTGTAGGTCCTGTGGTAGTGGAGTATTGGCCTTTAAAAAAAGTGTGGGTTTGAGCGTTGGAAGTATATTATGGTAACTGGTTCACAAATGGTAAAGTGAAGAAGCAGCTCTGAGAAATTAAGGGATAATAGTCTCTCATTTGTGTTTCAATTTTCATATGCATTTACATTTAATTACGTAAATATCCCTCCATTCTTTTGCTAGCATCAAATGATTTTCTTCAGGTCTCTTACGACTAAAAATCCTCTGAAGTGTCTTAATCTTGTAGCGCTGTGCAGTTTGGCTTGAGAGTTTGCTGAGCTCTGAAAAGAAAAGAGTTAAAAAAAATTGGGTCAATCGAACTCACATCATTTTCACGTGTCGAGCTCTCAAGCCCGACCTACAAAGGCAACGCAAGATGAAGGAATTGTTGAAGGTTTTAATTCATCTCCTACTGTCTCTATTTGACTAACACTCATGGTCTCATGGAACCGTTGGTGAGAGCAAATCAGGCATTTGAGAGAATCAAGGTTGTTCTACCAAAAAAAAAAAATTTTGGTGGGTTGTAATATAACACGTGGAAAGCAAACGATAATTTAATTAAGGGCAACAGAACATTAACCGACCATGTAGTACATGCACCAACGTGATAGCCCAATGAAAGTGTGCATAGAAGCATTGGTTTGGATACGATTTTTTATTTCAATCGGGTTAAACGGGCTTTTCACACATAAAGGCATGGGTTTGTGTTTAGGTGTAGGAGCCACACTAACCACACGACCGAAAAAGTGAGGGCCTTACATGTAACACATGTTTTCGTTTTATTTTTTTGGAAAAAAGATCTCCACTTGATGGTGTTTCACAGGGCACCGTGAGATGATGCCTCTACCCTCTAGGTAGATACCCAAGCATGCTCACCCATTAGCCTAGACGCTTGTGTAGAAATCATGCAACCAAGTAGAGATCTCTTGCCTATTTTTACTTTATCTATTATGAAAATATGAGATCTACATGATGGTGGTAGCATGCAGATTCCTTTCCACGCTAGGAACATGAGAAACCTTCTCCCACAAAAGAATTGGCCGAGGCTACCAAATTGTTTGTTTCAAAACAACCATGATTTGGCTCCTCTCCAACATGTTACAGTGTCCAATGCACATCCAACAACTGAAGAACTACGAACATGGCTCTTCGGTGTCTATGCTCCTAACTTGCTTTGGCCTTAACTTCTTTTGAGTCTGGATTCTGGAAGTTGCTAGTGGCAATGTTACGAACATTATCCTCCTATGCTAGGGGGTCCACCCCACCCGGATCTGTTTTTGCCCATCACCGGCCAATCAGGTAATGAAGGATATCATGGTGTGAAATACACCTAATTAAGAAACCATTTCGATAGAAGAACTTGCAAAGGATGCCACTGATATCATATTTCTTATCTTAACACCAACAACTTTTTATGACTTTCTATTCTATGTTTGGTGCGCCTTCAGTTTCAAAACAACCATATCAGTTTCATAACAACCTTATCTATCCCACAAAATAATGCAATGATTGCTTTATGTTTCTCTCTTCTTCTTGTATTCGAAAAACATAAAAACAAATTTCTTTTTTAAAATTTTCTGGACATCCTAGCATTTATTTTTTTTGGTAATGTTGACATCCTAACATAACCTAATATATTATGTGGTGAGCCAGAGATTGCAGATTTTGGTAGTGGACTAGTGAATGAGTGACACTTCAGTAAGAGACTAAGAGTCGGTACATAAAGACAAAATAAATAAAAGAAGATGTTCCCACTCATCAATCATCATTGGCTCTTATTCTTTCCCAAACCATACAAGATTAAAAGCATAATATTCCCGTAAAACCCACATAAAATCATTCCTATGGGAGACCCACAATCCCTTTATATCTTCCCGTTTTCATCTTTTTCTTTGCCTCCTGAAAGCAATTGGAAACCGTCAATTAAAACATTAAACAAGCCATTGATACGACTTAGAAGATTCCAACATCACAAAAAACTTAATTAGTTCCAATCTACATTACAATTGTGGATCAAATGGAGTGATTCTGTATTTCACCACCAAAAAAAGATCAGAGAGAGACCTCATTCAATCCTTGCTAGCTCTTCACAAAAACTGGTTGGTTAGTCACTGATCTAACCCAAGCCCACTTATGGTCATTTACATCAACAACATTCTTTGCATTTGCCACCTCTGTTACCGGAATATATGCATAAATACCATTAATGGGTCCAGCAACAAACCCAGTGTAACCAGCCATAACCCCATGGATTGCAGAGTGCGCCAGAAGTGTGCAATATAAGTTATCTGTAGCATTTGCAGGGACTGCACGTATCATATATGTTGGGTCTATGTACTTCACTGTAAATAGCTTCCCTGGATGGTCTCTGTCCCACCACTGTTTCAACTCAGACTTCAACCACACCCCAACATCCAAGAACACTGGATTGCCAGACTCATCTTTCTCTTCCCTCTGTGTAGCTGTTCTTGGTATCAAATCTTGCCCGGCTCCTTCAGCTACTACTAACACAGCATGCCCATTCTCTTTCATCCTCTGTTCAAGGAATTCAAAAAGCCCTCCTTTCTCTTCTAAGTAAAAATCAGTTTCTGGAATTAAACAACAATCCACATCACGGCTACTTAATGTAGCATGGAGGACAATGTGACCTGTGCTTCTTCCCATTAACTTCACTAAGCCAATACCATTAACAGCACTCTCTACTTCCACATGAGCTGGCTGCATGAATTGCTTGTTGAGCCTTCTCCACAGCTGTTTGAAACCCAAATGATCTGTCTATGATTCCAACATCATTGTCGACGGTCTTGGGGATTCCGGCAACTGCTACATTTAATTTCCGGCGACGTATCTCATTGAAGATTGCCACAGCACCTCGCATCGTGCCATCTCCACCAATTATGTAGACCTGTCATAATAAAAAGTTTTTGAACAGAGTAGCAAATCAGCAACAGCTTACTTTTATCTACTACTGTGCCAAATTGTTTAACTAGGTCAATAAGCATTCAAGTTCAGAGAAAAACAGTTAAAAGCAATAGTGGTTAGTTGTTACCAAAGCACAAGATTCTATTAACACAACTGCTGGGAACTAATGTTTCAGAAGCCATAACCACAAAAAACTAGCAACTTTGCCATTGTCCCGTATATCATTTCCAAGAAGTAGATTGCAACTTCACCAATTTCTTTGCTCACCTTGACGAAAGGAAAATGCATTTATCATACTTCTAACTTGGACTGTTGAGCCCACTCACAAGAAAGGGCTTGGGGTGGTGTCAGCCTAGGCAATCAAAGTTTATTGTCTACCACCTCCCTCTCAATTATGTTGGTCTCACAACCACCATCAATGACCAGAAGCAGTTTTTGTTTTTGGTGAAATACCAGATGGAAGAAGTGCTCAGTACTCTTAACAGTAGACTTGAACAGTTTACATGGCTGTCAATCTTCTTCTTTAGACTCTATCACCACCAATACAACATTCAATGCCTGTCTTTTGATGACCTTCCAACCATATGCTACAGAAAATGTATCTTCTCACACTGTTACATAAGGGAGAGGGTTCCTACACCAGCGTGGGCTGTGGGGGAATCTCCCATACTACACCAACGGTAGTGTTGAGAATGGTATTATCCACATGAGACGCAACATCGTCAAGGTAGGAGAGAGAAAACAATTAAAAAAAATCCAAGTGAGAGGACATGGTACTCTGGCATTGTGGGGAACTTTTTCCCATTAAAGAATTATACGGGAGGATGCTAACCTTCAAGACCTCTTTCACCCCAAGTAGAGACCATCAACTCATCAAAATTATCCCACAGCTGATCTGTTGAAGTTTCTTCCACGTATCACAGCTAGTCATTACATTTTTACAAAATAGACAACTGAAATTTTCTGCCTCTTTTAGCCCTGAACAATTGAAAAAGCTATCAACAAAGACACTATGGATGGGTTACCTTCAAAATATAGCACTCCAGTTTTACACTCATATCTAAGGGTGTCAATTTGGTCCGAACCAAGGACCATCTCAGAATCATACCGCTAAAACACAGAACCGACCCATCCCATTACTAAATGGGATGGTTCTGGGAGCTGGTTTTGGAGCCGATTATTAAATAAGGACAAGAAAGTTCTGCAACGGATTTCCCAATGGATCTAGAACCGAAAACCCAATAAGGAACCAGCTAAAACCAGAACCACTTGGACCTGTTTAACGTGCCTAAATTACTTATTTAGGAATGGTTTATACTTATTATATAAAAGATTGTAATTAAAAAAATAAAAAAACAGAAAAACTAAGGAGAGTTTTTTTTTTTTTTTTTTGGAAATAAACCAAGGAGAGTTAAATGTTTGTATTCTTAAGATATGATGTTTGATTAGGAATATATCTAATTAATTGTATGCTTGGGAAATTTATTTGTTTACTTAAGAATTTTGTAGATATTTGATTGTTTGAGTGCTTAGAACCGTTAAAAAATTGAAACGGATAATCCCATTATTAAACGGAAGTGGATCCTAGATTTTAGACCATTTAGTAAACAGGACAGTTCTGGGATTGATCCCATTGGGTCCAGAACAGTAAGGAACCTTCCCATTTGACACCCTTACTCACATCTAGTTATCAACCCAAATTGACCATCCACTTAATGTTATTCTAGTACTTTATGAGGACTAAACATGTTACAGATGTTGATTTCTCATCTTTGAGGCATCAATCACCCCAACCTAAATGGTATCTTTAAGGAGACTAGCTAGGCTTGAGCAATTGAAGGCCCACTAACAGTCCTTTTTCTATTGACCCATCCATGTTGGGCAATGGTGAAAAAAGGTGAAAAGTTGAAGACTTTCAGATCTTGTTGAAAGACTCCTCCATTCCCAATTTTCATTTCTCCCTTAGCTTGAAAATAGCTGGGGTCAGCTTACCAATTGAGGCTTGAAAAGAGTTCAGCAAAAATCCAAGAACACCAAACCCTCAAAATCTGTATACCTAAGGTCTATTTGGTGAATGTCAAATAGGGGTTTTTCATGTTAACCACCAAGGGAAGGGAAAGGGAGTGGGGGAGGGGGAAAGAATCAAATACAGAGGATGTTAGCTAATTTTATAGAATTGAAGATCAACAAAAGAACCTGATTAAATCCGTGAGATTCAATGGCATTAACAATCTTGTAGAGATCAAAACCACCTCTGAAGGTCTCAAGAACTGTACCACCCTTCATATGCCAGCCGTGCACGAGCTTGGGATCAAGTTTTATGGGTTCCATGGAATAGAATCCTCTGTAGCCGGCCATGACACCAAAGATCTGACGCACACCGTAAAGTTCCCACAATCCCATCACCAGCTCCCTGACGACGGTATTCATTCCAGGGCAAAGTCCACCGCAGGTGACGATTGCCGCTCGGACTGTGGAAGGATTGAAGAAGATTTGCTTACGAGGGCCTGCGTGGCGGTAGGCGAGGGGAAGGAGAGTGCAGGAGGCGGAGGATACAGGGGAGGTGTTGGAGATATTGAAGAGAATTTGACGGAGAACAACATCGGAGGGAGAAATATAGAATTCGTTGAATGAGTGATAGAAGTGGTTGTGATCCAAAGGGTTTGTAAAATTTGGAAGGTTTTGCAGGTAATCGGAGAGATGTGGTAACTTTTGAAGTTGGGGATTCAGTGGGAAAGAGAGGGTTTGGATATGCAGTTGGTTCAAGTTCTCCTGATACCCATCGCCGGAGGTGGTACTAGGAAGAGCGATTTTCGAATGGAAATCGGTCATGGCGAGTGAGGTGAGGAGGATAGAAAGATTGATGGAAAGAAGGATTTATCAGAGATTCAGAGGAGAGAGGATTAAAGAAAGAACGAGGTTGGGAGAAAGAAGAACCTGGTCAGTCTTGGAGTAGTGAGTAGAGACTAGCAGCGAAAGCTTTGCCGTTGTCGCAGCAGTACGTGGCAGAGAACCTTCTTGACAGGTGGAACGGGCGATATGTGTTTTCTTTCTACAACTTGAACAGCTTCTTCTTTCTTTACACGTTTGCAAATCTTAAACGCCATTAATGAAATGTGTTAATCAAAGATGAACGCAACGAACAGGTGTAGGTGTTGGGTGAGCAGCTTAACCAACGTAGATGCATGGGTAGTGTAACTTCCATTTCACTTTACAATGGAGAATTTTATCCTCTCCAATTCCCAAAACTGAGCAGAGCTGTCGTTCGGGGGGGAGATTTCAACACTTGGCAGTTCAGATATCTAAAAATATCGAGCTCAACCTAAAAAAAGAAAGTTGTAATCTTCTTTTGATTATCTCTTGTCTATTCATGGTTTTAGGTATTAGATATTGGTTGGTTCAGCATTGATATCGGTATCGTATCGAATACAATGGGTATTGGTATCTATTGCACAAAAAATGATGCTTGAAGAAAGATCTTTAAACACTGCAACTGTCAAGCTAGTCTGGGCTAGAAGGAATTAGGGAGAACAAAGACTACTCTTTAGTGTTTCTTGATTTCTCTATTGATCAAAGAATTAAGTTACATGGGTGCATAGACCCTTATTAATAAAAGTTTCTTCTCATCCCCCTCTTCCTGATCCCCCTTGGATTCGCCAGAAGGTTTACCTTCCTGGTAAGGTGGTCCCACTGTGCTCGGATTAGGAAACCCTTCCAAGAAGAGGGATCCTCTCCTCAGATATCGGGATCCTGGATTTTCTCGCACGTGAATTACGGTTATCAGCCTTCACCCACTTGGTAGTTCTCAACTGATCTTACCCACGTGTCTAGACCAGTATAACCGTTTCGTTTATGGTCTCACCTTTTCTGGCTGTGGGCCACTTACTTGTAATCCAAGTCGTTCCACGTGTCAAGCATGGGTTGGGTAGGTAAAATATGGTGTATTAGTATTTATCGTATCAATCTATTTTGCTCTCAAAGATACCTGATATCTAAGCCAAATTTGGACAATTATACACTCAATTTGTACCATGTCAATATCGTATCGATGAACGGTATTAACCAAGTATCAGTATTGGTGTTGGCCAATATCGATATGGATTGGCCGATACAGCTATTACTAAACCGATAGGTAAAATCATGGTCTTATTCTCTTAAGCAATTTAATGTAGAGTACAAAATAAATTTTAAAGTTTTTTAAAATTAACTCTTCATTTTGTAATTATTAAAAGTTACACAATTTTCTCCACCCAAAAACAAAAAAAGTTTACCCAATCTTTTTTTCAAGTAGTGTATGAATCAATAAGATTTTCCCTTGTTGCAAGAAAAAAATGTTATACTACAGGGGCAAAAGCTAGTGAGACGGCTGCCAATGCAAAACTATGTCTCTCAATAGTATGGATTATTCAAAATAATATGCCACTCTATGAAGAGAATCATTCCTAGTAAAGAGAAGACATACAAGTACAAGAAAGGAATAGCTTCGAAGAGGAGACAAAATGTCATGACCCTAGATGAGGCATTTGGGGATGAAGGGGTTAGCTAGGTTCCAGATTCACTGCCTGGACGTGTAGTCTTTGTGACTAAACATAGGAGAGTGGTAAAACTACCAACACACCCCCATGAAATAAATTCCCATTTATGTTTGATGCACTATGTGCTCTCATTGTCAACCCCCCCCCCCTCCCCCACTAGTGTAGGAGCTACATGATCAATTAGTGATTTTTTGCCCCCCTTTTTTTTTTTTTCTTGATTTGGCTCCTGGGACACTCGGCGTGAGTTGGTAGTCCACGACACCTTCCTATACGTAGAGAGTTATTACTCTCCGCATAGGCTTTAATACATCCACCAATCGTCCTCACTATGACCACAAAAACACCTCTCTCTCTCTCTCTCTCTCTCTCCCCCCCCCCCCCCCCAAAAGGGAGCAACAGTTTGAAATATCTTTGGAGATCTTTGTAATTCCCACTCATATCATTCCTCTCTATATGGAAACCATATATCACATGCGATATGGATGGATTTCCTTCTTCTTTTTTATTTTCTATATTTCTTCTTCTTGTACCTTATATATATATTACCGTTGAAGTCTAATGAAAATTGGATTGTGATCTTCTATGGTGCCCTGCTCGTAGCGGCCTATGCGGCCCAGACAAAGCACCATGCGCAATATTCACCTTACCCCTGCCAGAGCGCCTTCTAGTAGTACTATTTTTTCTGTGAATTTGGACTGGAATATGAATACTAGCTACATTTATTTTTAGTTTTGTTTATAGTTCTTTAGAAATTTGGAAGTAGGAATTTAGGTAATTATTTATCAATTTATGAGTGTATATTGCCATTTGTTTGATGCCATCGAGTCATAGTTTTCTCTCCTCTTAAAAAAGGAGAGATATTTTTGGGTCCTAAGCCCTTCACCCAAGTGACGATTTTCCCTTCTTTAGCTTAATGGACCCTCTTGTAGCATCAGAGTGACCCATCTCATAAGAAAACTCTTTTACAACGCGTATGACCACGTGGTACGATCCCATTCTATTTCCTTAGACTTAAGGGATGCGCCCATTGGATTTTGGGGACCGTATCTCTACACTTGGCTTTCATCACATGGATTCACCCATGTACTACTAGGCGTAGTGAAGTGTAATTTTTGTCAATTATTTATGTGCTTATTTTATAGAAGGAACATAGTTCTATTTTATTTCTAATGCTAAAATGGAGTGCCACAAATGTGTTCTTTGAATCATATTCGGTTCTATATTGTTCAATTGTGATAACTAGAAATCCACATAATACGAAGTGGTAGAAGGAAAGTGACACTTGGTGTCGAGAACAAAGGTTTTCTGGTTTACCCACCCAGATTGTAATCTATGGTCTGCTATACCAAAGTGTGTAATATTGGAGGGTGATGTGGCAATTCTGATAGCTGAATATCTAGGAAATATTAGAATTAGTTACACGTCAAATTTTAGACTCGATCAACTTGAATCATATACACTCCCATGTATTGGTGACATCTTTCCTTGTATTTTTCAATTGTCCATGAATTGGCATGCACCCTCTTGTTGTCTTAGATTTTTCAAAGCTCTAGATCCACTTGAGCTGAAATTTGGCGTGTAGACAGGGATCTCTGCCTGGCTACAAAATTCTAGCTTCATCTAACCCACCATCTGTATTGTTTTAAAACCAAGTCGGTTGACTCCGTTTTCCAACTTGTCAAGTTGGCAATCCGGATCAGAAAAATATTCCTAGCTTAGTATCTAAATGGTGTATCAGTGGCCCAACTCTTTTTTTTTTTTTTTTTTGGTGCAATTCAAGGGCCGAATGGCCATCATGGCCCTACAAGGAGGCAAAGAGGGGACCCACAAGGGGGTCGGGGTCAAATATGGTACCAACAGGCTCCACTTCTTGGAAAGCAATTAAATGTGGACTAGGTGTCGCTGAGGAGACTTGAACCACTGATCAAGCTCCCGACGCTGTTTCTCCAAAGGAGCAGCGAACCAACAGAGCAAGCCCTTGATCGACTCACTGGCCCAACTGTAGATGAGGGGAAAAATGTATAAATAGTCTTTGTTTTGTCACCAAACTTAACAAAAAAAAATCGTCCAAACCCAATATTAATGTTTGTGTTTTGACTTCATTTTGTCCCTTCAATTCCCATCTAATTAAGCAGCGTAAAGCCCAACATTTTTTCTCAATTCAGTTTTTAATTCTGCCTCAATTCTTGAGCATTTCTTCAATAGCGTGGCAAGCAGCAAGGGTTCAATCACCAACGTCACTGCCTAAAAAAAAACTCAAAAATGTCTTCAGAATAGGAGTAGAAAACTCTTTCTATTTGTTGTCTCCCTTCTCTCTTTCTTCTCTCTCTTCCTCTTGCTATCGATTGTTGTAAAATTAGCTTAAGATTCAAGACTCAAGCTCTTTAAAATTTCTGTAAATATTCATATAGATTGTTCCGCCCAATTCTACCGTTACACCTAAAAAAATACCAATAAACATGCTATCAATGTGGATACCTATAAAATCAACATTCTTAATGCATCTAACCTTCACCCAAAGCTGTTTAAGGCTTACAAGAACTGTTAAAAGCTGAGGTAAAGTGTCATATGTTGCCACATAAACACAGATGCTACTGCATCACTGTCGACATGTCACATCACCATTAAATGATAAAAATGCCCCTTTGAGTTGAATCAACACTCCATTGACCTCTGTGACTGACATAATCACCAAAACACTCTTCTGTGCTGACTTTCATCTCTTTAGGCCATCAGTACTCTATAAAATTATAAAAATACCCATATAATGTTGTCTATGCTTAAAAATGACAAAAATGCCCTTAGATGACTCCAAAACACCATGAGACTTTTGTATACACTGCCAAACCCCTGTAATGATGTCACTACCACTATGAACACTATAAGAACTACTGGGGATGTTGTGACTCTATCCAATCACTGTCTGCACCACAATGTATTGTCTTGACAACAACAACAACAACACATGCACTGTGTTGACAACAATGACAACCAACACACAGACACTGCCATCTGTACTGTGTGTTCAACAGATAAGACTTGCAATTCTCAAGTATTAATAGGAAACCATCTCATTATAATAACAAATAACGCAAACAATTAAGATACCGTCAATCCTCCTACGAAGGATTAGTTTTAGCGTTGAGATGTTGGGAGTTATAGAGGTCCCTCACATAGGTTATCTGAAACTTTAGATGTGTCTTCATATACCATTGAGTTATACCACTTTATTTAACATTATTTGAGAGAGACTAAAGAAATATACAATAGGGATTGGCATTTCTTCTTTAAGTTCATTTACTCCATAAAATTCCAGAGATTCGTTGTAGTATTAAAAGTCTGCAAGGAGCATGGAACTGGGAGAAACATACAGTACCGTAAAAGAACTCCATACATCCTATATATATATATAAATACGCCACAAAAAGAAACAAGAAACCATGTTTTGATCCATCTCTAGCCCAAAGGGGTTAGGGATGACTGTTTAGTAGCAATCTTTGCAGCCAGTCCAATCTCCACTTACTCGAATGGTGAAGTGCTTCAATATAGGGTATGAAACCATTCACAGTCTTACCTGGTGCTCCAGACATGTATCTCACAAAACCTTCCCTTATCTTTTGCTGCGCTACTTGTGCATAATCATAATCAGTTCTTCCGAACATTGCATTAGCCTCTACAAAATAGCCATCAAATATTCTCTCAAATTCATTTCGCATTCCGATCATCAATGGTGCACCAACACAACCGGAGATCTCTTGCATATTAAACATGAATTCTGTTCGAGGACAACCAACTGGCTGTGATTGCAAAGTATGAGCTATTTGAAGGGGCATCTCTTGAATTTGAGACAACCCACTGCGATTATAAGGAATTTGAAGCGGCATTTCTTGAATTTGGGGCAATCCCCCACTGCTATTATAATTACCACCTAAGCCCCCCATCACACCCATAGTTTCTCTACTCCTATTGCTGCGGGAGATGATGAACTTAAAGGTATTGCATTTCCCTAAAGGGAAGGGTTCATCACATCTTGGTCCATCTCCTTTCTTATTGTTATAACCAGGGTAATCATTTATCTTGAACTCAGCACACTCAATCAATTCTAGCGAGTTCTTGCTAGCAAGTTCTTCAAGATTCCAATGGCAAAATGGGCCACTAGTCTTGTGGTTTACATGAATCTCACCAAAGGGCCGAAGCATACCCTTTGCATTCCTGAAAAATCCTTGCAACAAATTCCTGTGCATCCTGTATAAAGCACTAAGTTCATTTCATTAGTATGAACAACCAGCCTCTTTTACCAAATTTTAAACCTTTTTTTTTGTAAATTAGTTCCTAATGGTTTAAATATGTTCTCTAATCTATTCACAATCATAAAAACAATTTCTCCATCCTCAACTATCAAATAAACCATCCTCAATCTTCAATTTTTCATTTTCAATAATTTCCTTTTGTAGCCAGTAAATCAATTGATACACCAAAAGATCGATCATACATGGCTAAGAGAAATAATAAATGTTAAGACATGATTTTATAGTTCACATCAAACTAATAAAAAGTTGTATTTAGGTTTCATACTTTTTGAAATTGTTTAGATTCCATTATAAAGCCTTCTTAGTGGGGGGTGGGGGTGGGGGTGGAAGAACACTCAAACCCTCACAGATAGGATCCCAAGTTAAAAAAACCACTCAGATAGAATCCTGAAAATTGACTGAAAACACAAATCCTTCAAAATAACACCAAACTCTAGGAAACAATAGTTGATAGGAAGGATAAGAACCCCTTTAAAGATGAGGATAATCCGATGAGTGGTTTGGGAGTAATTTGAGAAACAACGATCTCACGGGCAGAGACCTCAGGAACTGTAAAACTCAAATTAAATTCAATCCAACCAACAGATTGAACTGAAATTTGGTCAGACCTCAATCTTAGTAATTTAAAGCAAAGCCCTAACGATCCAAAAGATGGATTAAAAGTAAGTTTGAAAACCAAAATTCTGGAATCGAAAATTCGTAGGTTTTGGGTGATTTCAGATAGCAAACAAGATATTGATCTGATACCCAACAAACAAACGTTGATGGTCACCTAGGGGATGCTCTTTAATGTCCCAAAAGTTGGGGCTGAACAGGTTACGAAATCAGATTTAATTAAAAAATCAAACTAGGCTGAAATAGACAGAAAAACAAAGTATAAAAAGG
Source organism: Telopea speciosissima (assembly GCF_018873765.1). Taxonomy (NCBI): domain Eukaryota; kingdom Viridiplantae; phylum Streptophyta; class Magnoliopsida; order Proteales; family Proteaceae; genus Telopea; species Telopea speciosissima. The sequence continues at coordinate 49,729,522 of NC_057925.1, read as the reverse complement.
AAGAAGAAGAAGATATGACTAAGCATCCCAGCTAGCCTTGACTGGAATTCCACCAGCCATTAATGGTATCCCACCATATCTGAGTCTCATAGAATTAAAGAATAGGTTCAAGCCAACAAACAACAACAAAATCAGCCTTATCCCAACCTAATGGGGTCGTCTAAGAGGCTCAAGCCAAAATCTCATTAATCAAATTCGTATAAAAGGCTGTAGCCCCTTACAAACTTACATAGAAGACTCAAAAACAGAAACAAATACTAAAAATGCATGACCTAACCCAATCCTTAACCAATAAGGTAACATAAACTAACTCAAGATATGACTCTAATCAAACTATTAAAATAAATCCCGTTAATGAAAGAAGAAAAACTTATCTATTGACCAAAAGAGAGACAATCCCCCTGGAACTTCAAACATCGAATAAAGCTACATATCAACCAAAAGTCGTGATCACTCATACGAAGGCATCTTTTTTATTTCTGGGGGCACTTTTCATTTTTCCAACTATTCACTAGTTGCCTTTTATTCTTTCTGTTACCAACTGCAAACTGCTGCTGTGGTTGAGATCAAGTGTTGCTACATTGGTCTCTATCATGAGATCAATGAACCATTTATTTATGAGAATAATAGAACTGCCAATAAATATATATTTGTTTGTTCATGTAAAAAGTCTCTGTTTGTTCTTTAATAGATCTGATTTTTTTTACATTGCTGTCAATACTTTTTATTATTAGAGTTAATTTTAGTATTGTTTTGGTTCCTTTTTCTCCTATCCGCTTCGATTTTGTCTTCTTTTTTCCCCTGTTTGGAAATCAAGGGAAGGGTTCAGGAAGCAGTACAAGGAGAAGCACCCTAACAACAAATCTAGGGGTATCAATCAGGGTCAATCACGGCCAGGCCGGGCTTGGAAATACCCTGCCAAGGTCGGGCTGGGTTGAAGGTATGCTTGGCCTTGGGAGGATCGGGCTGAGCTTGGGTTTAGGTTAAAGCTCCTAGGGTTAGGCTAGGGCTTAGGGCCAACTCGGCCCAGCCCGTTGACAACACTAATTTTCAACCTCAGCGACAACTTTTAAGAAGAATCTCATTTATAATTCATCCATTTTTTATCATGAAAACTAGTGACTATTTCTTAGTTAGGACTTACAGTTTGACATTAATATGTTACTAGTTGTTCTACGCATGAATCAATATGTTTCCCCTGCGCCTGCTTATACGTAAGCATTCAAGTAATCAAAAAAAATTCAGAATGTTTTTTTTTTTTTTTTCTCTTGGTGAAAAAAAAAATTTCAGAATGTCAATGAAGCATACACGCATACATTTAGTCCCCATTTTAACAATATGATTCCATGAACAATATATGAAACTGAGGCCTCAAAAATTCAAGAAAAGCATTTACAACTGAATAAAAGAAATTTCGAGCAAAGTGCATGAAAGTGCAAGAATGAACCTCTATGCACAAACAAGCATATTTTCTAAAGAATCCAAGTCAGTTGAGCTTGTTCAGAAATATACCAAACATGGAAACATATTAGTTTATATACCATATGAACAAAAAATGATATTATTGTGACATGGCATGAAAATGGAAAAATAATGCAATAACACATGGTCATAATACAATGTACCATAGTTCGAGATCTGGGCCAGTTTCTCGATTTTTTGAGAAACCGAGACGAGATGGGATACAATACAAAATAATACAAGATCTCGGCGAGATCTCGGATCTTGGGTCGAGATCTCGGGTTGGCCCATGGAAATGACTCATTTACTATGTATTTACTTACCTAACTCGACATATCTCGACGAGATCTCGGATCTCGGGTCGAGATCTCGGGTTGACCAATGAAAATGAGCCATCTACTATGTATTTACTTACCTAACTCGACAGAATTCTTATATGCTTGCTGTGGAGTACTATGCAATATTACAGCAACACTATGTCATGGGAAGACCATGTGACACTAGCGGGGAGTCGGGGACTGAATAATTGATCCAAAGTCATTTTATGTGATGATAGTTGTAACACTGTTAAATAGTTTGATGTATCACTTTAACATTTCTAATTCTTATTTAAGTTGTTTAGCTATTAATTGAATGTTTTGCTTGCTTTCTATTACTAAATTATGTGTAGAGTAGGGTATTTTAGTACGTCATCGCCTACCAACCTATGGTCCGAATTGAAACTCATATTTGGACTTTGTTTTTGCAAAATCTGATAGTGTCATTGTGTTTAAATGGCCTAAAATATGTTGAACATCAAGTTTCAGACCCAAATTAGGTCTAAAACCCACCGAGTTGAGGCTTCGAGTCGGAAAAAAAAAAATGCACCAACTCGGCGAGATCTCGACTAGACTCGATTTTTCCAAGGGCCAAGTTGATACCGAGACCCGAGTTTTAGTACCTTGCAATGTACAGAAATATAAGAATAAGAGACCACAATAAGGAAATTGGATAGTTAAACTGAAGGGAATGGTAAATAATTCCTAGCAACCAAACAAAAAATTTGGAATTTCGTGAATTATTGAATGAGATAATTATAGTTATGAATGATGCTTACTTGATCATACGGACTTGATCTTCCTTCCCATGGAAGCCAGCGTGAGGGAAGTTAAAGATTATCCGATCAAATTTCCGAATTTTCAGGTCAGTGTGAAGTTTCATTTTGGTAGCATCTACTTTGTGCAGAAGGGCTGCTCTCAGTTTCTTTAAGTTTTCCAAATTCAATTTTGCTTTCTTGTACTTGAGGATCACAGAATCTGGTAATTGAGTAAGTCATTTTGATTATTCCAAGGAAAAACAAAATCAAGAACTACAGAGAAATATTAATAATAAAGAGAATGCAAAAGAATATTTCTTTTTAAAGCTTTGGAGTTTAATTGGAGGGCTTTTTCGAATTTTTCCAAGATAAGGATGCAAAAGTTTCATAGTTTTGATCTTAGTATTGAACAGAGGAGGAGCAGATACGATCCATAGTTTCAAAACCTGTACAAAGTCATCTAAGAAACCAACGACGAATTTATTAACCAGAAAGAAAACCCATTTACCCCATTAATCCAAATTGATTTTGATTATAAAAACAGTGACGGATCGTGAAATAGGAATCAGCAATCGAGAGAGAGAAGAGTACCATAAGAGTCGAGAGACGTAGCGACGATGTTAGAAGCAGAACCGAATGACTGAGCCAAACACAATGCGAAAGAGAAGTCTCCGTCTCCGACTAAGAGGATTTGATGAAAGGAGGAGTAGTATTTCAACCATCTACTACTGCTACATATTTCTTCCGCCACTGATGATGCTCCCTCGACCACCTCCGCCATTGATGTTTCTACCTTTTTTGGCTCCTTAGAACTTACTTCGGTAGTTCCTCCTTTTTCCGTGAAGAATCCAATAAACGAGAAAAAGAGACAACGGAGTTACAGACTACAGAGCATGGAGGAGCTCAATTGAGGGTACTAGGAGAGGCAACAGTAGTGTTCGATTATGGTTACGTATGCTGCAAGTAAAAGGAATTTAGAAAGTAAAGTGAAATTTAATACCCAAAAAAAAAAAAAAAAAAAAGTGAAATTGATTTGTACACTTGACCTGAGGAAAGTAGGAAACGCTTCGTATGTAGTGTAGCGGGCCTAGCGGCATTTAATGGGGAGAAAGCGCGTCTGTGATTTATGGGATGGAATCTGTGCATGATTCTTACAAAAAGCTTTCTCAGTGCGTCTATTTTCGACCCGGATCTGGACAGGGCAGCGTTTGGGATACGTGTTCCAGACGTTGGATGTAATCTGTAGCATGGAAAAAATTTTGCTGTTACACTTGAGTAGTAGGAATGTTTCTACTACAAGGCTAGCAGCCAAGGAAATGGAATAATTCATTTTCCTTCAGGTTCATAAATATCCTCTTAGGTTTTAATATTTTCTACAATACCCTTTAAGATCCCATTTCCTTGGCTGCCGCCAACCTTGTTCCTGTTACAAATATAGCAGCAAAATTTCGCCCCTCGTAAAATGATCTACCTCAAAAAAATTCTTTTTTTTTTTTGGTAAATATCTCCCTCAAAAGTTTTCACGATCGAAAATGTAACACCTTGGGTCTAGGGTCATTATTATTATTTGTTTATTATTTAAATTTAGGGAAGGAGTTTTTAATCTGGTAGTGTGGCCTACGCCAACACTTTCATGTCTACCTCTCTTCTCCCAATAAGGAAGAAAAGCTGTCATTTCATATGGGAGCATAGAGGTAAACTCATGGGAGTGTTGGCATAGGCCACACTCCCCGACAAAGTTTTTTTTCCTAAAATTTAAAAATCCTTAAGTTTTTATTCGAAAAAAAAATAAACACCTCTTAAGTTGCAGAAATTTTAATCTAATCTTTTTGTCAGTTAGTATAATATACTTTTTTTTTTTCTCTAATGACTAGAATTACTATTATTTCATATAAAAAAATACATTAAGAAAGACAATGAGCAAATAGGATACTCTATACTTTCTCACATAGTTATTTTAATACTTCTTTTTACGTCTTAGGCTCCGAGAACCTTTTCCCATACATTAAAATGATTTTCAGCTTTTAAAAATACTTTCTTACCCTTGCATTAAATAACTTTTGGAAATAAAACAACGGCAATTAAAAGGAGGTGGCTCTTGGCCTCATAGAAAGGCGGAAATCACACCCATGGTGATGCTTGCGTATGTGCTCCCATTGGTCAACACACGCATGCAAGCTCTAAAGGCCTAGTAGGGGTGTCAAACGGTTGGTTCAGCCCAGCTTCGGTTGGGTAGAATCGGTTTTTGAATAATTACGAAGTAAAGAGATAAGAACTAACATAAAAAATAATGAATAATTAGAGTTTTTGTTTTTAATAGTTATAGAGATTGAATCACTCCTTCCTTCTTCCACAACCCCCAAAAGAAAGAATGAATATATATTTTCGGAAGTTCTATTGATCTCATGGATGAAAAAAAATGCTTCATTGACCTCATGATGGAGACAAATATAGCAAGTAAGGGTGTCAATGAGTAACCAGTAACCAAGTACCGAACAGAATTTAATATGGTTAAGTCTTGGATCTAAAAATGTCTTTATAATTTGGTTTGGATAGGATCTGGATCTACCCACGTATTCAGTGGACTTATTCGAATCCGGACCAAATACCCGCCTTAAAAATTAACATAAAACCCTAATATTTTATTAGGTTTAAAAGACTCTAATTGTCAGTTACGTGGTTAACTTAACCCTTCAATTCTCACTTCTTTCTCTTTAGTCTTTATCGATTCATATTCCCTGGGGTAAGCAAACTGCAAACGAAGGATCTGCAGCAGACTAAAAGTGTCAATTGAGTGGTTTCTTACAAGTTTCTTATGGAGAAACAAACATACATTGATTTGTCTTGTGAATATGAGAACCAAACGAGAACCGAATGGCATAACCGAATTTAAATTGGATGTAGTAATCGGATGTAATAACCAGATAAGAACCGAATACAAGAACCGGATTGTAACCAGATTTGAACTGAAACCGTCCAGGAACGGATAGAGTATTCAATTCTAGAACCATTCTCAGACTTGGTCCGGATCTGGATTCCACTGCCACTGCTTGGAACTGAACCGAATCCAAACCAAATATCCGGTTCCGTACCCAATTGACACCCTTAGCAACACTTGATCTCAAGCACAGCAACAATTTGCACTTGGTGCCGAAAAGAATAAAAGGACAAATGCTTAATCGATGAAGAAATGAAAAGATCCTCCCCCCCCCGGAAATCAAAAAACCATATTCCTTTTAGAGACGAGAGAGAGCGATCAGACCTTTTGGTTGATATGCAGATTTATTCAATGTTTGACGTTCCAAGGGGCATGCCTTATACATTTCGTAAATTAGGGATATCGAGTTGGGATAACATCTGAAACCAGGAAGCTCTTGGTAATTTTTCAGAGCCTCATTGATGAGAAGATCACTGAAGATTTAGGACTTCTCAGAGGAGACACAGACATATGCAGCCACATTTCACTTCATTACGGCTAGATGACCGGTATTATGTGTTGGTCATTTTTATTATTTTGTTGTACTGTTTTTTGGGGAACAAACAATCTTATTTTGTTGTTGTATATATTGTTATCATTTTGTAGTTATATTGGGTAAATATTTTAGGAAATAACTGTTTAGAGCATAGTTGGAAAATCGGGTTTTGATTGGGGCGAGTCACCTGAGTCGAGTCAAAATTTTGAAAAAATCTGGTCAAGAGTCATGTAGACTAGGCCAAGGTAAGAAATAACGAGACTGGGTCATAAATAGTCCTAGTCAAATAAGATTCAGTATTTTTACTGAGTCACGACAAAATCAGCAAGTTTAATCGTTTTTTTAAAAATCATAAAACCATTTCAATTGGAAAATGAGTTCTATGCAATTCTTGGAGTAAATCCAAGATGGTGTGAAGCCAAGATGACCTTCTCCTCATCTCTAAGTGGGATCGAAGTAGTATATATAAACCTCCCGGCCTCCCTAAGATTGTTAGCAAAACTCCCATTGCAATCTCATGGGTATTTTCTAATTTATACCTATTTTCATGAAAAAATATACTCATTCAATACGATGAAACCTAGCTAGTATGTTGCCTAGTGATCATAGCATGATCCATCTTCGATGTAACTATGTCTAGATTTTTGTAACCAAAATAACTCAGCATAGACAAACCTGCATTTAATGTTGGAGAAGAGAAGTTTGTATTTCTTCCTTAAAGTTCATTTTACTTAGTAAATTCTTCAGAGATTCATTATAGTGCTTTAAGGAGGGAGCTCCATCACACATTGTATACACCATTGTTAAGACTGATAAATTTCTTCCATATATTTATCATAAAATTAACATTTGTTACATAAAATTACTATATATGCCTCAAAAAGAATTGAAACAAGAAATCACATTGCTTTCAGAGAGGTGGCTAAGATGTTAGAGGTCTGAGCCAGACACAATGCGAAAGAGAAATCTCCTTCTCCAACTAAGAGGATTTGATGATAGGAAGAGTAATGTTTTAACATTTTCATCTTTTTGCTCCTTACTTCTTACTTCTGTAATTCCTATTTTACCCAATAAGACGAGGAGTGACTAGGGAGGCACTGCTGTAAGATCATGTTTACGTGGGATCTCTTGCCAAAAAATGGTTGGAAAAACTGGTGAAACTTGGTCAGGAATCATAAAGATTCACCGAGTTTTAAGACATATTCAGACCAGACCGAGTCAGATCATTTTTTATTGATTTTGTGTTTTGCCAGAGTTAAATGAAACTTATCGATCTAGTCTCATTTTATTTTTGTCATATACTATTTTAAAACCCTAAGTTTCGTCTACAACTACAAAATCTTAGAGTTTTTGTTTGGTGTCTTCAATATTAATCCTTTTGTTTTTTTCTCACATGTGAAGCAACAATTGCCTTAATCCCTCTTCACTTCGAAAAAGAAAAAGAAAATAATAAATAATAAAAAAAATAAGAAATAACACATGATTTGGCCTCATCATATATGTTTGACTCACTGGATATAGTGTTTGAAATATTCTTGAATGTTTACGGCTACTGGCAAATTGGGTTTTAGTGCTTCCTTAATTCAAGTCTCTTATGGGTGTGATCAGATCCCTAATATAGGGGTTTCAATAATTTCCCCCCTTTAATGTAGTATAAAATTCGGTTTCATGTCACACCCATAAGGCATGGAACCAAACCAAAATCGAATTGAATGACCGAAACCAAACTGATTGACACCCTTAAGGTCTGTATGTCCCACTGTAGAAGATCGTGGGAAAAAAATGGTCTTGAAAAAACCATAGAATTTACTCTCCTTTTACTCCCTCAAGTTGCTCTATTCCATTCTACCAAAAAAAAAAAAAGTTGCTCTATTCCATATTAGATAAATTTCTATTACACATCCTGAAATGGATTCCTCTTCAGCCCGAACAGAGCTTCTATAGTTAGGGTTCCTAGACCAACGCCAAACAAAGTTTCACGATACAGGGAGGAAGACAGCTTTGAGTTGCGTTAATGAGAGCTGCGTTAGGGAGGAAGATAAGTGGAGGAGAGCTGCATTAAACCAGAGCTTGAGAGCTCTTGTCTTCAGTGTTGTGGAGGAGTCGAACAGACTCGATTCAGTAACTCTGGTTAGGGGTGAGGGTTTGACTCTTACCCAGGTTAGAGTCTTTGGGTGGAGTTACCAGGGTTAATTTCAAATGTTAAAATGGTTCTTCAAATCTTGAAGGTATGATCACCCAACCTGAACGAGGAGCCTACGAGGCTTGGCTGGCAGTAGAAATTCCCTCAAGATCATGCTCATCACCTTCACCTCTTCTCACTCTTGTTGGGACCCACCTAACGTGTTCCTTGCTACCTCCTCTTTGACCGCTGCAATTCTTTTCTCTCTCTCTCTCTCTCACAGTTCTTGGTCTACCAGGTAGCAACAATATATGTATTTGTACATACTTGAATACACTGTTTCTATCAGAAATGGACTTGAAAACTATAACATTCTTTCCAAGCCTAAAGAATAGTAATAAAATTGTAATGGCATTGGCATGTCCAAATAGACATCAAACCAAGGATTCTGAGTCAAAACCTATCACATGGCATTGACTGGATAAAAAGAACCACTCAAAACAAAAGCATCTGATATTTTGTTTATCACTTTGAGATCTTGAATTCTGTGGCATTTCATCCATCAGCAGATTCTAGCTACTTTGATAAGATCAATATATAAGCTACACAAATTATTGATATGCATGGCAATAGGCCATCAGTAGCAAAGATGAATTCTTACCAAGTAGATTTGGTCAATTTCCAAAGATCTAACCTTAAGAGATCCCAACTTCAGTTTTATACCAGTAATTCAGCAGATGATCCCAAACAGATAATGCCATTAAGAATTAGGAGAAAGTCAGAATTAACACCAGATAATGCATATAACATTTTAAAAAGCAAAGGTATGAACCAATGTGTTAAAGACCACCAGAGGGAGATTTCACTGTCCGATGCATTGTGTGGCCCTCTCATGTCCATGCTCCGAGACAACACCCTGCGCTGACCTGTGCAACATGACCCTAAATAGAAACCCCTTTCGTGTGTGGATTGGCTAAGCTTGTCCATGCAGCACCAGCAGCGCCCTGCACTCCACTGGACCTCTTGCCCCTGTGTCCTTGCAACTGCTGGCCAGCCTTGGCCGTGGCAGCTTGCACATGATCCCACGCATGACTCCTCTGGCTGGTGGCTACTAGACTACATTGGCGACTGCCTGCCATGGCTGAGGATCTTTGACACTTCAAAAAAAAATTTGCAACCTGCAAATAGTTGCAGGTTGTGGCTGGAGGTTGATGAAGATGAGAAGTGGCCGCTGCCCCTTTTCTCCTCCATTTGCGGGTCTTCAGTAGACCTGCAGCCTTAAAAGAAAACCTTGAAACAGGGGGTGGGTGTGGCCGCTGGGGAAGAAAGGGGCGGGAGGACATGGTGGAGGTGGAGTTGGGGGACGGTAAGGTACAAAAGAGGGGCAGGCGTGGGGGAGAGGGGTGGGAGGAAGAAGAAGGAATGTGTTTGGTTGTTTTATTTGAAAGGGTAGAATAGTTAGTTCATACACTTATAAGGGCAGAATTGTCTTTTAAAAATTTAACCTGCTGACATCACTATTTAACAACCCTTGACTAACGGTAAGGGATGTCTGTGTAATTTTTTTTTTTTTTTTTTTTTGAGGAGCTGCTGATAAGTTCCATACTTTGTGTAGGAACCTTAAAATATTGGCAAACCTCATGGGGTGTCACACTGCCACTGATAATTCCCCAAAAAAAAAAGGCTGGCACCTAAAGTCTTAGAATTGATTCAACAATGTTAAAAAGAAAAAATGAATATTTGAGAGTTGCTGAAAATGTTGGATTCAGCTTTCACAATTCCTCTCTCCCACTTTTCTGCTCAAAAGGCAAACCACAGAAAAATGCAGAACTAGTTATCCCGCTGCAGCGAGTGCTACTGCTACTGTGTCGGAGCTGGACATTGCGCCTCTCAGGAATCGGTCTTTGGAGATTGGGCGAATGGGCGTAGTGAAGATGATGAACACACACAGGGGCAGATATTTTCCACTTCACCAGCTTCAAATGCTCTGTTTTATGATTTTAGTCTTCACAATAGTCCTTTTCTGGATCCAAATATGACTTGGATTTATTTGACCCAGAAATGATATAAATCCCTTATTTGGCTAAAATCTATATTAGATCAACATAATAGACATTTTGGTTTAACTATATTTTTTTTCTATCAGTTTTGATCACTGTTGCAGGTGCGGGCTAGGTTTTGACACCCTTAATCCATATCCACAATTTGATCAATGTTGCAGAGAAGTCATCATTTCTTCTTTAAGTTCATTTTTGCTCAGTTAATTCTTCAGAGATTCATCACAATATTAAAATGCTGAAAAGAGAACGCTGGAGGGAGCAATATACAGTATAGGAAAAGAACTCAATCACACATTCTATACACCATTGTTAAGACTGCTAAACTGCTTCCATATACATATATCAGAAAAAGCATTAATCACATAAATTACTACGCCTCAAAAAGAAACAAGAAATCACATTTTGGCCCGTAGAGGTCAGGGCCAACTTACTCAAATGAAGTATACTTCAAAAGATATGGTAAGAAACCATTCACAGTCCTACTTGGTGATCCAGACCAGACATGTTAACTCTCAAAACCTTCCCACTTGTGCAAAATCATAATTAATTCTGGAACATGGCATTAGCCTTACCCAAAAAACCCATCAAATATTCTCTCGAATTCATTTTGCATCATGATCATCAATGGTCAAGGTCCAAAAAACATCGGAGATCGGATCTGTCCGCCGGAATCAGTCCCGAAAAACTTTAGAATCAGCCCTCAAATCTGAACTCGACGATTCTAGGAGTTTGGTCCATGAATCGGTCATATCGAATCGGCCAGAATGGGGATCGGTCACAGTCAATTCCAGTCCGAATCAGTCGATCTATCGATCCAATTCTCGATTCTTGAAACCGTGTCAATGGTCCACCAATACAATGCGGGATCTCTTGCATATTAGAAATGAAATATGTTCGAGGATAGCTAACCGGATGCAAATGCAAAGCATAACGAGGATTGTGAAGCGGAATCTCTTGAATTTGGGGCAAAGTTTCTCTCCTCCTATTATAACCACCTAGGTCCATCACACCCAAAGTTTCTCTTCTCCCACAATGAGGATTTTGAAGCGGCATCCCTTGAAGTTGGGGCAAAGTTTCTCTCCTCCTATTATAACCACGAAGGTCCATCACACTCAAAGTTTCTCTTCTCCCACAATGAGGATTCTGAAGCGGCATCCCTTGAATTTGGGGCAAAGTTTGTCTCCTATTATAACCACGAAGGTCCATCACACCCAAAGCTTCTCTTCTCCCACAATGAGGATTCTGAAGCAGCATCCCTTGAATTGGGGGCAAAGTTTCTCTCCTCCTATTATAATCACCCAGGTCCATCACACCCAAAGTTTCTCTTCTCCCACAATGAGGATTCTGAAGCGGCATCTCTTGAATTTGGGGCAAAGTTTCTCTCCTCCTATTATAACCACCTAGATCCATCACACCCAAAGTTTCTTTCTTCCTATTGTGGGAGATGATGAACTTGAAGGTACTGCATTTCCCTAAAGGGAAAGGTTCATCACATCTTGGTCCATCTCCTCTCTTACTGTTATAACCAGGATAATCATCTATCTTGAACTCATCACACTCAATCAATTCTAACAAATGCGAGCTAGCAAGTTCTTTAAGATTCCAACGGGAAAATGGACCAGTAGTTTTGTGATTGACATGAATCTCACCATAGGGCCGCAGCATAATCCTTGCATTCTTGAAAAATCCAAGGATCAAACGCTTGTGCATCCTGTATAAATCACTTAGTTCATTATCAAGTTTAAAATTAATTATGGAATGAACAAATGAGAGTTATAAATGAAGCTTCCTTACTTGATTATATGGAGATGATCTTCTTTTCCATGAAAGCCTGCATGAGGAAGTTAAAGATAATCCGATCAAATTTCCGCATTTTCAGGTCTGTGTGAAGTTTCATCTTGGTTGCATCTACTTTGTGCAGAAGGTCTGCTCCCAGTTCCTCTAACTTTTGCAAATTCGATTTTGCTTTCTTGTACTTTCTGATTACAGAATCTGTTTGAAGAGAAAACTCAGGAAAAGAGTAAACGACCAAAAACATGTTGTTTTAAGATATTCTATTTTTCCAAGAACCCATAAACGTTTCACACCTCAAAACAAATATTAATAAAAACACGTTAAACATTCAGATTCAGATAGAAAGGAAGAAGAAGAAGAAAAAAACAAAAAACACACAATAAGTATTGGCAATGAGTAAACCCTAGGAATAAAGTATTGACTACTGACAAACAATAGTAATACAGTAGTTCTAACTTTCAAAAACAGAGAAGAACAAATACTAAGACAAAGATGGAATAACCAGCAAAAAGAGAAGAGAATACAAACCATAAGAATCAAGGGAGGTGGCAACGATGTTAGAGGCAGAACCAAATGACTGAGCCAAGCACAATGCAAAGGAGAAATCTCCTTCTCCGATTAAGAGGATTTGATGACAGGAAGCATAGTGTTTTAACCATCCTATTTCTTCAGCCATCGATGCCCTCTTTCCCACCTTCGCCACTAACGTTTTCGTTCTTTCTGCTTTAAGTCTTTTTAACTTCGGTAGTTCCTGCTCGGTTCCCCTATTTATCCGAGAAATTGATGACGGAATATTGCGCTTTTTAAATTTAAATCATTTATTCCTTAATTAAACAAGAATTAATGCCCATTTCCTGTTTTTGAAAAAAGCAATGTCACAGATTCTATGTTCCCCGCCAACATTCGAAACATTCCCTACTGTCTCCCACTCTCCCCTATAACGTTTAATATTTCCCGACATAATAGTTTGTATTCACGCTACCATAATAAAGGTTTCGGCCAGTTCTCAAATATATCGGTTTGGGAAAAGCCGAAAAGGTTCTCGTCTTCACTTCACATTGAAATGACATCTCTGCTCTCTATGTATAGGAAACCGTTATGTAGCCCGTCAAATTCAATGGTGTATTTTTCACCCAAAAAAAAATTTCAATGCTATATGTATCTCTCTCCCTTCTCAAGGTCTATTTTTTATTTTTTCTTAATATCAGGGAAAAAAAATCTAAGGAAACGGTCCGGTTTAAATTTTTTTATATCCAAACATAGCCACAATGCCTAAGCGTATTAAACGGTCTGATTTTAGTTAAACAGTTTAATTAAATGGTCTCAATTTTGAAATCATAATCGAATCATTTACTAAACGGTTTCAGTTTAAACCATTTGGTTCAGTTTCAGTTTGGTATATTTATGTTAAGGGGGTTAAACGGTCCGGTTTTGATTAAACGGTTCGGTTCAATTCGTTTTGATTGCTTGGGGGTAGAAACTGTAACCAGACCATTTAATTAAACGGGCTCATAATCAATACCTGAACCGTTTAGTAAACGATTTTGGTTAAACGGTTTTTAAATGGTTTCGATTAAATGGTTCTATATGATTTTACACGATTTCGGTTAGACGGTTCTATACACATTTACTACTCTATTTACTAATACTAGTTATTACTTATTACTTACTAAGTTATTATTTATTTATTTTTTGAGAAAGAAAATCATTAATGAAGAAACGTGACTACTTAGTAGTTGCTACTCACTAGGTTTTGATTTTTTGTTTATAAAATAAAAAAAAAGTTGGTAGGTTTTTAAACAGTTAGACGGTTTGGTTATAATCGGTTTTAATTGAATTATACGGTTTGAAATCATTGAATTAATCGGTCTAAATCGAACCAAACCGATTAAATAAATGATGTCATTTCTAAAACCATACCAGACCATTTAACTAAACGGACTGCCGATTTTGGTTTAAACGGTTTGGTTCGATTTCGGTTTGGTTTTGACACCCTTAATTTATGTACATCTAAGAGTATTAAACGGTCTATTACGATTATATGGTCTAGACCGATTTAAACCGTTTAATTAAAAGATCTTAATTTTAAAACCATAATCGAACCATTTCTTAAACTATTTCATAGTTTTTATTAAAACGGTTCAACCGGATTTCAGTAAACGGTTTCAATTTGATTTTGACACCCTTACATTTGCCTGTGCACAAAACATACAAAATTTCCATCCTACTCCCATGAAACAAAAGGTTTATCCATGCTGATGCCCCTAATAAGTGTGTCAATTTTGGATTGGAACTGGGAACCGTATCAAAACCAATCCGTTATTTGTGAGCGTGTCTCTCGTACCTATTGGTACAAAGACTATAGACTCTCAGTGGACGGGTGAGCGCTTGAGTTCAGATGGACAGCTGTGCAATATAGATATAAACCTATTCCATTTTTTTTTTGTTAAAGTCCACTCCTTCGGGGCCTCATATACGGTTCGACAGGGCGGTTGTTCCTGATGACTAACTATAACCGAAATGCTAACTTAAAATTTGAAATTAGACCATCTCATTTATGGAACGGTTCTGATTCTTATTTTCAAACCGATTAATAAATAAGATGAGATGGTTCTGTGATGGGTTTTCCAATGATTCTAAAATCGAAAGACCAATTAGGAATCGATTGAAACTAGAACAGATAGATACCGTTTAAAGGCATTTATTTGGTGTTGGTGATACGGAAGGATATCCTACCAACAAAAAAAAAGAAGATATGGAAGGATAGAATTTTTATTTTTTTTTTATTTTTTTGATAAGGAAATTTGTATTTATTTGTATGCTTAGGAATTGATATTTCCTTTTTAAGTATTTGTTTCTTCAAGGAAATTGATATTTGATTATTTATATTCTTAAGAATATATTATTATTATTATATATTGTTGAAAGGAATATATAGTTCCCAAATTTGGAACCATTTAGCTAAAGCATGTTAATAGCGTAATTAGGCTAATTAGCCCGTGTAAATACCAATTGTAGCCTCTGATTAAATTTACATCTATCATAAACTAGTAACCACGAATAATACGCGTATAATACGCTAATTTACTAAGTAAGGGGTAGGGAAACTCAGCTCAGCCCGGTCTGGTTGCATTCCTAGGGTTGGGTATGGAACTAGTAAAGTCAAGTCAATACCCTGGTCCGTGGGTATGTACACCTACTCATATTGTGTTATATGTTAGTGTAACAATTATGTAAGTACATTGACCTTCGATAATGGAGAAAGCTCAATGTCTCCCGCGGTTATAGTGCACAATATTAGATCAGGTTTCAGGACTTTCAAAACCAATATGATATCGATACAGTATCGGTACAGATCAGTAATATTGGACAAGTTTACTTTTGATTTTACTTAAAACGATATTTTTGACTATTTTACCCCTTGTTTATACCATTTCATCGATGTGGTATTGATCACCTTTAAAACCCTATAGTATCAGTTGTATCTGGCAACCCGATACCAATACCTCAAACCATGATGTCTCCATACTAACAAAAAGGAAAGTCACCTCCCTAGTTTGGAAGGGCTTCCTTAATGATCCAGCATTTTTAGCCACATGGACAGATAATGTGGCAATTTGCATCACTAGATAGAGAGAAATTAATCTAGTCCGGATTTGCCACTTGTCAAGTTCCTTCATAGTGTTTCCATAACAAAGTTTCTTCAGAGCCTAATTGAATCGAATATACGCTTGTAATTGGCATGCATGTAATATATGTGTATGTACTCCGAAAGCATTCTCCCATAGTTTAGGTTTTTCAAACTTTTTTTTTAATCACATGCCAAACTTGGATTTGACTGAAACTTGACATGTTAGCAAGAGATATATGATTTACGGATCCATAAATTTGGGCCCAATCTAATATGTCATGTTGCAAATTTTAGGATCATTTAGTTTAGCTTCCAAAATGGACCATATGGAAGACCTGTACCCAAAATAAAAAAGTATTGATAATAAATGGTTAAAGCAATTGAGATGGTTTAATATTCTGGATTGAATCAACCTTTTTTTTTTGAGAGAAAGAGAGGTCGACCAAACTCTCTTACATGTCAAAGACAGGGCCTTCCAAGCAAAGGATGAAAGGTACGACTGTAGAAAAAAGCTGAAAGCTAGGAAATGTCTTGAATGATGGAGCCTAATTGAAGAGGTTGAGGAACACTCGAAGATAGGGGTGTCAATTCCAGACCCGGCCCGGTAGGCCTGACCGAGCCCGCACGGTTAAAGCCCAGCCCAGCCCAGCTCGATTACTAAGCCCGACACGCTTAATAATCTGGAGGTCTCGGTGTGGGGTCCTAGCCTGTTGGGTGCCCGATTGGACCGATCGATTCCAAGCTCAACCTAGACCGACTGGTTATAGCCCGACCCTTTTAACTTATAAACTTCCCCTCCCCTTCCCTCCAAATTTTCTGTTTTTGTTTGTCTCTTTGTTGGTCTTTGACATTTATTGATTAGATACACTAACATAGGTGAAATGAGACTTATTTTTTAATTTTTAGATCTTACTTTCGGTGTTGTGCTGCAAATTTTTTCCTTTACTTACTTAGTTAGATGTACCTTCTATTCGGTGTTGTGCTGCTATTTTTTTTCCCTCTACTTACTTTATTAGATATACTTCTATTCAGTATTGTGTTACTATTTTAGTTGGGATAAACTTTATTTGACTTTTAGTTGAAGTGTACCGTGACTGCCCAACGGTGTGATGGTTTGAACTTAAAATTCTGGTTGCATATCAATTAGTAAACCCACACCATTTAGAGATCGTTTAGAGTTAAACGGCTCATTATCCCGTTTTGGACCCGATTTAGGCCCGTTTTGTCACGCCCCCATCCCAACAAGGGATAAAATACATTATAAGGGGTGACTAGGACGACGTTTGTCATCCTACTAAGCTGCCAGGATCACTGACACAGTGTCCCAACGCACAGTCATAACTAATATTAAAACAATATAATATCAGAGTGCGGAAAGGGAAATATTACATTCCAAATGATCAGTAGTTTTGCGGAAGCGTATAAAATCAATAATTACAAGATGATCAAAGCCTAGATGATAAATACTGTAGTTAATCCATTTTTCATTACCATCTAATAATGATCAACAAGGGTATAACAGTAAATGTTTATACATGGGCCTACGCCCTAAAATAAACAAAAGGGGAACAAGTCCCTAGAATTCTCACGGCCCGTAGGCGCAATCGTCACAAGGACACCCGTTGCCATGTTCCTCTAACACAGCTTCCGGCTCCTCCGTACCTGCATCATAATCTAAAAATTGTGTACACGAGGGGGTTAGCTCTCCACTGAGCCAGTGAGGGGATGGGGATGCACAAACACACAATTCACATAGTCCAATGATGCATGCATATGTTAAGTAAATTTTCCACCTAACATCACAACTAAGTCAATGGCATATGCTACTGTGACAACTCGGGAGACATTGTGGGTCACTTAACTTATCGCCACAATGAAACCTCAATTGTCACCTGGGACCTACGCCGATCGAAGCCTCCAAGACCACTCAGTGGCGGACCCCGATAACCAATACTACCATGATCGGCCTCTCCCACCTCCACGAATCCGATGTCGATTACCCAACACCTAAACCCCTTGTTGGTAAGGGTCGTAGCATAAGGGTGTAAAATCCTAGCCACACTACATGCAAGTCCTATCGTCCCGAGAGGTAATCCGGGCGCATCAACTTTTCATCCGGTTTAGTGCTCCGTTACCAGCACGGCGGCGCATACATTCAACATGACATTCAACATAATTTTTTCATAAATGTATATAGTGTTCGGGGTTCCAACACGATACCCACCGGCACCGAGACCCATCAAGGTACAACATTACCAATCAACATCATAACATTCATATATAAAAATATGCAATATGCGCAAGCATGCTTAATAATTTATAATGATGACATAATATACAATGCAATAATAATATCAAGCCCAAACAACCAAACCCACTCACAATATGTGTTATGCCCCGATGTTATGAGTTGTCGCCGAAATCAAGTAACACGTCACAAGATGAAAACTTTAAACCTAAATAAAGAGTGAAAATATGGTTAATTAAGTAAAGGGACGGATCCCCAAAAGGTCTCCCATAAATCATTTAAGTATAAGGTTTCAGAAGTAGAGTGGTTGCAGGAGTGGTTTCATGCCCAAATTCCGCAACACATGTAAATCCTAGGAAACCCGGGGCCCGGACGCTTTTAGTCAAGGTCGGATGCAGATGTGGTTTGAAAACAATCCGAGTGTAAATCCTAGAAAACCAGGGGCCCGGGACGCTTTTAGTCAAGGTCGGATGCGAGATGTGGTTTGGCCGAATCCGAGTGTAAATCCGAGCTTCACAGGGGCCTTTTCGGGAGGTAATTTCGGGGTGGTTTCTTGCAGTGCGAAACCACATGTAAATCCTAGCTAACCAGGGGCTTAGGATAGTTTTAGTCAAGGTCGGATGCAGATGTGGTTTAAAACGAATCCGAGTGTAAAACCACATACCGCAGAACCGAAAATTGAAGGGTTTCTCACTAGGGATTCATTTTCCAAGGGGTTTAAAGGTAGGGAGGCTTCAAAAAAACTTCCTCCTAGGTCCATTAGGGTTCTAAGACCTCATTAGGTCCATGTAATCCCATGGATTTAAGAGAAAACAAAGAGAACCTAAATTAGGACATAATATGGTAGAAACCTTAAATTTCTTAAATGGAAAGAGATTACTTAGGCTTAGGGCTTGTAATGGAGTGAAATAACTCCACCATAGTCTAGGTTTAGAGGTTCCATCGATTCCTTGGGTTCCAAGAGAACCCTAGGTTGAATTTCTCCCATTTCCCAAACCTCAAAAATCAAAATAGATGAAGAGATGTGGGTTTGAATGACTTACCTACCCCCAATATAGAAGGCTCCATGTTGAGGCTCCAAGAAGTGCTCTTCCAACCTCCAACCAAGTTTCTCCACCCTTCTTTCTCCTTCTCTCCTTCCTTCTTTCTTCTTTCTTCTTTCTCCTTTCTCTCCTCTTTCTCTCCTCCACGATTTAGGTTAGATGGGAGAAGAAATGAAATGAATGCTTCTCCCCCCCCTTTTGTCTTATTTAAAGAAAATGGACCTTGGATCCTCTAAGTTAAATGGGTCAAATAGCTAAATGGATAGTTTAAGTTAAATGGGTCAAGAGTTAAATGGGTGGATCCAAGATAAATAGGTCATTAGGCTAAATGGGTAGTTTAAGTTAAATGGGTCACCCAAGTTAAATGGGTACTCTAAGTTAAATGGGTCAAATAGAGTCAAATGGGCCTCTTAACTAAATGGGCCTGCCCACAGGTTTCAAATAGAAAAGAACCCACTTGGGGATGGGTCCATCCACCATGGGATTATAAGCCCATCACACGCTCCCTTAAATAAGTGGAACCCACAAATGGAATATTCCCAACTCAACTAAAATAGCCCGGGCTGTCCAAATCTTGACCCGTACTTCGAGGGCATCAAGAGAAAGGGTAAATAAATAACCTTAAGGGCTAGAACTTACTATTTCCTTGTCATGGTTTGTCCCCCGTGACCCCGAATAGTTTCCTCCACAGGTAAACCCGCACTGTGGTCAATAATTTTGTAGCTGGGTTTGACCACCAGCGAGAACAGCTCACCAGCATACGTGGCAGTGATAACCACACGTCACGGGGAAGAAATAATAATTAATTATGATCCGGGGTGCGGGTGTAACACGTTTACCTCGAATAAGGCTGCCCTGATTAAAGACCGAACACCGATCGACCAAAATCAAACCGTACCATGTCCGTCTAAGGCAAGCCTGAATGCCTAAACAATCGGACATGGTGCAGCCTGTAAAATTGGTGAAGCCTGACTAGACCCGACCGATTGACACCCCTACTTGAAGATGTAACCTTCAAGTTGTCCGATTCAACTAGAAGATGAGAGAGACCCACAACCACTACTTGAAGTAACCCTCTCTAATTGCTAATGCTTCTCCAATGCTGATGGAAGAAAAGATTACCCTCTCAGAGGACGCATATAGTTGGTCCCCCAAATGATTACGGATAATAATTCCGATACTACCATCTGACTGTCGATTGGAAGAGCAGCACCATCATTCACCTTCACAAAACCAGATGGAGAGATCACTTAATTTGTCATGTAGGAACAAAATAAGATAAAATTTTGAAAATACCCATACCTTCATCTCAATACATTAAGGCTGTATTGGTATGCATTTTTGGAATGCATTATAGGTTGATTTCACATTCTCAGGTAATAAAAACAATTATTTTTATCATTTGATAATGTAAAATTGATTTGAAATACATTCCAAGAATGCATACCAAATGCTGCCTAAATATCTTCACGATACCTCTTTCTTTACCACAAAAAAAAAAAAACCTCTTTCCATGTGGGTGAAGGGAAACTGCCTCTATCATGTTACTGTGATGAGGATGAAAACAGATCAGAAGATTTATGGTGGGATCTGATTCTGCATTATTTGCCTACCAATAGGTACCGGATCCTCTCCTATAACTGCATATTCCCCTCCGATAATAATCATGCTCTTTTGTAAGCAAACCATATTAAAATGTAGAATCTGAGGATTCGAATTAAAGTATCCATCTACCATTCTCGAAGTACGAAGAGCATTTTACCAAAAAAACTAAAGAGAGTACGAAGACCAGGAGCTCTTTTTATACTTTTAGTGCAGTTATCTTCTTAAGGTTGTGGACTAGTGGTGGATAACAATTATTAAACTGGGAGTCCATGCCTAAAGAAAACGGCTACCTGGCGTAGTTATTAGAAGTGGGGAATGTAAAAAGCCCACCCTACCAGCAGGTCTTAGGCCTCTTGTGTTTAACCCTCGTGTATCTTTTTGGATTCGGATCCTCTTCAACGTTAGAATGCTAGCCCATATCGGCGGACCTGGCTTTACTCCAACCATGGCAGGAGCTGGAGGATCTAGCCCAGCCAAAATAGGGGGGTTTGGATATTTCATAGGAAAAGGTATGTCTGTGAAATGACCCAAACACCTTTCTTTTGGCTGAATTGGATCCTCCAGCTCCCGTCATAGTTGGAGAAGAGCCAAATTCCACATTGGTAGAGCTTGATTGCAATTGACAGGTATTTAATTGTACACGATGGGCATCTAATCCAGACCGATTAACATCATTGCTTGAACGTTAATTAGACATTTATAGCCCATTAATAACTCAATTAGTTTGTTTATAAGCTGATTAACTCAATTAACCCAATTATGAATCAGTAATCAATCGATCAAATAAAAACGTTTGTTCATGCTTAGCCTACAAAATCTAATTAACTAAAAACAATAGATAAAATATAAAACGGAAAAATATCACCTCAAAATTGTGAAGAGTAATTAGAGCCGACCAAAACCGACCAGTCGGACCCGTTGGCTCACCTCATCTTTCATAGTTTGTTCTCCAATTTCAGATCTACTGTTCTCCATAATCTCCACCATGGCACCACCACCTTTTGTCGAATCCCCAAAAAATAAAAATTCCACATTGGTCCCATACTCCCATCCACTGAGACTAACCTTTTTTTTGATAAAATCCACTGAGACTAACCCATTTCATGATTCATGACTTTTCCCACCAAAAGCTTCTTTTTTCCTCACCATAAATCTAATTGGTTCTTTAATAAGCTTGTTTTATTTTAGCAAAGCAACCCTCTTCAGTTCTCAGTGCTCACTGCTCTGTCAAATTTTCCATTTTCTTTGCTTTCAAGGGTTTCCTCTGAAAACCAAAACCCCTCCCCAATCCCCAAACCCAAAGATGCTTCCCTCAAAACCTCTAGCACTACTTCCACCACCACCACTTCCACCGCTTCCACTACCACCTCAAAAGCGCTACAATCCCTCACCTCTCAACCAAATTGTCGTATCAAAGCAATCCTTGAACTTGAATCAACAGTCTCCGGTGACAGACTTCACCGCCGTCAAACCAAGGAATGCCACCCTACTCCGGAAACCTCGCCGGACTAACCCCTTCGTCTGGTGTTACGCTATCATTTGTCTCATCTTCAGTCTTCTTCTCATCATTGCCGGAATTTCCACCTTGATCATCTACCTCGCTTACAAACCCAGGTACCCATTACTTGAAACTACCAGTGCGACCCTCAATAGTGTTTACTTGGATTCCCCAGATTATGTTAACGGTGATTTCATATTTCTCGCTAACTTCTCCAACCCAAATCGAAAGATTGATGTGAGGTTTCAGTACTTGGAAATCGAACTCTATTTCTTCGACAGGCTTATTGCAACTCAAGCCCTTCAAGCATTCTCTTTGAGACCTGGAGAGGTGAGGTTGGATTCGGTTCATATGTTAACAAGTGAAGCTTATTTACCCCCAAATCTGGCATTAGAGCTCAGAAATCAGTTGCAGAATAATCGGATTCGGTATAATATAAGGGGAACATTTAGGGTGAGACTCAATCTGGGTTTGACCCATATATCTTATTGGCTTTATGGGAGATGCCAGGTTGAGATGTCTGGTCCACCATATGGTGTCCTGGTTGCTCGAAGTTGCAGAACAAAGAGGTGAAGATCCAAATACATGATTTATTGTTTTCTGTAATTTTATTTTTCTCTTGTGAATTCTTTTTAGGTTTGATTTGTCTTTTAAGCAACCAGCCGGGTTTGATTTCGTTCTATGAGCTATAAAGATTAGTGTCAATACTCAATACAGAGAGTCCTGCTATTTTCCTTTCTTTTTAAACCTGAGATTCAATGGGAGAGCTTAATTGATCTTCAATATATAGCCATTGGTAGTAGATCCATGAGAAACGTGAAGTTAAGAAGATGATTCGAAATGGGAATCTGATATAGTCTTTGAATTTTGATACAGAATAGAACATTTTTTATTTTTTTTTTAAATTTGGGGGAAGGAGAGATGAAAGAAAAAAGAGTCGCACGGAAAAGAAGTGAAACCTGAAAAGGGAAAATCAATAGACATGAATACTTTCTTTTGATTAATGTACAATGGGAAAGAACCAGTGGCTCAATTGTTTAATTCTCTATTCAAAGCTCAAATCCCTGTAATTTGAAAGTTGAAATGGAAATCATTGGTAGGGTACAAAAAGATGAAAGCATGTGGGTTACCGGATCTTTATCCTCACTGGTTCCTGTCCGGTACAGTTCATACGGTTCCTCTCCTAAAGGATGGTAATGACCACCTTATCCCCTGCCCTAATACACTACCCGGGTGGGTCTATCTTGCCTCTTTTTACCGGGCAGGGAACCTGGGTGGATAATTTTCCTGTGGGGTCTAATTTCTAAGACTCAAAGAGTTTAAGCCCATGGCTTGTAAGCAGCATTTTTGAGGAGTTGGATGCTCAACCATTGGATGAACATCTGTGCTGAGGTGATTACCTGGAAGATGCATGCAGCATGATGGTCGCACAAACTCAGGCCGCAGAGGATCCAAATCCACCATTATTATTCTGTTCGACACGTTAGGCAAATCCTACCAAAAAAAAAAAAAAAAGAAGACATGTTAGGCAAATTGCATTTGTTGAAGGCGCTTTCAAGATTGGCATCCGAATGCATCAAGTGGATTGTGGTGACTTCTGTTGGACCGGATTTTTGAAAACCCAAGGCCCCAAAGCTCAGCCCAAGCCTGGCCTGACCCTAAGTTGAGTTGAAATATTTTAGCTCAGGCCCAATCCTGTCGAGCTCAGGGCAAGCTGGGCTTGGCCCTATTTTATCACTAGACCATTTAGTTAGTCTACTAATAATCAATTTTTTTTCGGGAGAATTTCCTAGATCTACTAGATTAAAAAAAAATTTACAAAATCAGTTGTAGTAAATTATGTTTTACATTCATAAGTTACTTGATTTAAAAAGATTTACCAATCCCCCCACATGAGTAAAAAAAGTTAAATGAATAACCCAACATGCCCCAACATCCTTCTCTCTCCTTCTTCTTCTTCTCCCGACCGAACCAATCACTCCCTTGATCCCCCTCCCCTGCAATCCCGCCCCATCCTTCTCCTTTCAATAGCAACCCTCTAATTTCTAATCGGAATGGTCTGTAAATCAATCAATGGGATCACCTGGACCTAATGGGTTGATTCAAACCTAAAATAGCATTTATAGATAGGAATGGAGAGGCTTCGACTGGGACTGATTCAACACAATCACAAGACAAGGTAGGTTGGAAAGATGCAACAGTAGTGAGATTTAGCTAGAGTAATGTATCAATTATAATTTCAAATAATTCAACAAAAAATCTCCTTATATCCGACCTCACTTTTATCATATCCTCCCAGCTTCTCTCTCTGTGACTTTGTCTGTGGATGTGTGGCCGCCTCGCCGGCACCGGCTTCCAATGGCAAATCATTTCTGAAGGATTTTACGAAAGGAAAAACTAGATTGAAAATGCACGCGTTAGTCTCAACCAAAATTCCCGCCATCTTTCCGATAAAAGAGTCCGGCACTATAAAGTGTTACAGAAGAAAACTCAAAATCGGGGCAATGTCAGATGGCCTTGAGACGGTTGAAGAACGCGGAGGAGACCAAGATCCAAGCAAAAGAAGTAGTATTGAGTCCACCTCGACTACTACTTCATCTGCTACTCCGACAATCGATAAAGACATAAAAAAGGTAAGCTTTATTTCCTGAAATTGGTTGTTGTTTCGTTAGAACCTGAACCGTAAATCGTTTTCGGGAAATGCCCATTACCCAATTCATATGATTTATGGTTAATCGTTATCTTTTATTATCACCCACCATCCCGGGTGTATCTGTGTGTGTTCGGAAGAGTACGAAATATAGTTCCAAAGCATCATACCAAAGCAACATTTTGTCATCCAATCTCAATTACCCACATTCTATATAACACTAGAAGTAGTTCTTCGTACATTGAAAGTTATTATTCTCAATATCCAGGGATAGCTTTAAGTTTCACTGGCTATGTGAATTGTGAATGCTTTAGGAGTAATTTAATTCAGTTCAAATTTAAATTCTTACTTTGCCCATATGGCATTCCGTCTGTTTTCTTTATGGATTTAAGAATTTCTTGATTTGAACTTGGGTCTTGTGAGAAATTCATTTTCTTTCAAGTTGTATCTTCGTGAGTTTGTGTTATATATCAGATTGTTCAAAAGACTACTACAACTTTGCGCCCAGGACTTCCACCGCAACAAAGAATCCTGCAGTACCTGGGACTGCTTTGTACACTGTTTTTGAAGTTCAAGGTTATGCCTCAATGTTGCTTGGTGGGGCACTTTCGTTCAATTTCATATTTCCATCGAATGAACCTGACATATGGAGATTGATGGGGATGCGCTCCATTTGGATCGAGGGAGTGGTTGGTTCCGTCGAGAGAAGAAGGAGAGAGATGGATGTTGGGGCATTTTGGGTTATTCATTTAACTTTTTTTACCCATGTGGGGGTTTGGTAAATTTTTTTAAATCAAATAACTTATGAATGTAAAACATAATTTACTGTTACTGGTTTTGTAAATCTTTTTTTAATCTAGTAGATCTAGGAAATTCCCTCCTTTTTTTAATAGGAGGTAGACACCAAGGGAGAGTGACCTCATGACCTCTTAATTGTAAACTATCTGTCCTTGCCAATTAAACTTCCCCTTAAAGTTAATAACCAACTTTGAAAATCAAAACCATCCTTCCTTCTTATTAATTTTTTTTGGTAAATATATTTCCCTCTTATTTGAGACTCTCATTTCATCAAATTTGTTGGATATTTGGATTTAAATAACTACAACTAGGAATGTAAATGGATATTTGAAAATATGTATTCGATCCGCATTCGTATCTGTTTAGGAGAATCTGAATCTATCTGAAACTAATCGGATATAAATATAATAATCCCCTTATCCGATCGATTATTATCCGATTCGTTTAGTAATCCAATGGTAATAAAATATCTAAAATATATCTCTGTGTTCGACTATCCTTTTAAGTTACCTTATTGGATTTTGTTATCTTATTTTTATAAATTTATAAATTAAGATAATGTGATTCTTTTTGTAGATTTGCTATTGGTTTATATATATATTTTTATGCAATGTGATACATGGAATCACATATCTATTAAAATAAATACAAGATAAAATCTAAAGTAAAAAACATAAAAAATCAAAGACTAAGAAGAGTGGAAGAAAGGGTAATTGCTGAACTCTCAAATCTCAACCCTAATCCTCATCATAAAAACGGTAAAGATATCAACGGATAGTCAAAATTTCATATTTGATCCGTATTCAAATCAATTTAAGAGAATCTGTATTCAAAAAATCACTATCCGGAAATTATCCGAATCCATCCGAAAATCAATAGGATATTATCCGAATCCGTCTGAATATAATCGAATACAAATATGATAATATTCATATTTAGGCCATGCCAGATTATATATTTAGGCCAGGCCGGGCTGAGCTCAACCCAAGGCCTTAGCCCATGCCTGGCTTGACCCTAGCTTGTGCCTAGGCATCCCAACCCTGGCCCACCCTTCAGGCTGAAAATCTCAACCCATGCCTACTAGGTTTAGGGCGGGCTTTGACTCGTCAAGCCAAACTTGCACCCCCTACTGGTAACCAAATGTGGAATTTGTAGCGCACGGATTGAAGTTTCGTTTAGAATAAAGAGCATTTCCTTGGGTCCGGATCAGCTCCTCCTGTTTTCAACTCTTCACATATGGTTTCGTAACACACTTCATTTTTCTTTGACAAAAGCTTCTCTGAAGATATTTTATTGTAGTGAGGGGCATTTATGAAAGCAAAAGGACACGCTTCACATGGCTAAAATTTAAAAATATATAATATTAAAGGGAGCAGTTTTCTACAAGGGACTTGTAAGGGGCTGTGGCCTACGCCAGCACTTCTACGTGTCTATCTCTCCTCCTTAAAACAAGGGTTAGAGGTGTCTTTTCACATGAGAAAAGAGATAGACTCATGGGAGTGCTGGCGTAGGCCACATTCCCAGACAGAGATCTTTTCCCCTAATATTAAATACATAGCTTATAGAAATAATAAAATTTTTAAAAAAATCATTTTTTTGGTATAAAATAGGGAAAAAGGACCATGCTTGGTTGTATAGTTCCTACAGCTGGACACAGAACCGCAAATTACCCATGTGAAATAAAAAAGTCCATCCACGTTGATACTCCTATGTGTGTTCGCATTGCCCCCCACACTAGTGCAAAGGTTACCCGACCAAACAACCGTCTCTTGCCCAAAAAAAAAAATATATATATATATATATATATATATATGTATTCATTTTAAAATTCAAAATGTTATTTATAAAAAATGATATCTTGATCACTGATATTCTTGCGCCATGTAGGTGCACTAGGCAAGGGACTGCACTTGAAAGGATAAAAATTCCCTAGACTCCAACAGTATGAATAAAAAATTTTCCTCTACTTAAACATTTTTCAATGCAGTTATTGGTTCTTGATTATGACTTATGATCAATCAAAATAATTAAAAATTTTATAAAAAAAAATATTTTTCTATAAAATATTTTACTGTGTTTTTTCCCCAATTCCACTCTTTTATTAACCCAACTATGTTATCGAGAATCAATATAACTTAGTCAGGATTTAATTTCAAGGAAGGATAAAAATTTCATATTGGTCTCGGTTAATGTCAATAATCATATCGGTACATATCTGGCTGGATGGGATTATTTTGTCCTTCAAAATAAAGGTACCTTGGTTTTTTTGGGGAAAATGTTCTCTAGGGGAGCAGGTGGGGCGTGCACGCCACACTCAGACATTATGTGTGTGTGTGTGTGTGTGTGTGGGGGGGGGGGGGGGTTGTGAATGATCGCCCCATCTCTCATGAAAGTTGAAATTTCTACCCTAGAGATGCCAGCGCGTGTTCTCATTGGCTATCATGTGCACATGATCCTTGCGTTTTCCAATAGAGAACGCTCTCCCCTTTTTATTGTCAAGGTTTTTTTTTTTTTTGGAATTAAAAGTGTGCGGCCTTTGGCCGACTAATTCCCTTCGGATTTGTGCACGACCCTACAACACACACGAATCGAAAGATACTGGGACCCCTATGTTCACTAGGGAGTTTCCTCTCAGGCGAGTGATCCCAAGGGGGGAGACAGAGTCAAACTCAGGAGCTTCAGCTTCCTTAGTCCTCGTCCCTTGCCAAATGTGCCGCCCCTGAGGGTTTTTATTATCAAGGTTTTCCAACATGGCAGTATAAAGAAAAGAAAAGATCCAAGTTACGATGTGTCAAATAGAAGGGTGTATTTCGATCTTTTCTTGTCCAATGGCCAAGGTCTGTGCTTGACGGTGGATAGTGAATATGTGTGCACGGAATCTTTTGCATTATCATTTTACTCTCTTTCGTATTGATAACTAACGATATATCAATTTCATATCAATATCAGATGCCGATATCGATACGTATCGATCAATATCATATGGATACCAGATCAGCCCATATCGAACTGATTTGCCCTGATTTTCTAAAAAATCAGATTTTTTTTGACCGTTTTACCTCTAACTAGCACCGTTTCATTGATACGATATTGGCACGATATCAAAATCGGTGGCTTATGATATGATATTGATACAGTTTACCCATGCTGGCTGATACCAACATGGTTTTAGTGTACGGTATCGGAATGGCTATCTGCAACATGTACAATAGATACAATACCGATACGGTATCGACTTGGATCAGTTGTATCAAACAAAATTACCCTGAAATTCTTTAAAAAATGAGTTTTCTGATCATTTTATCCCTGTCCGTACTGTGTTACCGACACGATATCGACATGGTATCGATATCGACATGGTATCGATATCGATGACTAGCAAAACCAATATGTATCGTCTATATATCACCCGATACCAAAGATACGATACCGATAACTCAAACCATGCTTTATCCAACCGGAAAAGCAACCGCCTCTGTGACATGAAAATATAGAAACCTTCTTTATCGCCCGCTTTCCCCTCTCATGTCTTTTGCAGCTGAAGCTGAGAGGGTGACGGCACGAAAGTCTAGAGTCTAGACACACCAGTCAAATGACACGTCGATCGAGGCCACGGCCCACTTTGCCACGTAACCCCTCAACACAACACGTCAACACTCTACTCTCTCTCTTTCTCCTCTCTCACTTTTTATTTTTTTTTTGATAGTTTTCATGAACAGATTTTCCTCTTCTCTTGACCGAGCCCTGCTCTGTTTCTACTCCGTCAGTTCCTTTTAATCGAGTCTTAAGCTTTTCCATTCCTTTCCCTCCATTTCTGCGGGTCATGCTTCTGCAGCAGTTCATCCCATGGAGGGTATCAATGCAGAAGATTTGGAGCTTTATCTATTTTCTTCCCTTGTTCCTACTGCTCCTCATTCTCGGCCTCCTCAAAGGTAACCTAACCAATTAAGCATTTAGCTAACAATTCCTTTTTCTCGTCTTTGTTTCCTCCTCTCTGGTAGAAGGAAAGGAATGTGATTTTTATTTAGCAAAAACAAATCCAATCATATCTGCAACTCTGAGCATCATTCTGAAATAAAATTGAAGGGTTTTTTTTTTTTTTGGGTGGAGTGGGGTGTTTTCAAAGATTTTCATGTGCATTAGATACATATTCCTCCCAAAAATTTGCGCAAACAGTGGTTTCTATATATCTTTAGAAAGCAAGACAGAACTTGATCAAAACGATCCATCAAACAGTATATTTTCATGGAAATAGATGACCTTGGCGAGTGTTCAGCCTTCAGTTCCATCATGCCCTGTTGAGGTAGTTCAAATAGGTCTTCAAAACTTGTACAATACTGAATCAATGATGAATTTGGAATATAGAAGTACATGAATCAATCCTCCCCGCTTTGGCACCCATTTGATTCCCCTGCAACATGCTCTGTTAATGATGTTGTGGGTTAACTTGTATATTAGTTTCTAAAATATATTTCTTTTGCAGCGGTCATCGTTGGGCCAGTTGTAACTGTGATCATTCTAATTGGAAATTCTTCTGTAATCCTTGGATTATGGCCTGCACATGTCTTCTGGACTTACTATTGTGTGGCAAAGTATGTTTCTTTTCACCTCTGTCTATACATCTAACCTTAAATGAATCTTCTACCTTCTTCACATATGCACTTGTTCACACCTGTCTTCCTCTCCTGTTTCTTATTTCAGAACCAAAAAGTTTGGGTTGGTTTTGAAGATTCTAGTATTGATATCATTGCCACTACCACTTGTCCTTTGGCCAATCTTTGCCATTGTTGGAAGCCTTCTAGCAGGAGTAGGATATGGTTATTTCACTCCATTAATTGC
Organism: Telopea speciosissima; assembly: GCF_018873765.1. Taxonomy (NCBI): domain Eukaryota; kingdom Viridiplantae; phylum Streptophyta; class Magnoliopsida; order Proteales; family Proteaceae; genus Telopea; species Telopea speciosissima. The sequence continues at coordinate 49,699,225 of NC_057925.1, read as the reverse complement.
GACTTTTGAAGCTGCCGGGAATCAAGTCGAAAACAAACTTCTCCATTGCGTTGTGGTATGATTCCTCCTCAATTTACTCTTTATGAGGACAACAGAACCAAACAATAACTGTTGTCAACCAGGAGATTGAATTTAAGCTAACATCATAGCAGTAAGTTATCAGCTGTTCACCAGAAAATATGCTCAGGAGCCACCATTTGATAGGTCCTACAATCTCACTGTATGATCAATCAAGTATGACCTCAAATCCATTGCATTTGAGGAGTAGATATGGGATCTAATGGGGTTCACTGCATTGTGTACCTGATGGTGTCTTCTTTCATATATAACTTGATTCAAATTCTGCAAACGGGTGGGTTATGATTGTGCATGAATGTCAGGATGGTAGCTGGAGCACAATTGAGGGAAGCTGCACGGTGGTGCGAGACTTTACAGACTTCTGTTTCCACTCTTACTTTTCTTACATGGATGAATTGACTGAAGAAGTACCTGAAGATGAAAAGCCCATGAGCATTAAGTGAAGGATCTAACCCCCTTCTCTCTCTCTCTTTTCTCTTTTTCCTAGGCCTGTGGGAGGTGATCATATTGGGGATATAAATGTACCAAACTTAACACATTCCATTTCTCTTAAAAGGTTATGGAAGCTGCCGGCTTGTTTATTTGTTAGCCTGCTCGCTGTGCCTGTAGATGTGCTTTTAGTAACTGCTGTTGCCCTATGGAAAAGTCCTCTCATGTTGTTCAAAGGATGGAAGAGGCTGCTTGAAGACTTGATCGGCAGAGAGGGACCATTTCTGGAGGCAGCATGTGTCCCATTTGCTGGACTTGCCATCATACTGTGGCCATTAGCAGTGGTTGGGGCTGTGATTAGTGCTTTTTTCTGCAGCTTCTTTCTTGCTTCTTATAGCGGTATTGTTGTCTATCAGGTATATAGAGCTCCTCCTTTCCTTGATTCTAGTTTGACATGTGTTCTGTATTGTTATTTATGTATCAAGGTGCAACATTACTGATTCTCATCCATAACTGCCAGGAAAACTCACCTAGGATGGGACTTGCTTTCATTATATCTGTTATTGCCCTCTTTGATGAATACACAAATGATTTACTTTATTTGAGGGAGGGGTCCTGCCTTCCAAGGTAAAACCTGAGTTACCTAACCTTTTGAACTTGCACCACTAAGCATCACAGGCACCCGACTCCCTAGTAGATTTACTATTCTTTCCTAGATTCCAGGATCATTCATGAGAAAGTGTCTGTTTCATTCATATTTGATGGCAAGTATGATGCTTGTGACAACTAAGCATCGGAGTTACCACGACTCCCTAATAGATTTTGTCATTCCTTCCTAGATTCCGGACTTATTCATGAAAAACTGTCTTTTTCATTTATATAGTAATTTTGATGGCAAGTAATATACTTGTGACAGCCAGGCCTAAGTACCGTAAACAAATGAACCCCCCGTCGGATATCCTTGAGAGAAGGAAATCAACGGACAATGATGAGAATGATTCAAATAATGGAAGAATAGGCCCTCATGGTTCAAAATTAGTTTCAGAACGGACAAGAACACTGAAGATTGCCATTCAACAGCTAAAGCCGATGCAAGTAAGGATCTTGCACATTGACCTGTATTATTAATTGCTGCTATTTCACAATTTCATTCTGGATGATGTGGCAGGTTTGGGATTGGCTGTTCCGATCTTGTGAGGTGAATGGTAGGATACTCCTCCATGATGGTCTGCTAACAAGAACAGACATTGAGGAATGCATTGTGAAAGGGAAATGTAAAAAGTTGGAAATTAAACTCCCTGCTTGGTCAATTCTCCAATGCCTGCTGGTCTCAGCAAAGTCTAACTCCTCTGGGTTGCTAATTTGTATGTTTGCCTCAAATTTGCAATCTTTTTAGCGTGGTCAAACTTGCAATCTTTTTAGCGTGGTTGAACTTAGAAGTAGTTCTAATTCTGTTAATGTAATGCTGTTTTTCAGCTGATGAGTTAGAACTAACAAGGATTAACTGGCCAAAGGACAAGGTGCTTGAATGGTTCATGGGGCCATTACTGACTATGAAGGAGCAAATCAAAGGCCTTCAGTTAAATGAGAATGAAGAATCCTGCTTGAGAGGATTGATAATGAACTGCAAAAATGAAAGGCCAGAGGACTGGAATGATACAGAATTTCCATCTGATGACAACATCAGAAGAGCTCAGCTGCAGGCCATATTAAGAAGGTAAGGTCAATAATATCTTCACCTGAAAAGTATCTTGAGAGAGTAGTGATTCCAGAGAACAGAAACATATATGAAATCTATTAGTTTCAAGAATTGAAGAATGGATGTCAAATAGATTTACGTTTGCACTGATTTGTGATTAGGTCGATCAGGTTATTGAACTTAAGAATCAAATACACATGAGTGTGTTATGCTATAAAACATTACATGACACTGCTAAAATACATTGTTGATGATTCAAATTATAGGGCACAATGCAAGGTTCTAATTTAGCAGTGAATTAACATGGCGTTATATTTATTGAAAGAAGGTTTTTTAATATGGCAGTCCACATAATTAAGCCATGGTCGGGTAATGTAGATGGGGTTCAACTAAGAACCACTCTACAATAGGTTCGATGATAGGTTGCAGCAGAACATCAAATTAGAAACAAAATCAGAATTATTAACTTAGTAAATAAGAACCAAACCAGCCAGCAGAAAGTCACCAAACTTAGGTCGAGTGGAGGTATGTTGAACATGTTCTATGTTCCAAAATTCAGCCAGTTCTGATGGCTGAAGGCTGTGATATGAAGGGGAATCGAAAATAGAAACTTAGCCCTCAAAATAGAAGGTTGTACAGTATCTCACAAACCAACTGCGATCTGGGCTCCAAACAGGGAGGGATCAAGTATAGGCCCTGGTAGCAGTGACAAGCCCTCAAAATCTCAGCCAATTCTGATCGGTGTGTTGCTGAGATATGTCCTTCACAAGTTACAGCAGCAAAATCAGATGGCAGGGAGCAGCAGCAGCAGCAGCCTTCAATCGATGGTTTGCAGCAACAGCAGCCTTCTGAGTTGATTGGGAATGGATTCTGATCTTCAGGGTGTGTTCTCACAGAGATTTGTTGCAGTCACAAGCAGCAGCAGCAATGGAGATCGAGTAGAGGTAGGAGAAAAAGATAGAAGAAGGGGGTAGAGGGATGGGCTTTCTCGGCCCTGGGTCTCTCACCCACAGCTATACCAGCTGTTGAAACAAGGATTTGTTCCCATAACTGAGTGCAAGGATGCCTCAAAACTTCATTCAATAATTCATTGTTTAACTATTACAAGAAGGGCTGCTTATTTAATGAAGTAGGCTATTTTGAAGAAGGTAGAAAAATAGAAACTTTCTAAAAATCTAGATTCCTTATTTCAAAATAGAAACTCTTATTGTGGAGAACAAAACAAAAAAAATAGTAACAAACTGAAATTAGAAACTACCTAATATAAACTGAAAATAGGAACTAAACTATGGCAGCATTTGGATAGAATCTTCCTCCACTTGATGGGCCCACAAGATCTTCTAAAAATCAATCGCAAACAAGGCAAGCTTTGGCTTTGACAATGTTCACGTGAACAGTAGTACCACATGAACAGTAAGTCCTGACTCTTCTCTTCTTCATGCTTCGATCTACATCATCGGGTGCCTACTTCTGCCAAATCGGATAGGGCTGAAATTTTGTTGACTGGTAGACCTCAATGCCCCCTGATCATATGTCGAGTTTCAGCCTGAATGGAGTTATCTGGCAAAACAGATCATTGAAAAATCTAGAAATTTGACATGAGTGTAAGGAAATACCAACGGTGTGCATGGACATACATGGGATAAATGATTGAATTTTGGATCTGACATTTGGCATATGGCCTATCCAGACAATCTCTTAGGTTTCCTACATGGGTGGAATTGGGTGTCCCAACTAAAGACCCCCCCCCCCTTTAGTACCAGGCCAGGGAACCTTTTGCCATGTTTTTACTTTAAAAAAAAATATGAATCTAGTAAGAGAGCATTGGGAGAGTAACTTATACTAATTTGCTGATTCTCGCATCTCCATTGACAATGATTTTATTAAGTTTCTAAGTAGAGTAAGGAGTAGCAGATATCTCTAGACTGCGAGTTCAAACACATATCTTCCATTGTTTTTGCATGGTCAAAGTATGAGAAGCATTGTGACATTCAGTGAACAGATGGACCATGAAAAAGATCTCATAAGCCCGTCTGTCTCACCCCCACCCTCCCAATCACACACACACACACACACAAAAGGGATGTTTATTCCACTTTTATCATGATATCATTTTTAATCCTCTATTTAGAGGAGTAAATTTTGTGGATTAATTTGTAGACATATTGGGTTATACATAGTCTCTTTAGACAATCATATGGGAACTGGTTCTACTTGCAGACTTCAAGGAATTGTATCTTCCATGTCAAGAATGCCGACCTTCAGACGCCGTTTCAGGAGCTTGTTGAAAGTGCTGTATATAGAATTAATGAGAATTGATGCTTTGAGAAGCGAGGATTTGACACAAGAAGCTAGTGGCAATAACTCGGCCAATTCTGGAGAGAGAAGAGGTAAAGACGTCGGAGGAAAAACCTACAACAATGAAGAGATTGTGTAACTTAAAATAACTATTACCACTCTGAGATACTAAACTGAAATTGCCCTCCTTTGTATTATAGGGAGAGGTGCCGATTGATTCTGCAAGAGTTTGCTCAGGTGTTGAGGGTTGTTAATTCACAAAAATTAGCTACTTGTTTGTTCCGTGTCCTCCGAACCATGTCTCTGTTCTATTGTCATTGCAGGGTGCATTGAATCGGAGGTGAGAGTCTAAGCTCCATGTATTGCAGCTTAGGATTAATCTGTTCAATGCCATTGCATGGTGCTAATATCGATACTTGCTCAATCCTGTATCTGTGGAATGGTTCTAATTTAAGATGAATCTTTAAAAAAATAAGACGTATTCAGTGCACGAGGCTCCCGCCACTGTGGGGTTTGGGAAGGGTCATAATATAAGCCTTGCCCCTATTTTTTACACCTTTACCCTTGCACTAAGGCCCACCCTTAAAGTCAAGCTAAGTCTGACCTAACTCAGTTCTGATCCCTTTACTGGGGTCCAATTCTTTTTTAATGGCCACATGAATTTAACATAAAACCACATTTTGGTCCCAATTCCTTCACTGGGGTCCATTTTTTTTTATATCCGGATTTAATTGGATCAGCTCAGGCTTTTACATAGGAGTGAAGTGGGGCCTAGGGGTCAGACTTAGCTTGACTTTGAGGATTGGCTTGTGAAAATTGCTAGGGTTTTGGGATGGATAAATTTGGATTAACATTGACAGAACATGACTAAAATCCTGATGCTATTTGTAGTTTTCTTGTACTTTTTAAGATTTTATAGAGTAGCTTTTTTGCCCTTTTGGTTGAATTTTTTATAGAGTAGCTGGCGTTCTTGAGAATAGATGACACTAGGGATGTAAATGGATAACCGAAATTCGAATTCGAATTCGCATCCGTATTCGTTTAGGGGCATCCGTATTCATTTAGAGATATCCGGAAAAAAATCCGAATATTCCGATTAAAATCCGTCCGAAAAAAATCCGAATACTTAATAATAAAAAATTAAGTAAATAATGATTTTTAGGGTTTTTGAAGATTAAACAAGTTCTAGAATATGATGAAAAGAGAATCATGATCTAAGAGATATGGATTGAGAGAGAATTGTATCCGCTAGGGGGAGGAAGGTCCGGGTTACACAAGGCAGATATGTAAACGGATGGTCGAAAATCCGAATCCGATCCGCATCCTAATCCGTTTAGAGGTATTCGTATTCGGCCAGGGAATATCCGGCTCCGATCACATTTGATCCGTATCCGATCCGAATCCGATCCGTTTACATCCCTAGATGACACCAAGATCCATCCTAACATGGAGGTTTCAAGTATAGTTAGGGATGCTACGGAGAAGACATAGAAGGTATCAAGGTATTTATAAAAACAAAAAGATACATGTCATCACCTAATTATTATATGTGAAGCATACATGCACCGGGTAGATGATCTAAAATCCCTATCCGTGGAAGACATGGAAGGCATTTATGAAAACAAAAAGACACATGTCATCACCTAATTATTGTATGTGAAGCATACATGCACGGGGTAGATGATCTAAAATCCCTATCCGTGGAAGACATGGAAGGCATTTATGAAAACAAAAAAACACATGTCATCACCTAATTATTATATGTGAAGCATACATGCACGGGTAGATGATCCAAATGGCCTACCCGTGGAAGACATGGAGGGCATTTATGAAAACAAAAAGACACATGTCATCACCTAATTATTGTATGTGAAGCATACATGCACGGGTAGGTGATCCAAACTTGTTTCTTAAACATGTTCAATTTCTCTACATCGCACTAGTTCTGCCATGTGGAAGGTTGGATGGGTTTGAAGTTTCGTGGACAAGTAAACTCAAATTTCTCCTCTTTTGACTTGTTGTCAAGTTTTACTGTATTAGGTTGCTAAGAGGGTGCGTGTGCATACATGGGAGAGTGTAAGATTGAATTGAATTTAAAATTTGACATGTGAGCAATCCAATTATCCAATGGGCAAAATAATCACATTATCCAGCCTCGAACTAAAGGGTGCGCCCATTTAGAAAACTTCTTTAGATATGCCGACTAAAACAACCCGTTTTTGCCTTAATTAAAAAGCTAGGTAGGCAATTATCTTATGGCAAAAATGTCTCATTATGGACGGGTTGCATGCTTAAAAACACTTTCCAACTGTTTTATTCATATGGTTGATGATGTGGCAATTTTTAACTATATAGATTGGTATGGTCCCTCATGGATTAACCATATGTCAAATTATGTGTAAGAATTTAATCATATACTCAATTTGTATTCATTTATGTATGTGCGTAATGGCCAATTATTTTGGCAATTTTTTTTTAAACTTTATTTTCTTTTATCTACAAAACTTTAATTGTATTAAAATTTGGGGGCAGTTTTCATGCACGGTCGTGGATAAGAAGAATCTTTTACACTGAATTTTAGTAACCGTCAGATTGAATTGTTTTAATCTGAACCGTCCAAGAATAAAGTAATGATATGTACTTCTCCTATACGATTACTCTTTCAAATACGTTTGTATATATCAACAATAAATAAAAAAAAGGGAATTAGAACGATTAGAGAAAAAAGGGGGAAAGTTGTTTCGTTCTCTACAACTCTTTTTTTTCAATTACTTTACTTTTGGCCTGCAACTCCTTTTCGTTCTCTGCAACTCTTCTTCAAACACCGGTTTCTTTCATGTCTATCTCAAATCTCAATCGATCACACGAAAGGTACTTGTAGCTCCACGATGCAATCGATCAATGAACTTTGGAAGCAGGGGATAGGGATTTATTACAAGTCAAGGAATCAAAATGGGGAAAGGATTATTACAAACTGATTTGAACAAATAAAAACCAAACAAAAATGGAAACTGAGACTTCAAGTGATGCTAGCAGAACCGCTTAAACAACAGCAAACTTCACGAACTGCTCCATTGCCTTCTTCACAAATGTTGCAGATACCTCCCAAATGGAATAACAAGATCCGGAAATGGAAATGGAGAAGTGGGGGTATTTTGGATTCCAAAGACAAGAAATCAAATACAGAAATGGAAGAGAAAGTGGCTCGGTGGATTTGGGTTGGGATTTTAGAAGATAGGAAAGATGAAAGAAGATTAGAAAATGAATGGGGAAATGGATCGGTGATTGATGTTGGTGGGGTAAAACAAAAATGGTAGAAGTGGGATTAATGGATGGTTTTGGTGATAGACTAATGGAAGGTGGGTTTCAGTTGAATGGAAGAAGAACAAGAAGAGATTCGTGGGGTTTAGTTCAAAAGGAAAAATAAGAGAGGATGAAAAAGAGGCAGCAGCACTGGTCAGCATCAGCGACAGCGGCAACAAGCTTGGTTCTTCCCCGGCTCAGAAAGGGCCTGCGATGAACTGTCTGACCAAACTCTCTCTCTCTTTTCCTTTCTCTTTTTTGTTTTCTCTCTCACTCTGTTCCTTTTTTCTCTCTTTTCTTTTCTCTTTTTGTTTTTTCTCTCACTCAGTTATTTTTTCTCTCTTCTTGTATCCGATTTTCCCTTTGTTTTTTTTTCTTTTTGTGAATCCTCTCCACTCAATCCCTCTTTTCTCTCTCACCTCCACAATGACGGCCACCCGTCTTTTAAGATCAATAGGCATGGGAGGGGTTGGGGGGAGAGGCAAACCTCTCTGTGATTTATCCTTTCCCATTGATTCTCCCTCTTCCTACCACAGGTTTCCTCGCTTCAATGCAATCAACGGGGTCAGCATCGACGACGAAAGCTATTCCCGGAGAGCACCAAACATCAGAAACAACAGCAACGGACATGGGGTTCGTCAACGTGGTGGGCGTCGTCAAGCCCTGCTGGTTCTTCGTCGTGTGTGGGTTCCGCTGCTTCAACCTTCCTCACCTTCTTAGCTTGCATCTTCCACGTATTTGAAAAAAAGCGTTGCAGAAGAAACAAAAGGAAGTTGTTTGAAGTGACAACATATTTGAAAAAATAGTTGCAGAGAACGAAACAAAGGAAGAAGGAAGTTGTTTTGGTTTTTTTTTTTATTTTTTTATTATTATAAATTATTGTATTTTTTAATCATTATTGATAAATACAAAAGTCTTTTACAAGTATTTGAAAAGGTATTGAAAGGTACCCATAAGCGTATAGGAGTTATTTACAATTAGTTTATTCTTGGACGGTTTAGATTAAAATACTTTAATCTGACGGTTACTAAAAACCAGTGTAAATGATTCCTCTTATACTCGATCATGCATGAAACTTTTAACTTTAAAATTTTATAGATAGATAAAAAATGATAAAATGTACTTTTGAGCCAACATTTATGATAAATGGATCACCAAGTAACAAATATTAGGTTAGGACGTTTTGTTAGACTTGACAACATGTCTATACTGCTACCACCTATTATGTTAGAAGTTGACCTGTTAGAGAAACAAGTAAAGGATTCATGTAATATAGTTGGTGAAAGCAACAGTTGAGGGAAAATTATTCTCTCCAATTCCTTAAAAGTGTGACAGTGCAGCAGTGCTAGGTGGAGATGTCGACACCTGGTAGCTGTCACATCCAACCGTTAATATCAATGAGCTCGGACCATTGGATGCGGCAGCTGCCAAGTGTCAACATCTCCAACTAGCACTGCCACACTTTAGGAATTAGAGAGGATAATAATCCACATTTGAGATGGTGATTTGATTTTGAAATTTGGCACACAAGAAAAATTGTCCACCAATCAGTGGAGGAGGATAAGGTCTAATGGCTCCAAGGGTAGTTCTAGCGAGCTAGTTAGATAAGATATGGCAAATGCTAGGCAACATTCGTATGGGTTTATGGGGCAGTGGGCTATGCACAGCCATAATTTGGGCCCGCTCCCTGAAAGTGGGTCCCAAATCCATTCCAACCCAACCGCCTAATTGCCTAATCCTGCTCTGGGGCATTTTTGAGCTTTGAACTAATAAAGGGTTTTCTTGAAAGTGGAAACAGATGAAGCGCATGGTTCTAAGTATCGGTATGGTATCGCCCAATATATGGGTGATATGTATCGAATTTGTTAATCATCAATATTGATATCGTGTCGATACTGTATCTGTAGTATGGTACGGACAAAGGATTAAATGATCAAAAAATTCATTTTTAAAAGAAATTCAAGGATAATTTTGTCCGATCCAGACCGATATCATTATGGTTTTGCGGACTACCGACACCTGTTCCAATACCGTGCACTAAAACCATGATGAAGAGCCATTATCTTGTAAATATCTGATACCTTGAAATAAGCATGGTGAAATGAAGAGAAGAATAATACAAAATTACAGATTTTCAGTGTAGCAGTAAAGCTTCTTAAACTAAAGAAGAGGGGGAGGAGGAGTGAAGATTGATGAAGAACATATTTTTCACTTGGGAAATGGTTACAGTATTAATTTTAATCAATACTTGTAACCTTTCACGTACAAACTCTCGGAGGCCAATCCTCCACCGGAACCGCCTGTATATTTGCCAAGGGTAGCCTCAGAATTGGCCTTGCACCTAATCAAGAATGTCTCCTGAGCTTTGCCCACGTTCTCCTTCTTCCCAGCCCATAACTTCAGCGTGCTCTGCTGAAGAGCTCTCCCAAACGAGAAGGACAACGTCCATGGCTTCAGCACTTCCAACTTGTTCATGGCGTTCAGATTCAGTGTTGCCTGCTCCTCACTTTGCCCTCCCGACAGGAACACAATCCCTGGCACCGCCGGTGGTACCGTTCGACGTAATGCTGCAACCGTGTACTCTGCAATCTCCTCTGGAGTCACCTGTTGTTGCATAGATTTAAAAAATAAAAATAAAAAAACAAAAGAAGAAAGGTTTAGGAAAATGTTCTGTGCCTAATGAGGCCATTCAACTGTTTGAGCACTAGATTGACCAGTCTAGTATGAGATATGTTAAAGGGTTTGATTTAACGAGTTTCATCAGCTTTGGAGCTTTTAGCCGTCAAGTAACCTAACAAAGTAACCTAACAGAAACTCATTTGTTGGGTTTCATGAAAATAATAAGTACGAGTTCTACCCAAGTCTCCCAATAAATGGTATCTAAGCTAAAATATTTATATGAACAAGCAAACCTTGGGGCTCTCAGAGCCAGGAGTGACCATATTAGGCTTGAGGAGGGTTCCTTCTAGAAGCACATGTTGATCATTAAGAGCCTTATAAACAGCGGCCAATACGGTCTCAGTAACGGCGGCGCATTTCTTGATGTCATGGCTGCCGTCGGTGAGAATCTCCGGTTCCACTATGGGGACGAGCCCATTCTCTTGACAGATAATAGCGTAACGAGCCAAACCCTGAGCGTTCTGTTGGATAGACAGCTCAGATGGTTCAGTGGGCCCAATCTTAAGTACAGCACGCCACTTGGCAAAACGAGCACCAGCCTTGTAGTACTGCTGGCAACGAGAGCCAAGTGAGTCAAGGCCCTGAGTGGTGGTCTCACCATTAGTGCCGGCAATATCGACGGTGCCTTTATCGACCTTAATGCCAGGAATGACATTGTTCTCTTGGAGAACCTCAACGAAGGGTTTGCCGTCAGTGGTTTTCTGGTAAAGAGTTTCCTCGAAGAGGATAACGCCGGAAAGGTAAGGAAGGGCGTTGGGAGAAGTGAAGAGGAGTTGTCGGAGAGCTTGTCTGTTGGATTCTATATTCTCAACGTTGATGCTGGAGAGACGTTTTCCGATGGTTCCTGTGCTTTCGTCCGCCGCTAAAATGCCTTTACCTGGTGTTGCTATGTATTTGGCGTTCTTTATCAGCTCATCTGCGTATTTTCCTACGAAGGCGGACATGGCTTCTTCTAGGGCTTAAAGGTGGTGGTGGTGATTGATGATTTGAAATGGAGTGGATAAGAGAGATAGAGAGAGAGAATTAGTTACTATATAGATTCAGAGATGAAGGAATATACCAAAAGGATTTACATGAAAGATTGGAGATACGTGTTTCAGGATTAGCCCATGAAGGGTTTTCGTTCTTGGATAGAGCAATGAGTGATCCCTTTTTTTTCCTCAATCTGTGGATCTTCACAATAAGAGATTTTTTGCGAGTCGCGACTCGTAGTGATGGACCCCTTGGGTCGACTTCATTCTCGTCCTTTTCTTCCTTCTTCTGAGAGAGGAATTTTTTCCCTCTCAGGTTCGCTGCCCGATAGGACTGTGTGGTTCCTCTTATACAGCGAAAATGACGATTTAACCTCACTCGGGTAATGTGTTCGGACAAGGGTTAGGTCGTCATTTACGCCGCCTATAAAAGGATTGAGACAACTAAACCGAACAGAAAATCTGAGAGGTTAATGATCCGATCTCTCAGGGCACAAATGGTCTGGTTGGCATAGAATGTAAAGTCTGTCTTTGGAACTTTCGACCTATCGGATTCCTCGCATATAAAAAATCTCTCTCTCTCTGCCTTTTGCTTTTTACTTTCATCAGAAAAGTGTTTCTCAGTCTATAAGATATTTTGACTGTTTTCTATGCTCTCTCACCACAGGTTTAGATCGGGCAATTCCTATCGGAAGCGGTGGAGAAAGATACCGATTCTGGAGCAGTCCCCGATACAGGTCAATCCAGATCTATATCGGATCGATATTGATTGAGACCAATCCCATCTTCGATATGATTCCTAAAAGCATGCCTCTCAGAGAGTTGGGCTCATGTTCACTTACGTGAACATACCAAAACGGCTCATAGCTGTCAAGATGGAATCCACCCTCTGAGACCCACATGGGGTGGATTCCATCTTGACAACTGTGAGCTGTTCTCATACGTTCTCATACCTCCCTCTCAGATATAGATTTTGGGAGAGACAACAGTACCTCGTTGCTAGTTTACATTAAGAGTAAGGGTGTCAATTTGGAAAAGAAACTTGTTTAACATCTTACCAAATCGAGCCAAATAAGAATCAGTATGGTTTTGGTATTAAGAAAATGAATTTGGCATGGTTTTAGTATCTAAGGTAAAACCGTTCGGCATGAACCATAACGTACCGTACCATACCAAATTACTTATTCTCAAATCAAACCGAGTATATACATGTATAGTAAGTATAAATTATGTATCTCTTTTTTTTTTTTGGTAAAAATAAATTATGTATCTCAGTATGTATTATATATGGATCTCATATATTATATACGAGAATATGATTTATGAAACAATATAAAAACCATACCAAATCGAATAAAAAACCATTTATAAAACTAATAAAAAACCAAACCGACTCGATACAGTTTCGATATTAAAATGCATTCAAGTTTTTTATATGGTATAGTTGTGGTTTCTCACTACTATCTCCTACACCATCGAACCAAAACCGTACCAATTGACACCCTTCTAAGAGAGTGTTTGGTTGTGTCTATCTCTCCCTATGAAATGAAATGACATATTTGCCCCCTATTGTGGGAGGAAAGAAATAAACATAGGGAGGAGCTAGTGTATAATATGCAGCTAGATAGAAAACTCAATCCTGTGCCTAGATACAAGAGTGTGTATAATTACCATCCCTCCCTACGTGAAATAAAAAATCCCATCTATGTTGATGCCCTTGCACATACACACTCTCTTATTGGCCCCTATGTTGATGCAAAGGCGACACAACCAGGTAATGATCTCTTGACTATTTTTTAATATTTTTTTACTTCTAAAAAAATACTTTGTGAGAAGACCTAAGAAATGTTGTCTATTTTTTTTGGTGGGTTGGGGGGAAGAAAAATGTTGTACATTTCCCATTTTCATAGAATATACATATTGATGGTGGTTTCTAAGTGCCAGCTTTACCTTCTTTTTTTTTTTTTTTTTTAATTTATGAAAGTGTAATCAAACAAATCACACATCAATCCCAAAAAATTAACCGATTTTTAGGAGCGTGGAATGGTAGATATACACCACACACCACACGCACACACCCGATGTAAGAACCTTACCTTATTTTGAATGGATGGTTGGAGGAGCCATGCAATGATTAGACTCTTAAAATAGTAAATGTCATCATTAAGCCCTATATTGTTGAAGGTGTTGCAAGTGTGTCCATCAAATCTATGTTTAAATACTTACCCAAAAAATAAAATTGTATCTCAAACCAATAGAGAAAAATATAAAATTATAAACTGTTTTTTGAGAAATGAAGGGTGTAGCCAGGATTCAATCCAATGACCTGGCCACAACATTCCAAGGTCCTTTATCTCTAGGGCAAGTAGCAGTTTCTAATGAATAATCCACCCCAACACTCTAATGCCACTGGTCCACTGCTTATCATGGGAACATAGTGTATGACAATTAATCTTGGCTATGGTGGGACTTCTGTAACAGAACTGTGACATCAAAATCTGTATTCAAACAAAAATGCAAAAAAAAGACAACAGTGATAATGTAAATGGACAGGTTATCATCTACAAGATTAACATTGCCCATTTGTTCCATAACTAGTTTATATCCATGTATAACTCTATCCCAGTAGATATGTTTTTTTGCCTTGAGACTATCAAGTATGTTGTACGATCTATATTGAAGAGGTGGGGAACAGACGGGGATCAATCTACTGGTAGGGGCGGCCATCTAAATTTTTAATCAACAAGAGAGTAGATCATGGTTAACTTTAGATTCACAATATATAGTCAGAGAGACATCAATCGTTGATGCATAAAAATTCAAAATACATAACCCACATTGATAAGGACCCCTCAGGTCAAAGGACTAATTGTATACTACTAACAAGAATTTCGTTACAAATAAACAGACACACATGCAAACTTCTGCTATGATCCAATTCAATAGACACATTGTATGTACAGTTGCACTTGTTCCCTAGAATTTCCGTTCCCAGGTACAAGTAGACAAATAGTACGATGACCATATGTACATAAAGATGTCTAGTCTTGTCCCTAATCGTGAACAGTTAAGGTTAAAAGCTAAGGACTATCAAAACCCATAATTAAATCGCATTTAATAATAAAACAACAAAATAAATTCAATGGTTTAATTAATTAATTGGGTTGGATGGACACATTCAAATAGGTTCAGGCTCATGTAGCATACACACAATATGAAAGTTGCAACCAAATATCCCTCGGTATCTTAAGGCAGGAAGGAAACATTTATACCAAGGGTATGTATGTTCACTCAAAGTTAAAACTACAAAATTGATTGTTCTCATAATTTTTGTTCGAATCCCCTGGTTTCAATGTCACAGCACAACAGGGGGAAAGGAGATTCGACCTTGCTGATATTGGTAGGTGTAAGAACAACATGCATGTACCATGGGAAAGTAACTCAGGACTTGGATTAGTATGCACCTCTCATTTGAGCTATACTGAAACCACAAGTAGCTGATCATCATCATCATCAGTGCCAAAATATCGGTCTCCAAACTCACCCATGCCAGGGATGACACGGAAATCTTCATTCAAACCAATTTCGATCTCAGATGTCACGATCTTTATTTTTGGAAAGCTTTTGCAGACTACATGCACTCCTTGAGGTGCCTGATAAAATTAATACAACTAATTATGCAAAAATCAACTCAAGAATATACATCATAAGGTGGATGTGAACTTGAAAAGGTATTTATTTACAGAAGTACATCCAATTCCAATTTCCACCATCTGAAATAAGAAAGTTTAGTATTTTTTTTTTCAGCAAAAAGATTGATAAGACCCCCCCCCCCATACACACAAAATCCTCCACTCCAATGCAACCTCAGAAAGATAGAGGGGGGGGGGGGGGGGAGTGTGGACTGTAACTGTGTTACTTACAGATATAAGATTCAGAAATATGATGTTGGACTCTGGTACACCCTTCCTTATAAGCAAAGAAATAGCTTGAACAGCTGAATTCCCTGGAAAAATAGTAATATGAATAATTTTATAAGGGAGTCAATGAATTACAACCAGAAAATAATTTATTAGTTCATCTAGTAATAAGCTCAACATTATATCAAAAAGAAAAATATGTGAAAGAATAAAAAATGAATCAAAGATTCATCATCCTCAATTTAACCACCCCATATTTATGTCTTTATGAGTTGGTGTGCCCCCATCTGGGTCTGGACAGTAAAGTGGTGAAAGAAATTGAGGATGCTGGACCCAGGTCTATATTTCTGCAAATATGAATCTATAGCAGCACATATATAAGCGACATATTATCATGACAAATTAGAATTATACATCTTAAGAACAGACAAACCTGTGCCGAGGATAGGATCCAAGAGTAGCACATGCCTATCGGAAATATCATTCGGCAGTTTTTCATAGATTAACTGGAGAATATTTCAAACATCAGAAAAGCAGGTGAGAAAAGGTGAAAGGAAGAATGAAAAAGAATATTCTAGGAGCTCCATGCAGACCTGCTGCCCATTGTCGCCTTCCCTGTGAATAAGAATCTTCCCAATCTTGATGCCTTTACAACATGCTCGCAGAGCATTCTCCATACTTTCACCACTATAACAGTTAGGAAATAAAACTGTCAATGAAAACACCCTCAGACAACTTAAACAGACCATTCAAGATTCAAGTATGACAAGAGAAGAACTCGATAATTGACATTAAGTTTGGAGTGGCTAGTTAAGTAGAGGACTCTTTGGTTAGTTCTTACAAGACACTCTTCCCACTCACTTCGAATAGATAAATCATCTCTTAAGCAGAAACCGAAGAGGGATTCATGTTCGAGTCTTGAGGGCGGCTGCTAAAGGTTAGGACCAATTCAAAACTCATCCCTCCTAGGACCCCACATAGGAGAGACCAACACTGGGTAATGGCTCCTTTAATGTTTGAAGGAACCTGAGATATTACCCATGGAAATCCTATTGAATACTCGGCTATTTAAGCTCCTCGTAGGCTAGATTCAAATTTATGCAAACTCAGCATAAACTTTCTATACCATAGTTATCAAGGCGGGAAAGAGACCATGGCGTTTTAGAGGGGCAAAATTCAAGGCGACACCGCCATGGCGCCCAAGGCATCCAAGGCGACCAAGGAGCATGGACGCCATGGCGACACCTTGATAACTATGTTCTATACAGAGGGTGTCTTCCCCCTCTCTGTGCAACCCTCTAAGACTTTGATTCACATGAAACAAGTCAAACAATCAAATCCACATCAAGGCCACAAACTTAAAATTCTTTGCATCTTTTCTTAGTTTATGGATGATTTATCTTGCTACTTCCTTTTTTGGTTCTCTTTTTTTCCAATAGAAATGCATCATACTTTTTTATTAATTCAAGAATTTTTAAGAAAAGAAAGGGCCAGTACACTATGCCAACAGACAGGCTACAAAAAAGGATCTATAGCTCAGTTAGAAAAGAGGGATGTATAATGCCTTCTAATTTAAGTGGAGAAAATGGGGAAATCAGTTATTTCAAACACTATGATATGAAGCCTTCCATTTAAGTAGAATGCAACTTGTATGCATAAGCTCAAAAGCATGCAGTTCTTTTGTAAAAAGTTAAGATACAGTAATTAAATAAGTAAATGCAAATTAAGCCACAAGTTCTCCTCTGCTTTAATGAAGGATTAAAGTTTTGCAAATCGAAAAGCAATGAAAGATTGCCTCAATTAAGATCTGGCCTTCTTTTCCTTTTACGTTGTACAAGAAATGGTCAACCATATCCAATATTGTAGCAGTCACGATAAGCAGCCACAAAGACGTTTCAAAGAGAAAAAAGAAAAACTTAATTGCAGGTGAGAGCAAGAACACAAGCAAGCAAGAGAGAGGGGGCAGAGATGGAGTAATTACAAGCACATACTTGCATCCACTGAGCTCCATCTCCTCCTCCTCCTAAGCTCTTCTTTTCCAATCCTCAGTAAGGGATTGGAGTGACAACTAGCAGTTTGGTCGTTGTGATGGGCAAAGGCTAAACAAGTTCTGTTGGGGTAATCAGAGAGTAACAAGAATTATGTTTATGTACATCTAAGGTTTGAAAGGGAAATATATATTTAAAAATCTAATACCACTTTTCTTAAAAACTGAGTCCATAGAACAGCAGCCACCTCATAAGAATA
The DNA here is from genome assembly GCF_018873765.1 of Telopea speciosissima. Lineage (NCBI taxonomy): Eukaryota > Viridiplantae > Streptophyta > Magnoliopsida > Proteales > Proteaceae > Telopea > Telopea speciosissima. The sequence continues at coordinate 49,681,601 of NC_057925.1, read as the reverse complement.
AACCAGTATTGTCTTAGGGTTTTTGAGTGATGTGATCTTGTGGTCAGATTCAACTACGAAGGTGCCATTCCCCTTATAGATGGTTTGATTGCTAGGTCAAGCCCAGCTATCAGAATATGGTACAAGGCACTCTATGATGCAATCCCAGGGTCTGGACACCCATTTTGGGTTCGTTATGGGGCCGGGCCACCCAAGTGTTAGATCACCCAAAACAAAACTCTAGTGGCAAGAAACTAAATATGTTGAAGCTTATATGAGAGTGGCAGATTTGTAATTTAAAGGGGATCTTAAACCCTACTTAAGAAAACAATGGGACAAGGATGAGAAAGGGATTAAAATTAGTGATGATGGACAAACTTGTAAGGGAAATAAACTTAAGGTATAAGTGGTAATACAAGAAAAGGGGAGGACCAACTTAGGAAAACAAAATAAAAAAATTAAGATAACACCCATGTGTGAGGTTGTCTTCAAACTCATGCAGCCAAAGGCCAGCAAAAACCCAATTCAAGTTCAAACGGTGGAACTCACTCAACACGTGATCAATCCAACTGAAATTGTAGTAGGTCCCTAACATCTAGGTCTTTTGAGCATAGTTCAAACCCAATTCAAGTTCAAGCGGTGGAACTCAATCAACATGTGATCAATCCAACTGAAATTGTAGTAGGTCCCTGACATCTAGGTCTTTTGAGCATAGTTCAAAATTTCGCCAAAATCTCGACGAAATTGCGCTAGTTTTGACATGCCCGAGATGAAATAGGAAGCGGATTTTGTCAAAATCTCACTAATTTTGATCACAAAAATGCACTGTTTTCGTCAAAATTTCGATCATTTCAGCCATTTGCCCCCTAAAATGGCCAAGAGTAGGTCACGGAAAAAATGCACTATTTCGGTCAAAATTTTGCTAATTTCAATCTGACCGAAATGAGACTGAAATATGAGTTTTTGAACTATGTTCTTAAGAACAACCAAGTTCAATTCCATAAACCAAGTATTTTTTTTTAACAGAACTGGCAGAAAACTCAGCTACCAGATTTGAAGTTCTGGTAAGAACTTCCAATAGAGGTCAAATCTCAACTCGAAACTGTGCAGGGTGAGTCGTTTCTTGAGGGATGAAAACCCTTACAATCTCAAACTAATCTGAAGGGTATCAGTAGATATCAGCCCCCAAATCACTGTTCAAGTGAACAATGTCGTTTGAACAGTGTCGTGAGGTACTGTTCATGTGAATAGTAACTTTTTTTCCTTTGTCTTCTTCATGCTTCGATCTACATCAATGGCTCATGGCATATGTGAACTAATCTGGCTTCAAGGGTTACTTCAGGATTTAGGAGTCCCAGTGGAGCTGCCTATGCGCCTATACTCTGACAGCAAATCAGCAATCAGCATTGCCCATAATTCAGCCATGATCAAACAAAGCATGTTGAGATTGATCGTCACTTTATAAAGGAGAAGCTGGAGCAAGGAATTATTTGCATCCCATTTGTCCCATAAGATAGTCAATTAGCTGATGTATTTACTAAGGGACTAAGTAGTATGAATTTTGTTTCTATTGTTAGCAAGTTGGGCATGATTGATACCTATGCACCAACTTGAGGGAGAGTGTTGTCAACTTGTAATATGGGTAACAAGGGTATATTTGTCCATTAGGGTTTAGCTGGTGTTGCCCTAAGCCCCTAAGGGTGTAACTATAACTTGCATCTCATAGAGTTTATTATAAATAAAGAGGGCTTGTGTCTCATTGACATAAGTTCAATTCCCCAAATCTAACAGATACCATCACATAAAACTGAACATTAAAACTGGAAAGAAGAAAGAAAAATGTACCTTCTAATTACCGAGACACCACATAACCTTTTACAGAAATCAACCCCAGTATAAACTGATTCTGCATTTATACCAAGGAAATTTTCAAACATTAGAAACCATACTCAAGGACTTCTTTCGTTAGTGCATGATAATTTTCAGAAAAAAAGATAGAACATGTCGGAATAAAACTAACTCTAGATTAAATGTCTGCAAATCAAGTAGTTGATATAAAATTACCCTCATCTGCTCCAAATAAGATATTACGAAAATACATAAATATTTTAAATTTTAAGAGACATGGTACCAATGCAGATTCATAGAATAATAGTAGCTTACCAGTTGGAGTGATCACCTGCTTTTCTGTAAAAGGAAGATGCCCAAGGCCATGTTCAACAACCTCTCAATGGAGAAAACTACTAGATCAGCAAACATACCCAAGAAAAAAAAAGACCTTACATCCAATTAAGACAACAAAACACTAACAAATCAATCAATATTACAGTAAATTTGACATACCAAACGAATCAACCGATCAGCATAAAACACAAAATCATGCTTTGTTGTTTTAGCATCGCGTATAAGCGTATGCATACCACGTATCTGTACAAAGCTGGTTAAAATTTCTGGAACTTACACGAAGCAAATAAGAAAGAAAATAACTCTGAAGATAAATAAACTGTGGATTGACATTAAAAGTCTATTAAAAATCAGGAAGAAGAACTTATCAAACACACACACACAAAACTAGGTAAATAAATAGAAACAAAATTAGTACCTGAAAAGTTGACTGGATGACATAAAGATTTGGGTATATTTTACAGAGATCATGCTGACCAAGTTTCGTCCGAATATGTTGCACAATCAAATCAATGGCCACATGATTATCTCCTCCACGGGGAATGATAATATCCGCATACTTTTTAGTTGGAAGAATAAAGTCATCAAAAGCAGGTTTCACGAACTTTGAGTACTGCATAAGAAATTAAAAAGTTATTTAAGAAAGATGTAATAAACTTTAAGTTGACAAATAGCAAGACAAAACTGAAAGATTTCCACTCTTCAAGCTTAAATTATCTAAAATAGATATGCAATATTCAAATCTTAATCAAGGTTGGCACCATTTGAAAAAACATTCCTGGTGCAGATATAATCATCGAAAATACTATCTACCAGATCCAAAGTTAATCAACTCAATCTATTGTTCTAAAAAGAAAATAAAGTTCAAAACATATTCCATTGAGAAATCCATGCGCAAAACAGCAAATGGGAACTTCTTAACTTGGTCAAGTACTGTTCTGATATCTCTGCCCTTTTCAACAGTATCACGTCTTATCCTCCTCGCCAAGCGTACATCAGCATCTGCACTGAAAAAATTCCATTGTGAATAAAATAGAAGTAAGAACTTAACACAAGAAGACAGTGGACCAAAACAAAATGGAATACATAGTTTGAATCTAATTTCAAATAGAACATATATTTCATATGAATTGGAGTGAATAATTGATCAGATTTTGCATGACAGCATGAAAAATATATAAAAGACAGAACATTGTAGAAACACAATTTTGCAGATAGTTTAGGTAAGAAGAACCCTGATGGCCTGTAAACAGTCAACAGTACAAGTAGAAATTTGATTTAGTAAAATTAACAGACAGAAGTAACAGGAAAGTCAATGCATTATCATCATTTTCTGCTACACTTCCTACTTTTATCTGTACAATTTTCCAGGAGTTTTTAGCTGTTCACAGAATGACATTTTCTACCCTTCTGCCTCCCCCTATGGTTTTTAACATCAAAATCGAACATAGACAACATACTATTTGATAACAGGGTCAAATGTGTAATTTATGTGTGCTTTTTCAACATGAGTTGAAAACAATAAGGCCAATATAGTGTGCAATGGTGAAACAAGATTCATGTAAATAACATCAGGAATAACTGGACAAGGCAAATTGGAGTTGAGTAGGTAGGCTTTGGGTAATATATACACATGTATGGCCTAACAGTTGCAAGCTGCCAAGCATCCTAAGAAGACTAATTGCTTAGATGTAAATTTCTTGAATAACTTGTAAAACTTTCCATGAGGTGTCATGATATTGAAGACATTTTCTAGATTATATGAGTGTACTAAAGCTAGAATTTCTTTCGCATTATAAACTGACCTAGAACTTCAGCATAAGAAGAAACAAGAAAGAAGCTAAGCTTCTAAGCATTAGTTTAACATTGGCTGTCAAAAATAAAGGGGGTCAACTACTTGGGAAGCTTGAAAACCCCATTTAACTTCAGAGAACAATCAAAAATCCTGTGGACATGTTCAATTAACATCCAGTGAATTCTAATTTCTAGATGATGCAGTGCAGGCCCAATGATAGGGCTTCAAAGGAGGTTCAAGTCTGGCCCTTATTTTGGAGCGCTATTGATCCAGTCGATTTCTGCCCAGGTTTAACCATTGATTCTGCCAAGATATGCCATTGACAAGCAGAGCTATATTCCAGATTTGGATAGATGTCAAATAAGCCAAAAGAGAATCGAATTCTGCCTATTCTGCCATATCAACCAGCTGAGTTGTAGGGAGGAGTTTGAAAGAAATCAGCAAGAACTTGTCCAGGTTCATCCCTCCCCCCCCCCCCCCCCCAAATCGAACCAACACATTTGGGAGATTTTCTTCCAATTTGGTGGGCCCCATAGCCACCTTGCGTGGAGATATATTAGGAGGCCATGCTGATGTTTGCATGGAGATATATTAGGACGCCAGGCTCCTATTTGCATGGAGATGATTTTTAGGAGATTATTTCCAGATCTGCTGGGCCCCACGGCCAGCTGTATTGGAGATCAAGTTGAAGGCCAAAGGGCTGCACATGGAGAATTCCTTCCAAGGCAAATCGAGTTGGTTTAGGAGTTTATTTAGGATAGTTTTGGTTTCTTGCGTGTGGATTTTATTAGTTTAGGAAAGTTTATTAGTTTATTAGATTGCTTATGTAATACGACTCCTTATATTGTTAATTGATTGGGGATTGGGTTTGCCTTTATTTTGAGATATTTCTAGAAAATTAATTTAGGTTATAATTGCATTATTATACATAAAGAACAAGGCTGATCTAAAGCCTAGTCGATTTAGAGAAATTTCTAAATTTGGTTCAACTTGCAACCATTAATGGCTGTGAGATGCCGTAAGATGAGAGCAAGGTTCATGATCTCAGTCGAAACCCATATGTAATACTGTATCGACCAGGTTTCAACAATATTTCGGGCATTTTGATAATTTTGACCAGTTTCGACCAATTTTAACCAATTTCAACCAGCCCAGTTTTAACCAATTTCAGTAGTTTCGACTAGTTTTGACCAACCCATGATATTTCGAGTTTTGCCCAAAAAATACCAGGTTTCAACCAAAACCTGGGAAATCTCGGTTTTGGCCAAGGTCGAAAGTGGCCTCGAAACCGAGATTTAGAACATTGGGTGAGAGACCTATAAGGGTGACAAGCCCAGGGAAGAGTGAGAGACTCAACCCGAATCTATCTATCTTCTTCTATCTTTTATTTTGTTTTAATTTTTCATGTTATTGTGTTGCTGGAATCTCATATTAAGTTATTAACAACCTGCTCTTAGGCTCTTAGCTGGTACCTACAATCCTACTGTAGGTTGGTTTATCTTTGACCTAACCCTACATTATTTGGTATCAGAGCCTACCATGGCCAGCCATTAATTATATTTCGGACTGAAGACGTACGTGCACTATGTGAAGATTAGTCCCTGACTTACCAAAACTAGTGGTATAGTTTTTTCTAAGTGTGGGGAATTGATGCAGTGCAGGCCTAGGCTTCAAAGGAGGTTCAAATCTGGCCCTTATTTTGGGGCTATTGATCCACTTGATTTCTGCCCAGGTTAACCATTGATTCTGCCAAGATATGCCATCGACAAGCAAAGTTATATTCCAGATTTGGATAGATGTCGAGTCAGCCTAAAGAGAATCGAATTCTGCCATCTCGACCAACTGAGTTGTAGGGAGGAGTTTGAGAGAAATCAGCAAGAACCTGGCTAGGTTCATCCCCCCTAACCCCCCCCCCCCCATTGAACCAAAATATTTGGGAGATTTTCTTCCAATTTGTTGGGCCTCAGGTTGCTGTTTGCGTGGAGATGATTTTTAGGAGATTATTTCCAGATCTTCTGGGTCCCATGGCCAGCTGTATTGGAGATCAAAAAGACCAAAGGGCTATGCATGGAGGATTCCTCTCAAGGTAAATCGAGTTGGTTTAGGACTTTAATTACAATAGTTTTGGTTGCTCGCATGTGGGTTTTAATAGTTTAGGAAAATCTCTATTTGTTTATTAAATTGCTTATTTAATAGGAGTCCTTATATTTTTTTTTTTTGTGAATAAATATATAACCAAACCCCAAGAGGGGGGGGAACAAAGAACAAGCAACCCGACCTACGAAGGTGGGAGACTGCAAGAGAGATGAATCAAGACCCAGGATACAACAATATGTCTGTTCCTTGGGATATCCAAAAAGTGCCTGCGGCGAATAAAACTGAGCTTAGAGGAAAGCTTTTCTTATATTGTTTGTAACCAATTGGGGATTGGTTTGCTTTTCTTCTGAGATATTTCTAGAAGATTGATTTAGGTTGTAATTGCATTATCATAAATAAAGGCTGATCCAAAGACAAGTCGATTTAGAGAAAATTCTGAGTTTGGTTCAGTTTACAACCATTAATGGCTGTGATATGCAGTGAGGTGAGAGACCTATGAGAGGCTGAGAGGCCCACGGAAGAGTGAGAAGCTCAACCCGAATCTATCTTCTTCTATCTTTTATTTTCCTTTAATTTTTCATGTTATTGTGTTGCTGGAATCTCATATTAACCGGTTGTTAGCTAATACCTACGATCCTACTGTATATTAGGTTATCTTTGGCCTAGCCCTACACTAATAGAAATATTAAAAAATATAATAACATTATTCATACTTCAATCAGACAAAAAACGATATGAAAAACAAACCGAAAACCTCCACCACCACCACTATATGCAGAATGAATATCGTACTAGAGCAACAAAATAATGTTGTTTCAAAAAATCAATTTGAATCAGTCTGTAGTCAGTATATTGTATAAGATCTAAAGGTAAAACTACGTAACTTATGCCCCTAATCAATGAGGTCAACCTAGCAATTAGGAGAATATATAATAGCATCCATTTACTTGAAAGGGAAGGAGCAAAAGAACCTGTATCAACAAATATCTTCATTTTCATCAATTCTCGGACACGAGTGTCATGGAAAAGCAGTATCCCTTCCAAAATTATCACATCAGAAGGATTGACCTGCAGTAGATTTTATAAACACTGAAAACAGCCAATATGCAAAAAAACAGAAACAGAGAGAAGGTAATGTAAACTTGATTCCTGAAACCAGTACGATTCCCTTTTGGGGGGGCTTCACAAAAGTTCCTTAAGATAAAATTTGATATGTACCAAATCACAACCCAAGACTAACAGGATCAAAAACATCTTATAACTTAATTTCTCTGTGAAAATAATATTCAGTAGGACCAAAGCTGCTCAACAATATCAAAAAGTGTGAACAAAAAAAGGCAAGATAGTACAAGTAGAACAAGTGAGAAGTTTGACAATATTTTCAAATAATGACAAGGTTGTGATATATTCTTTCAGTAATGTTGAATTTTCAATAAGCTTTCTAGAAAAGTGGACGGCAGAAATCCAAATTTCAATTATTTACTGAAACTAAGAAAGTTTGCCTCTTAATAGGTGAAAAGGATCAGAGAGGAAGCAACTGAAGCCCAGTGAAAGATTTCTCTTACTCAAGCACTCAAATTCACTAACTCATTCCCTCCTATATCCATATAATTTTACTTAAAACCACCATTACATGAATGGATGATAGATATCCATGGACGCCTGCCAATTTCAGACAATCGATGGATTCTTGGGAAACAATTCCAGACTTCTTTTCCTTATTTGTCCTCATTTATTTGGCAATTAAATGAATATCTTGCAGTCTATATACTACTCCTCCATCTCTTATAGAAAGTCTCAGGTATCAAAATTCGCAAGAAATCCCAGTATTTAACATAAAATACTTTTCTTGGACAAGTCCCCAAACCCTGAATCGGATCCCCAACATGTGTTCGACCCCAACCCAATTACGGTTTCCATGCAACCAAGAAGAAAAAAAAAAGAGAGAGGAAAAAGAAATATAATTACAAAAAACTAAGTAGCAATCCTAGCTACGTTTTCCCAACTACATAAAAGCATTTTATTTATTAAAATACAAGACCAAACTCACACAGTGACAAACACTTAAGTGCTTCCCTATCATTCTCCAAATGATTTTATAATATATATATATATGCATTATTTAGAGTTTAACTATTTTAGACATTGAAAATTGCATTTTCAAGTTAAGTCTCCACTAGTTGCATGATTATCCCCTGCTGTAACAATTCAGGAAAAAGAGGAAGCACATGAAGTCCAAGGGAGATGTCTCAAACTCAAAACTAGAAATTCTGTGCAAAAGCCACCTCATCTTCCAATACATCTATACATTTAGATTTCAGATTAAAACCCCATAAACACAATTAACCATTGATTTCCCTTCTGAGTCTAAGCCCTTCATTTATTAACAAAAAAAAACAAGGTACATATTCCAATACTCTTAATTAACACCATCAGATGTACAGCAATCATACCCTTCTTGTTCGTAACACATCGTTTTTGTAACTCTTAAAATCATATTTGGGAATATCAACTGCTTGGTCATGCTTCAACTTCTCTATAACACACAGTAATTGCTCGGTGTCAAAGGCATCTAACATGAGAAAAAGGAATGTTGTAAGAAAAAGAACAAAATCAAAATGAAACATGTGCAAACAGCTGTTTATGATTGTAAACCATCAACATAATTTTTATTTCAGATGCTTTTGCACTCAAAACCTCAAGAGAAACAAGCCTATGCCCTGGGTAATGAATATGATGAACAAATATGGTAAAGCAAGCTAAATACTTAATCAATGTACATTTGAAAATAATGACCATGAGAAAAAGGTAACTGTATGCGTATTATATTCAATGCAGAAAGTCTTCCATAAAATTAAAGTACCTAGTCCAGACAAGTATTGGTAGAAAATAATGTCTTGAGGTATATATATATATATATAGTCAAATCAAATCTCAAGAAAGGGAAACCTGGTAGAAAGTTTAGGCTCTGTTTGAAAGCAAGGGGAATTAAAGGGAAGGGAAGTGAAATTTTCATACTTAAAAAAGGAACTTTTTTAATCATTACCCCATGTGACACCATGTGACAATATATCTAACTCCAAATCATTCCATTTTTGGTTATTAAATTTCCCTTTACTTTGCATCCATTTCCCTTTGGTTTAAAATGCAAAATAAATATTGAATGTAAAATGTATCTTTTCTAGATATGGTAAGAATTTAAGTAGTTTATACAATCACATGGGGTAATGATTACAAAAGTTTCATTTTTAGGTTTGAAAATTTTCCCTTCGCTTCCCTTTAATTCCCCTTGCAACCAAACGGAGCCTTAATAGGCAATGGTTTATACATGCAGAAACACCCACAAATCCAAAGTAATTGTACAAAGTCGGCAGTAACACATAAATGGCGAACTTATGCTTTACATAGAACTCATGGAAAGTATCACAATTTAAGAGTGTTAAGCAGAAACCAACATATATTACATAAATAATTTAATATATATCTCTACAAAAAAAAAAATCTAGCCGTTGTTTCCCTGATATCAGACTAAGAAGATAATTACCTGGATGGTCAAAGTTGTATTCATGAACTCGTGTCAGCTCCTCTTCATTCAAATTGTGATAAAAAGAATCCTGCAACATCATCCTTTAAGAATTTAAGGAACTTATTTTGCAAGTAACTTTTGAGCCAACAAAAAACTCAGAAAGTCGTACAACATTCTAAAATTGAAGCCGCTTGCGTTCCAACCCAGTTCCAACAATACACTTCTCGGAAATATCAAAATAGAAAAACAATGTAGCTTTATTTTGGTGGAGTGAAACTTAACACTGAGCACCCATTGAAGTTAATCCTAATTATTGAACTGCACAAGAATCTTTGAATAATTTTTCGACGTTTCTGAGATGCTTTCTGTTTACTCGATGCAACTATTACACAGTCGAAACTTGGGAACAGGACATGTTGACGAAACAAAAGATCAAAGATGGCCCTTATTCAGCTAAAGATAGAAGAGAGGATTATATCTGATTGGAATTCAGAACTTAACCACAACTATGCCAAGTGTAGATAGAATGATGATTACATGGCTATAACAAAATAATATTCCAATTAGCTCTCCTACAGTACACTCAAATTTTACAATGAACAGGTTGAGCCATGACCATGTTCCAATTAAAAAAGAAACAGCCAACAAAATGGAGCCACTTCTTTTTCGACCAATGCTTCCAAGATTTGGGAGCTGAATACAAATGTGAATCTTCTTCTTAGGATAGGCTAATTCCTCTTGTTAATTAAGATGATTTGATGCAGAACAGTAGAAGACGGCAACCTGATGAGGACTCAAGCCTCAAGCAATTTGTGCCTCTTCTTTTTTTCCTCTTTTTTCTATGGTCTTTCTCATCTTTCTCAATGGATTTACCCCTAGATATTAATAGATTAAAGGCCTCTCAGAGCAGAAAATACCTGATTAACAAGCACAACACGCTGATCACGAAGCTGCTCAATAATCATATCACAGACAGTAGTCTTCCCTGATGCTGCACCCCCAGAAACTCCTGTAAATCAAGTGTTGAATCAGCAAGAAATTAAAAAGTTTCAAAGTCCAAATAATATCATTCTGCCGACATTAATTGAAATAGCAAGGAGAAAGCAAATATTCAAGAATCATAATAATTGTGTAATGTACTAATGTTACACCAGCTCCCATCAACATGGATTAACTAACATCTTCAACTTTTAATAGAGGGCAAGAAACTTCACCAAGAAAAAAGAGAAAGACACAAAGAAGAAAACAAAAGCCATACAAATGAGGGGAAGAAATGGACCAAACAAAAGGAAAGGGGGGGAGAGAAGGCTAGGAAAAGATTCACATAATTGCATAGGTAAACCCACAGTACATGGTCCCGCCTTAAAGTCCCTTCCTTGGCCAAAGAGTTCCATCAATGCCAGCAGCTAGACTGTAATCCATATTTTCCAGAGAATCCAATGACTCTATAAGCCAATGTTTTAAAAAATGAACAACGCATCAGATTGCTCAGGCAAACTGTTCGGCAGCCCCAAAGGGTCCGACTGTCCAGTCTGATAATCCGATCAGAATGGAATACTCTGGTTTTTTAGTGGATCATTTGATGAAAAGGTCCATGCTCAACATTCCTTCAAAACATTGAACTAGACCCTTGAGAGAACTAGTTGACAGTCAGAGGTTTAGGGAATGATTCGACTTGTCATTAATGACAGAGGTCAGCTTTATTTAGAATGAAGTTACAACCCTAGCAGGGTAAAAAGATAAAGTAAAGGTATAACCCTAAAAGTAAGGTGTGTTGACAACTAGACTATGACACGGTTATCTCAACACTCCCCCAAAGATATCATACATGCCCAACTTGGAAACAAGAGGATGAAACATCGTACAATTAAAACCCTTTGTAAACACATCAGCTAACTGATTAACAGAACAAACAAATGGAATACATATTATCCCTTGTTCAAGCTTCTCTTTGATGAAATGTTTGTTGATCTCAATGTGTTTCGTTCTATCATGCTGGACTGGATTGTGAGCAATGCTACTGGCAGCCTTATCATTATAGTAGAGGTGCATAGGGTCTTCAAAAATAACTCCCAAATCACTCAACAGTCCCTTGAGCCATATGAGCTTACAAATCCATTGTGCCATTTGCATGATACTCAGCTTCAGCACTGAAATGAGACACAACCCACTGCTTCTGGCTTCGCCACGTGACAAGGTTACCCCCAAGGAAAGAGCAATATCCAGAGGTGGATCTCCAATCATCAATGAACCCAACCCAACCAGCATCAGTAAATGCTTCCAGTCTTAAATGCCCATAATTAGAGAAGAGAATACCTTTCCCAGGGGCAGATTCCAAATACATCAATATACGGTGTACTGCTTTAAGATGAGATGTCCAGGGATCATGGAGGAACCGACTAACAACGCCTACAGCATAGGCAATATCAGGCCAAGTATGGAACAAATAGATCAACCGACCAACAAGTCTTTGGTACTATTCTCTGTCAACAAGATCACCCATAACACTGCAAAGTTGGTGGTTAACCTCAATAGGAGAATTTGTAGGCTTGCACCCAAGCATACCTATCTCATTGAGAAGATCCAAGACGTACTTTCGTTGGGAAGTAAAAATACCCTAATTGAACCTTGCAACTTCGATCTCAAGAAAGTTCTGGAGAGGTCCTAGATCTTTGGTTTCAAACTCATATGCCAATAGTGATTTTAGATTGGAGATCTTAGCATCACTGTTGCCACTTCCTTCAGATTTGATCCTAATGGTAGTACAAAACGCATGGCCCTTTAATAGGTTGACAGTAATCATTATATCATCTACATAAACAATGAGTGTTGTAATCTAGCTACCAATCCTTTTCAAGAACAAGGTGTGATCAGCTTGACTATGTCGATACCCGAACTTCTGCATAGCTTTCAGGAATCGACCAAACCATGCCCTAGGAGATTGTTTAAGACCGTATAATGACTTTTGTAGGTTGCAAACACGGCCAACAGTAGATGTGGACACAAAACTAGGACGTATGTCCATGTAGACTTCTTCTTCAAGGTCTCCATTAAGAAATGCATTCTTGACATCCAATTGTTAAAGGTTCCACCCAAGATTGGCAGCACAAGACAACAATGCCCCAACAGAGTTCATCTTTGCCATAAGTGCAAAGGTTTCTTGATAATTGATCCCATAGGTTTGAGTGTAGCCCTTGGCAACCAAGTGTGCCTTGTATCTCTTAATAGTACCATCTACCCTTTTCTTGACTGTAAAAACCCATTTGCATCCAACTAATTTCTTCCCTTCAGGGCAAGGGGCAAGTTCCCAGATACCATTTTTGTTTAAAGCCTGCATTTCTTCTAGCATGGCAGCCTTTCACTTTGGATCTTTGATGGCTTCTTTCCAATCATGTGGGATAGACACAAAGGACAACGAGGAAATAAAAGCCCGATATAAACAAAATGGGAAATGGGATGTTGAGTACATGAGCGAACTTCTTTTCAAATAGGAATGGGACACTCATCATGCATAGGGTTAATATTATCAGGAACACTATCAGATGCAGGAGATATGTTACCTAATGGTAAGGGCGAATCTGGTGGAAGTCTTGGATCTATTCCGAGTGTAGGTTATCACATCCTGAACCGGCTGAACCAGTGTCTCCCCCTTACCATCATCAGTATGCGTATGCTCCCCCTGAATTGGGAGTGTATCAATAACTAAAGGAGGCTCTTCCTCAAGACTCTCCCCCTGAAGAGGTGTCGTGAAGTATGGTTCAGACTCGTGGAAGGTAACGTCCATGGCCACATAAAGTCGGCGAGAAGGACGGTGATAACACTTGTAACCCTTTTGAGAGGCCGAGTAACCAAGGAAAATACACTGAATAGCACGAGGATCTAACTTGCGCCGAGTCAGAGAGGAGTTATGGGCAAAGCAGACGCACCCAAAAATTTAGGAAGTAGGGAGGAAGCAATAGTAGGGCCTGGGAGAAAAGATAGAGGTGTCTTAAAATTAAGAACACTAGAGGGCACCCTATTGATAAGGTATGCAACAGTGAGAATAGCATCTCCCCAATAGGTTTTAGGGACACCAGTAGTGAACATCAAGGCACGAATTACGTCATGGAGATGACGATTTTTTCACTCAGAAATGCCATTTTGATCTAGTGTCTTAACACAAGAGGTTGGGAGAGAATACCATGAGGGTCAAGGTACTATTGAAACTGACCATCAATATACTCTATGCCATTATCACTTCGAAGGACCAGAACAGTGGCATTGAACTATGTTCGAATCATGGCATGGAAAGGCTGAAAATAAGAGAAAGTATTAGATTTATTATGGAGAAGATAAACCCATGTGAGACGTGTGCAATTATCAATAAAAGTAATAAACCAACGGAAATCATTACGATCAACGGTCCAAAAAGAACCCCATATATCATAATGAATAATTGAAAAAGGAGAATCACTCTTATTATCACTAAGAGGATAAGAGGTTCTCGTGTGTTTAGCAAATTCATACACATCACAATGAAGTTGTTCCAAACCATAAATTTTAACTAAATCAGGAAACATAGAACATAAAACATGAAAAGAGGGATGTCCCATATGACGGTGCCATTGGTGGAGTTGAGTTAGAACGCTATCTGAGAAAATGGTATGAGTTGAAGCAGGGGAAGTCAACACTGGTGGAGATTCCAAGTAATAAAGCCCATCACGAACCCGATCATACCCAATCGTTGTGCCCGCCACCAGATCATGAAATAGGCAATGAGTAGAGAAGAACTGAACAAAACAGTTTAATTCAACTATCAAACGATAAATGGAAAGTAAATTAGCACATAATTTTGGGACATGTAAAATAGACGAAAGAGAGATTGTGGGGGAACAGGAACCTGAACCTTTACCAGAGATAGAGGACATAGACTCATTGGCAATACGTATCTTATCCCGGCCAGAGCAAGGAGAATAAGTACGGAAAACCTCTTAGTTACTAGTCATATGGTTTGTAGCACCCAAGTCAAGTAACCATAAGGGACATGTAGTAGAAGACATATGGAAATTTCCTGACTGAGCAAGGTTGGAGATAGGAGGAGAAGAGGAAGAATCAATGTGTTTTTGTGTCACCAATTGTTGAATTGTACCCATTTGATCTGGAGAAAAAGGTATTGTAGTAGAGGTAGCAGGGTTACTCTCAAGAACCTCAGAGAGATGAGCCTGGGAACGAACATTGCCCTATTTGCTATTGCAACCCCCTTTGGGACGCCCATAGAGCTTCCAACAAGTTTCCTGTGTGTGACAAGGGCGACCACAATAATAGCATTTAACTGATTCTTGTGTAGAGGAGAGGAACCTCTGAGGAATCCACAACTGGTGGTGTAGGTGTAGTGACTAAGGCAAATAGCACCGGACCAAACAATGGCATCATAACAGTCCGACGATGTTCCTCTAACTCAACCATGTTGTATGCCTGAAGTAGAGTAGGGAATGTGTCACGCCCTAATATCTGAACTCGAACTTGATTATACTCAGGGTTTATGCCAGTCACAAAATCATAAACACTCTCCATCTCCCTCTCCTTTTGAAAGGTACCAACATCATCAGGGTGGACCATTGGAACTGGATGATAGAAATTCAGTTGTTGCCAAAGAGCATTCAAAGTAAAATAGTATGCAGTGAGGGACATCTCCTTTTGCGTAGTGGCACGAACCTGTCGACGTATCTCATAGATTTGGACATAGTGCCTTGTCTGAGAATGGTTTGTCTAACTGTATCCCATATCTCTTTAGCAAAATAGAGTAAGACAAAGTTGTGGCTGATAGAAAGCTCCATAGAATTGAGTAAGAATGACATGACCAATGCATCATTAGCTGACCTGATGTTAGCAGCAGCAGTAGGATCCGTGGGCTTGGGAGTATCTCCTGTGATAAGGCCAGAGTTGTTCCCATAAAATGCGAGACCAAGTAAGGTAGTTTTGACCATTCAACTTGATAGGGCCAGGTTGAAGAATGTGATGGTGGCCAAGGAGACCAAAACGACCAAGTGGGCGCACATCTGTTACTCCGAAGTAGGTGTCACTGGTATTTTAGTCAATCATTGTGTCCAAAAAGCAAAAGACTCAAATAGGAGAGTACCTGTGAAACCTAACACGATGCAGAGAATAATGGAAATCGCAAACACAATCACACAATACACACAAAGATTTAAGTGGTTCGGCAAGGTTGCCTACGTCCACGGTGAGATGAGATCTGTTTCACTATCAATGGAGAATAGGGTTACAGTCGCTCGTTCCTCACACCTCTCTCCTGATTTTTCAATACTGGGAAAGAACTCTCGCTATAGATTTATAGCAAAAAACCCTATACAGGAAATTTACCGAAATACCCATATAGTCCTTAAAAATTTTCCTCGGGGGCTGCCGTCCCTTAACCCCCACCGTACCCTGCGATAGTCCGAAGCGGGTCCGACAAGTGAATCACGAAGGCTCCACATAGCAATCCATCATCATAAGTCAAGACACCAAAACCTCAACAAGTACCAACAACAAAAAGGTGGGGTTGGGTTGGGTTGCGTTAAAGGCAACCAAGAGAGATAGCGGCAAGGGAGATCGCAGCGGCGGGATCGAAGCAAAGGTGACCAAGGGTCACGACAGCGGCAACACCTATGGCAGAGACGTCAGTGGTGAGGCGTGATCTCGGAGATCGAGACGAGGAGAGGACGACCAAGAGAGGTCACGACACGATGAGCAACGGCAGCGCCAGCGGCGGTGACGCTGGCAATGAGGCGCAAGCCGCACAACAACCAAGAAAGTCACGGAGAGGGAGAGGGAGCGGCAGCGGCGGCAACGCAAGGGAGGAAAACCCCACGGTGAGGTGCGGCGACCAAGAGAGTCGAATGCGGCAGCGGTGGTAGCGTAGGAGAGAAGACCCCACGATGAGGCTTAGCAACCAATAGAGTCGCTTCGAGAAGTAGCGGCGGCAGCGCAAAGGGGGAGACTCTGCGGTAAGGCGCAGTGACCAAGAGAGTCACGGCGAGGGAGCGGCGGCAGCGGCAAAGGACCAATCACGATCGGCGGTTGTCTGACAAAGACGGTGAACACTGTTCACTGGAAGAGATTAACGGTGGGAGAAGTTGCAGTGAGGAGGCGCGATGTTGTTAGTAAGGTTACTGAGGCATAGTTCAGGTCTAGTCTACCATGCTAGATGAGAAGGTTGGAGGCCCCATGGGCGGCAACGGCAATGGCTGCGGAAAAGAACAACTCAAGAAAAGAGGAAAATAAAACTTTTAGGGTTTTGAGCTCTGATACCAAGTTGAGAATCAGAGGTTCAGGGAATGATTCGATTTGTCATTAATGACAGAGGTCAGCTTTATTTATAGTGAAGTTACAACCCTAGCAAGGTAAAAAAGGTAGAGGGAAAACCCTAAAAGTAAGGTGTGTTGACAACTAGACTATGACACGGTTATCTCAACAGAACTCTTAATAATAACTATGTCAGACTTCACAAAAATGATACGGTGCACAAATGTTTGCACTTTTATAAGAACATCTGTGCTAGTCTGCTAGATAGTTACTCTACTGAACTCAACACAAACCTAAGTCAAAGAATGCACATAGTTATTTTCAATAAGTACAAAAGGGCCTATATTGGGGGAATAAATAGTAGCACAAAACACTTCTTTTCTCTTCTTGTCTTTATTTATTTTTATTTTTTCCCCCTCTTTTTTCCTATTCTTTTCCTCTCCTTTTTTTATTTTGGGAAGCAATTCTTCTTCTACAGGGAAAAGAACTTCTCAACAGACGTGGGAAACCTCTTGAGCATTAGCACATACTTTTTCTCTTCACCGGGTGAAGATTGTACAAGTAAAAGTAGCTTTTTCAATGGATTTGGTTCATTGAAAAAAGGTAAAGCCAGTTGATTGTTTTCAAAAACTTCATAAAAATGTCATACTCTCATTACTACTGCGTGAAAGACTTCTTCCAGAGACTTTATGCATCTTAGATATCAGTTCTACACATAGTTGTCACGGCGTCTAGGCAACCCAAGGCGATAGAGAGGGTCCAAAATCAAGGCAACACCAACAAGGCGTCCAAGGCGCCCGCCCTAGCAACGCCTTGACAACTACTTCTACATCCACATGGCATTGCAGTACCTCTGTGCAGATCTTCCATTTTTCTGGGGATTATATGAATTATATATCAGCTTTAGATCTCTCTGTTAAAAGTGAAACAGCTACAATTGAAGCCAGCGTCTGGGAAAAGGATAGTTTCTACACTAGTACACTGAGGATGAATGCACTTACCAAACCGAACAACATAACATTATATGGGAAAAGGCTGAGCAGCCACCACCGTGTGTAACTCTCTCTTCACCCTTTGAAATGACCCCCTGCCCCTCCTATATGATGCTCCGTCCTGCACCCCCATTGGTGCCACACATGGGCGGTGTGCCTATCCCTCTCCCATATTATATTTGCATTTTTGAAAAATTCTGATTGAATGCTTACCAATTATAAAAGGTTGCTTCTGCACAGATCCAGTTTCTGAGGTTGTCGGTTGCTCCACCTCAGTATTTCTTAGCTCTATTCCATCCAAGTGAAATCCAGAAAAATGAACCCCTGATGAAGCTTCCAGTATATCTACAGCTGATTTAGAATCCATATCTGCAATCGTAGAACAATTCAAAAAGAAAACAAATGTCAGTACCTTAAAGAAAAGCTTATCAACAATATGATCCCTGGTGATTATCCAGACATTCGTGTTGCATGAGAACTATACCAAGCAATCTGGTAGTCTGGTACAAAGAAACCAAAAAAAAAAAAACATAATGAGAGAAACCCTTTAGCAGCAAAATCTGAAACATGAATTTTGAAAATTTGATGTTTTGCCCCTATGCAAAATCTTTCCCTGGATAGATTCACTACACAATAACCCGGTTAGATTGATGAAACAGAAAGAACTGATAAGAGTATCCACTAGAAGCATCATGCAAAATCAGCACCTAGTTGCTATGAGAAAAATAATGATACAATGAAAAATAAATGCATTCAAGGGTACTTATAGTGCATTAGTGGGTGAGAGACATGGAGTGAGATATGAGGCAAGTTTGTTTTAAAATGACATGGAGCGAAAAAGAAAATGAGTTGCCATGATGACAGAAGGCATCCGAGTGTTTATGAGATTAAAGAAGATATGGCCGCAATAAGCCAGTAGTTGGAACAAGGCTTAGTTAAGTCAAGTTTACCCGAAGTCTTCTCCTAAAAGAACATAAAGATTCAGATCCGATTAACCTTTTCTTCCAAAGCCTCCATGTTTTGAAGATCACTAACCCAAAATGACAGTGAACAGAATAACAATAGCTTTAGCAGTAATGGATCATAATAGTAATTGATTCACCATTAGACACATATAAAATTGATGGACTCAAGACTACGACATTCAGCAACTGCAATATTATCTCTAACACATTCATTATATGAGCTTAAAGGAATAAAGTCCGATATAAACTGAATCCTATCGACAAATCATGTTAGTGAATCAAACCTAACTAGTTACGCCGCAATACAGAGATCAAACAAAGTGAATGTCCGAACAAAATTAAATCTTTAGAGAAGCCATTCTGGTGAACCCAAGTGAACGAGGTGCTAAAATGGAGCCTAAAACAAAGTTACAAGTACAGATCAACAGGTCTGCATAACCTACTGAAACAATCAAAACAACCAATAGATGATTCAACTCTAGAGCAGATTAAACAGAGACAAGCAAATGCAGATTCTTAAAGATACCTACTGAATCGAATATCAGAGATTCCGCAGACCGAGACTTTGATGAGAGTGAGATACAGTTGGAGGACTCTGCAATACGGATTCAGACAGAGGGAGATGATGACGCATCGTCTAAACGGGGTTTTATAGTAGAACCAATGGAGAGACTGGACAACCATACACCACACTGGACTTTGTAATTTACTATAACATCCCCATACTGTTGCTGAAATTATGATTGTGGCCTTGTGGGGGAGGGAGTTTTTCTATTTTTAGATGGTGCTCTGTCTTATCAGTGGCTGTTGTGTTGCTTCCGCGAATTGCTTCCATCAGAAGAAAAGTACATGAAAACTGAAAGCTGTGATGCAAACAATTCCTATTTTCTTTATGTTTTTCTTTATTTTGGGAAAACAATTTCTAATTTAGAAGGTACTCTATTTACAAAGAAATGAGAAGATAATAACTAGGTTGTGATATTTTTCAAAGGGAAGCAGTTTTATGTACAGGAGTGTGGCCTACTCCAGTACTCCCATGTGTCTATCTCTCTCCTCCTTAAAACAAAGGGGTAGAGGTGTCTTTTTACATGGGGAGGAGAGACATAGACTCATGGGAGTGCTGGCGTAGGCCACACTCCCGGATAGAGAACTTTTTCCCTTTTTCGAAATACCTCTGTGGTGTTCCATTTGTAGTAAGAGATAGGAACATTCCTGGTAAAGATGTCAATCGGTACGGTTTCAGGATACTGGTACAGTTTTGTTATAGTTCAGTATAGATAATTCGATAAGAAAATGGTTTTGGTATTCGATACTCGGTACACGTTGACACCCCTAGAAAAATTTCATCCAACTCTAAAATGCTAAAAAATAAAATTGAAAATAAATATTAAAAAAAAAAAAAAGGAGAAAAATAAATGCACGTTGTCGGATTGCAAATTTTAATGTGTGCCCTCTCACATAATGAAATGTGGAGACTACACTGACAAAATTCTCTTCGATTCAGACTCATGTGGATCCTATATAGATGATACCATTCTCATACATGTGGGCCCTATATAGATGATACCATTCTCTGCACAATCATTGGTATGGCATGTAGATTCCTCCTCATACTGACATTGTGGGAAAAATTTTCACATCTAGGGGATAATATGGACAATAAAATAATAAATCCATAAAGCTTCAAAGGTAGGTGAACTTTGATGTGGCAAGAAAAAAAGGAAGAACAAATATTGTTGTCCGACTAAAGAAATTCTACAGTCATGTCATATGAAAATCCTTTTTAACATTCTTTATCTTGTGAGGCAATTTTTCTTCACCAACGGTGGCCCAAGGGATTCAGATATGTAGAGAGTATTGGGGAACAATGAAGAAGGTATTATCAACTTCGTACTATAGGGGGTAAAGCATTTATAACCTTAGATGGGCATACTTTTACTTCAACCATAGTGGAAGAAAACTTTTTCCTTTTTTTCTTCTAGCTTAATGTGAAGTTTTAGATTTGGAAGTATCTGAATGACACTTCTTATAAGCATATTTCAAACTTGACACTTATTTGTTATTCTCAAAAGTTAGGTATAAAAGAATTTTCAAAATTAAGTCGAAAGTGACATAATTTTCGAGTACAAATGTAAAATGACATTATTATCTTTATTATAAAAAAGAATTTGTATGTCAGACTAAAAGAACAAAAAAATAAATAGACAAATTATTTGACACCTTGAGAGATGTCAATAAGAAAATAGAAGAAAATTCTTGATTTTGAGAATCCAATAGCACTGAACCATCTAGTCTTTTTCATTAACATCTAAAGAAATAATAGAAGTTGGTAAATAGCTTTTGGTTTTGGATTTTAGAATCCAATGGCATTAAATTGTTTTTCTCACTATTCTTTCTCCTGAAGGATCAAAAAAATCAAACAACCAGCTGATTGAAGTCACACCATTTTGAGTGGTGATGTGTTGAATGATCAATGGTTATTTGGGAATACTTAAGGTTCAATCTGTTGGGTTTAATGGCTTGTATCTAGACCAGTTGATGGGTTGATTCAGTTGTCTAATTTGGGTTGTTCATTTGAATGGGAGGTGAAAAGTCTTGAAGTAGAAGAGTGGAGTCATCAACAAGATTGGAACTTCCAAGTAAATAGAAATGGTTAGCGGTTGAAGATATTAAGCAAAGTGAAGTTTTCCAAAAAACATTTTGGAAGAAGTGTGTAGTGGGTTTTTTTTTAAGGAGAGAAAAATTAACTGAAATCTTTCATAATAAGATAGAGAGAGAGAGTTAGTCGATTTTCTCTAAGAATAGAGTTGTCTTCCATAGCAAGATCGGGACTTCCAAGTAAATAGAAATGTTTAGTGGTTGAAAACATTAAGCAAGGTGGAGTTTTCAAAAAAAAAATTGGAAGAAGTGTGTAGTGGGATTTTTTTTAAGGAGAGAGCAATTAAAAATCTTTCGTAACAAGGGAGATAGAAAGAATTAGTAGGTTTTCTCTAATAAAAGAGATGTCTTCCATAGCAAGTGAGTGAAAAATACAAAAAGAGAGTAAGAAGCAAGAAGAGGAGAGACACCAAGAGAAAGAGGAGGTGAGTGAATGAGTGAGTGAGTGACCAAGTGACAAAAAGGAAGAGAGAAAGGATGCACAACGGACTTGGTTTGGGAGAGAGATTGCAATGTTATACTATTTTCTTCTCTTGTTCTTGGTGGATAATCACTCCGTGGATATAGGCGGCATTGCTGAATCACGTAAATCTCTTCTCTATTGTGTGATTGTTTCTTTTCTTTTTTCTTTTATTTTTATTCTTATTGATTTTGCACATACCAATTCGTAAGGTGCTCACATCGAAAGAGAGAGTTATTTTCCAATCCCAACACAATCGCCATGTTGGGTGTTTTAAGACTTCCAAAACACTATCCTTTGGGCATATAAGTGATCCAACATGCTAGCTATCAGGTCCCCTGCCTTTTCCTTAAAGCATTACAAAAACATATTAAGGTTGCCTTAGTTCTCAATGATATTGTTTTGGGAGTACTTATTTTGCAGGGATTTTTTATTTTTTGGGGGGTTGGGGCTAGCTGTTGTCTCCAAATATTAGAATCTTGTATTGTATATTAAAATGATTGGTTGTTTTGTACAAACTAATTAATACTTTCTTTTCTGTTTTTTTTGGTAGAAATTAATACTTTCTTTTCAAGGAGTGGAGACATGGTTTAAGTTTAGGGTATTCGATCTGGACCGGCTATCCTAGAAACCGATATGGGATTGGATACACTATTGATACGGTATCAAACCATTTTCCTTTGATTTTCTTTAAAAAATCAGTTTTTTAACCCTTTAATCTTTGGGCCATACCCGTTACACCGCTACAAGATCGGCCAAGAATTAGTATCGACCTCAACCAATACTGATACGAATACCTAAAACCATTAGTGTAGAAGATCTATATTCAACAATAAAGAAAACTCTAGCCTTGAGAAAGCAGTTGTGACAGAAACTAATGATTCTTAGGCCCCGATTGATAACACTCATGATTCTAGTGATTTCTACTCCATAAGTACAGATTGAGAGTGTAATTCTATTTGGTAACACCGGTCTAATTTCTAATTTCATGTTTTACAGAAATCAGACCGGTCCCAAATGCCCTCCCAGAACAGGAATTACAGAACATAAATGGTATTTTTTGTCAATTCCCGAATTAACAACTTGGGACAAAAGCATATGAATATAGGAGGGTCCCGATATTTTTTCCAAGTTGGTACAAACTACAAAGGCATACGAAACCAAGCCCACTCACAGAGACACCCTCGCAGAAGAATCGCCTCAAGCCCTAATGGTTCCCTCTTCTTCCTCTTCCTCATTTTCTCAGGACTCTCAAAAGGTTTTCTTCTTCTTACCCTCTCGCTCTCTCTCTCTCTCTCTCTCTCTCTCTCTCTCCAATTATATTTGATGTAGGAGAGTATATTAATAGGGAAAGAGAACTCCACCCAGACATGCAGCGTACGCTACCTTCCGCCCTGACATATGATCGTGCGAAATAATCGTTACACCCCCTGAAACCCTGAAAATGATAAAAAAATATGACAATCTATTATGTGCCTAATAGAGCCCACTCTAGTGTATGAGCGCTAGGTTGGGCCAATCTAGTATGGGATAGATTAAAGGGCTTGATTTAACACGTTCCATTAGTTTCGAAGCTTTTGACTTATTGATAAAAATTCCGACTGATGAAACGAGTTAAATCAAGCCCTTTAACCTATCTCATATTAGGTTAACCCAATCTAACGCTCATACACTAGAGTGAACTTCATTAGACACATAACACAATCATTTCGTACACCCGTGTCAGGGTGTAGGGGGACGACAGAGTGAGGTTCTTTCTCCAATATTAATATCACTTGGAACTTGAAATACTCATAAACTAAATCCATTGTGGTGGATGAGATGTCTCTCCACGCGGGTGTCTGAACATGCTTCTATTGGTAATATGCATAACCTGCCAAACAATCTGCCACCACATTCACTTTCCCGGAATGCGTGAGAGAGATCACAAAGTTCGGGAAGAAAAAAAAGCAGTTCCATATGGTGATTCCCTGTAATGCAAAGGAATAGATTCCTTTGCTAATAAAAAGAAAGAAGATGATGGTGTTAGAATCATCCAAAACTCCCAATTAGTGATAAGAGAATATCATGTCTGTTTAGTGTTCACATTTTGCACGACCATCACAGTCAGAGTCTGATCACACAACAAAAAAAAAACATATCCTTTTCCACTCACTTTAAGTTTTCCTTTTATAATTTACCAAAAAAAAATAAGTTTTCCTTTTATAAGGGGCGTCGCTCCTTATGAATTATGATAGGACTTCTCATTCCGTAGGATTCATATAAGACTATAAGAGTCATGGTTTAGAAAACCGTATCGGATCAGGGATCGGATATATCGGTTAATCTTGTATCGAAACGTGTCTGATCCTGTATCAGTGGAATGGTGTTAATGGAAGATAAATCTGTTAAAAATTTGAAAAAATTTCATAAACACTCCCTATAAGTATTCAATATATCACAAACACCCCTAACATTATCAAAATATCAATCTTCCCACTGACGTTAAACATAGTTAACACCTAAAGTTGAAATGTTCATTTTAACCTCATTAGTTATTTAAAGAGTTATATGATTGTAACTAAAGTGGTTACAACACTATTGTGACCAAATTTCTTTTTCCACTTTTGCCCTCCATATACTTTTCATTCTACTTTAGACTCTTTTTTTCTTCTTGTAATTTCACTCTCCTGAGTCTCCTCTCCCTATCCCTCTCCTTCTTCGTCTCCGACAACCCTCTCACTCCGCTGCTCAGACTCTCCCTCTCCCTTCCGGCTTTCCCTGACTTCTCTGGCTCCGGCTCTCCCTCCCTCTATCCTTCTGTAATTTTCGAATCCAACCCCATAGACTGGTATCTCAAAAATACTTTGGATGATGGAAAAGTTAAGAGAAATTTAAAATAAGCAGGAATTTGTGAATCTAACAAAAATACCATTGATGGAGCGTTTGTAACCATCTGGGACACACAACAATAATTCCCTTCACTGCTGACTGTTATGTTTGGGCTTCTTATCATATTAGTAGCCAATGGAAGAAAAGCTCAATGTCTTGAGTTTTTTTTTTTTTTTTTATGAAAGTGTAATCATACAAACCACACACCAATCCCAAAAGGTTAACCGAGCTCAATGTCTTGAGTTACCTTCCACGGTGGGTTGGTGAATTTAATGTCCTCAAGTCCTAAGCCTTACTGTTGTTAGCCTCTTCTTTTCATAGAAAATCAGTTTACTGATTTACTCCCCTCTCCCCCACCCCCCTCCTTTATTTTTATTTGTTGCTGATGAACAGGGCACATTTCATTTGTAGATCTTTGCCTAGGGTAAATGTTATGCATAATAGTCTCAAATCGGTCCCATAAGGGCTTGGATATGGGCATAGACGGGCATAGACGGGACCCAATATTATATATGCCCACATCCAAGCCCTTACGGGACTGATGTGGGACTATTGTACATAACATTACCCCTCCCTTCAACAGTCAACGTCCTCATCAATAGCCGTAATCCTCCCTGTGGTTGTGGAGAAAGAAAGTTTCATGGCCATGGGCGTCTCTTACATCCCAACTTCTTCTTCTTCAAGTTCAAGTCGCCAGTAGAGCCAGGGTAAGCATAACAGTTGCAAGAAAACGAGCTTCAAGAAACAATTTCTGACGATGGCGAAGCAACAGAAGACAAGAGTTTATATTCCCCGACGTTGCGTCTGTATGCTATTGTGTTGGCTTGCCCATTCTCTTTCCGATGATTGATTTCGATTCCTCTTAACTTCCTCTTTCCCTTCCTGATGATGATCACCAATTCAACTTAGGGCATCGATCTTTAGTGTCCTTGACAAATGGAGATCGATTAAAGCCATCGATCGAGGTGCTCATTTTGAATTCTAACATCTAATTAAAGATTTGTCTTCAAAATTCACATGGATGGATCAATCGATTGATCGGGGAGAATTCCAACTTGAAACATTCCTTGTTCTTGCTTCTTCCTCCTTCAGCCCAAGGAAAACAATGAAGAGAACCCCAAGGGGTTAGCGCAGTTGGCTTGGAGGGGACATGAGACTCCGCCTCAGGAAGCGAGGTCTCGTGATCAAACCTTCGCCGCTGCATAATTTCTTGGGGCCACCCGCCTGAGGCTCATTAGGGCTCAGAAGCTCCCGGTTAGTACGTGGCGCAGGGGTCATGTACGAGTCGGGGGGGATTTAGTCGGCCTAAAGTCGGATACCCCTCCTGTCTCCCAAAAAAAAAACGATGAAGAGAGAATGGTGTTTGTATTTGGGGTTTTACCCTTAAGGGTATTATGGGAAGTTCACCCTGTGGTAAGGGTAATTTTGCCATTATAAAAGAATTAACAGCGATTTAACTGCACAGACTTAACGGAGTGGACTAAGTTGAAATAAAATGATAAGGGGGTGTCTGATATTTTGACAATGTTTGGGGTATCCATGATATATTGTATACTTACAGGGGGTGTCCATGAAATTTTCTCTAAAAATTTTGACTTTAAATCGAGCTTGTGGGTAAAACTATTTGATGTGATCTAATACAACCGATCATCTGTGTCAATATCGATATCAATATTCGCAAGGACTGAGTCTAATCCTGATTCTGACTAATCCGGAGTGGCAACCCATGCAGGGTTTATAGGGTTTAGGCTGATTCTTGACGGATGTAAAACCTAACACGATGCAGAGAAAAATGAAAATCGCAAACACAATCATATAATGCGCACAAAGATTTACGTGGTTCGGCAAGGTTGCCTACGTCCATGGTGAGATGAGATCTGCTTCACTATCAATGGAGAATAATAGGGTTACAATTGCTCATTCCTCACACCTCTCTCAGATTTGCAATTCAGAGAAAGAACTCTCGCTACAAATTTATAGCGAAACCCTATACAAGAAATTTACCGAAATACCCACATAGCAATCCATCATTAGAAGTCAAGACACCAAAACCTCAACAACTGATTTCAATTCAATCGCATTCCGCTAGACCCAATCTAGATCCTATTTCGAGTTTAATAATCATGAATGTGAGGGAGAGTGTATTATCAACAATGTATACTTTTTTCTAAGGGTGCATCTTTTTGTCACCAAAATTGTGAAGTTATTTTTTGATGAAAGTGTAATCACACAAACCACACACCAGTCCCAAAAGGATAACCGACTCTTAGGACCGTGAAATGGCGGATATACACAACACACACCAAAATTGTGAAGTTGTAATCTTATTTTGATTGGGAATTGTCTTGGGAAGAGTTTTCATACACAATTGTGCATGGTGCATGACTATGTCTGCAACCATTTGATGGGATGAGAGGTCGTGTACTATATACGATTATGTTCATCCAACGGTTGAAAGCACAACCATGTACTAAACCTTTTGCCTTTAATATATATAGAGGTAAAACGATTTTTAAAATATTTAAAAGTGATCTTTTATTATGTCATTATTAAAATTACACATTTTTTCAATTAGGCATGTGATATATGTTATATAAAAGGGCAAAAAAGTAAGGCTACAAGCCTACAACTTGTGTTCACCAATCTTAATTACAACAAGATTTTCTAGTTTCCTCATATGTGTTTATACAATGTAATGTAATGTGTGTAACATTTTGAATCAGGATTTTAGGAAACAATATATATATCGGATTGCTTATGACCGATACTTAGCTGATACAATACAAATGTAGCTTTTTTAATGGAAAAATGGTATTTTGATTTAGTATCGCACTGATACAAACCGACGATATATCGGTTTTGCCAACAATCAATTCTTGTCCCAATACCGTGAGTTAAATCCTTGCTTTGAATTTAACAAGGGTCTTCTTACCCAAAAAAAACTCATAATGGTCATAATTTCGATTCAGTTAGGGCTTTGACCAATCATCCTGACTTGTGACTTAGGACCATAGTCAGCAAAAACGAGAACGACAAAAAAAGGTAAATGGACAATATGGGTTTTAAATGGCGTAGAACGTCAAATGGTATGGACAAAATAAGAAAATGGCAAAAAACAAAAAATGGCTAATATGGGTTTAAACGTGTAGAATTTAAGAACAAAATATAAGGAAACCAAAAAAGCCAATATACTCATATAATTGAGGAATTATTACATTATATGAATACCTGCATTTAACGTTGAAAACAACTATAACATCCAACATTAATACATATATATTTCACAACTCATTTTTAAGTTCCAAGACATTATCCCACATCAATTCCAAATTCATACATCATAACATAAAAATATGTCTGAAGTCCTATTGAGCAATGTGACTTGGCTGTGGTGTTGTTCATTGATGTCAATATAGTCAACACACTCGGAGAGTGATACATGTTCAGCTGGAGTTGGATATCATCGCTTTAGAAATTCTTTTCAATAGATGCATTAGTTTGTAGCTCAAAATCAGGGTCCATGCATTGAACCTAAGTTGATTGAAGGTGATATCTTGAGAAATGTATCCTTTCGAGTAAGTTTTCTGTTGGTGAAAGAATCGGATCAATTGAAGTGAGAGAGAGAGAGAGAGAGAGAGAGAGAGATGGTCAATTAAGTAAATCATTGTATTCAACAAGTCAAATGTCTTAAAAAATGGAAACATGTTTTAAACACATTTTAAATGGATTGTTGGTCGGTTGCCATTTTTTCACATATTGTTACACGTTTAAAACAGTAAAAAACGGGAATACTATTTTAAATGTACATTTGCTAACAATGCTTAGAACCTCTATTAATAAAATGCATTTAAAACTCCATTCACGTTGTTTTGGCGTTTTAAACGTTTTTGTTGGTACACCTCTCAAACGAACAAAAAAAAAACGTATACTTCTGCTTACCGCATTTTAAACGCTTTCGCGTTTGTTTGAAACTTAAAAAAGTGTCATATGTATCATACGTAATGGCTCAGCAAAAATGACTTCATTAAGATGTACGATTAAAAAACGAACTCCACGTCAACGTTGGTACCCAAAAATTCTAAATGAGGTTCCTGATTCAAAACAGAGTACAACTGTAATAACATTATTTTAAAATTTTCATTTAAGAATTACGATAACAAGAAGTCAAGAAGGGGGCAAAATTATTACCGATAGAGTTATTCTTTCTATTTTTTATCCTATGCTTAAGACTCATGCAACTATCCATCCATTTCATTTATTTATATGGACCATAAAGTTGGGCGGTGAAAGCAGCTCAAAATATCAATAGAAAAATGAAACAGATTTTAATTTTAATGAAGAACTATAAAAATATTGAACCAAGACCAGAAAATCCGCCACCCAATTGATGAATATTGTAGAATATAAACGTGCTCTTCTTCTTTTTACCCAAAAACAAAGTGATCTTCTTCAGCCCATCACATTTTTCATCCACAAATTAAGGGACAGTCACAATTTTTTATTTTTTTTGGCACAAAAAACTTGCGAGTAGGCAAATAAATTAGGAAACTGGCTCTAAAAGGAAGAAAAAGGAATTACAATTTCGAGGAGATCATCCGAAAAAGAAGACTTTCACAAACTTAAATAAGGGTAACACATAAATCCCACTTAGATTTAAGCATGGACACAAGCATTCTCATCTCTATCAATAAACGAGAAAGAGAGAGACTTAAAAAATGAATGATGAACCTTAAATCCATCATAATGGTAGAGGTTTTAATATGAAGGTTGGGGAAACAAAGGGTTCAAGGGAGAGTTAGTTAACAGAACCTAACAATCGGAGTAAAGAATAACTCAATGAAGCCCGTCATCAATTGCCGTTTTCAACCCAACGGATAGCTCCATTGACTGGAAGTCCAAGATCGATTGTGATTTCGTCCGTTAACGTCAGACATGGCTGATAAGCATCCTTGTCTCTCATACTACTGCTCAAGAGCATGAAAAAATGAAAGGAACCTTGCAAACGATATTAATACTGATATTGATAAATTCGACTTTATTAGTATCAAATATTTGTCAAAACAAAAATTTTCATAAAAAATAATACCACATTTGTATCATATCATTTGATCGAAATCTATATTAGTCAGGTATCAATATCAATTTCGGTCACGAATTGACTAATACGGTTAGGGTTTTAGTAATTGGTATAGGCATCGGTCTCTATCAATACTGATTCGGATTGGTCTGTATCGATCAAGTTTACCTCAATTTTCTTCAAATAAATCAATAAATATATATGTATTATTTTTTTTACATTGTTATCTTTGTCCATACCAATCCACTAAAAAGGGATCAGTCAGAAATCAGTGTTGGTCTCCATCGATACCAATACGAATCAGCCAATCTGGCCAATTTGATACCGATTCCTCAAACCATGAATATGGTTGATCTGATACCGCTTCTTAAAACTTTGATGCCCATGGCAACGTTTTACTTAGCCAACCTTCATTAAAACGGACAGTCATATTATAAGCTTCTAAGCTAGTATGATAAGTATTGGACTCCTCTCTAATGCACCCCGAGCTGGACATCGTCCACCGTGAGGGCAGATGTTGACATGTGGATGGGGTGTCGATCAAACGGCATCCCCAATTGGGAATGGTGCACATCGCGTCATCGCATGTGCATCGTATGTCCATCAGATATGCATTGTTTCAATCTCGGGGGTGCCGTTTGATTGGCACCCCATCCACGTGTCGACATCTACCCCACGCTGGACATCGGTAGGCACTTGATTCGAGCATGCTTCTGCTGAGAGTTAAGTGGCTGATAAAACTACTGTGTTGCTAGGTTTAGCGAAACGGTCATGTTGTTAGTTAGGTTTGACAAAAAAAAAACAAACGAATTTTTAGACCTTTCACTAGAAGGTCAAACCACAGGGTTGATGGTCCAACCTGGCTTTGACTTATTTAGGGAAAGCAAAGGCCCGAAAAAAAAAGCAATCCATCGTGTATGAAAACCACACATTAAAAGAAAATGATAAAATGTATTGCAGATAGTTGGAAATCAGATTTTTTTTTCTTCTTGTAGAAAATTCAGGCGATTCGGTCTTATCAAACCCAATCAAGGTGAGTCACGTTTTTTAATTTTTTAATATAATAAATATATTTAAGTTTGTAAAAAATCAGAAAAATACAAAAAATACAAATATATAAAAAAATCATATAAAATAAGAAATCACATTTCAATGCATTTTGAGCTTATACCATTAAGTAAGAGGGGTTTTTTATAATTACCATGCCAAAATCTTTCATATTTCCTATTATCCTCCTCTCAAAACGTTGAAACAACTGTTACTCTCTCCTGTTGCATACTAATAACTAATTGACCCCCACCGTTACAGACCTGCAACGGAGGGGATTAGTCGTGACAATGTGCCATTGTCATGAATTTTTTAAGACCAAAATGTCCTTTTGGGCGGTAATTGTAAAAAGCTCCCACCCCATCACCTCCCTTCTCCTCTTCCTTCTTCTTCTTCTTCTTCTTCTCACATTAATCGTACCAAATCCCAACGTACCTGTAACTAGAATTTCAAGGGCTGAAAAAATCCAAAGCAAAATTGCTTCCAGTGGAGACAACGATTTGGCTAGCATCATCGGTGATTGATTCTGTTGGGTTTAGGGTGTCGGTAGGACAAAGGTTGGGGACAGCGGCGGAGGCGTTGAAATGGAAGAGTAGGAAGCATAACCATAACCATGTTGGAGAGAACATGAGATCTGATCGTTGTTTTCTTCTCATTCACAATCATTGAATCACACCAGCAGTTTATTAATGAAAGCAAAAAAAAGCTTTTAGCAAACACCGATCAATTTCTTCAACCTAAAATTTCTGCAACCTAAAATTTCTTCCTCTTTGAATGTCGCCCCGATCAATTTTTTTTTGGGGAATCATATACCTACAAGGTTCTATCTTATCAATTATCAAATCACGAGATGAGAATTGAGAAGCTCTAAGTAATCGATTAATAGGTAGGACCCATTCTAAAACAATCATTAGTCCCAAAACTAAAGCTGAAATTTTTAATGGAGAAAGTATTTTATACAAAAAGAATTAAGTAAAAACAATCCGAAAACCGCTCATATTAAAACCATCACGAAAGAAAACATCCCGCATCTCCCTCTTTCTTTATCTCATATTTCTGTCCTTTTTTTATATATTTCTTCTTATTTTTAAAAACAGTTTCAAAATCACAAAACTCTTCTTCTGTTCTCATAACTACTTTCATGTTTGCAGTTCTCACTCAACTTTCACTGTTTCCCAATCTGGGTTCTCTCTTTTTCCTCATTTCTTCTCTCCTCTGTATGATTTCTTTTTAGTAAGTTGCTGCTGAAACTGATTTTGAACTTAATTGGCTTCGCATAAGTCACACAGCAGCAAAACTCTGCAAGAGCACAAAAAAAAAAAGAGCAAAAAACATTGCTCATGAGCCTGTTTCCTCCTTGATAGAGTTCTAAGTAGGAAGAAGAAGAAGGTACGGTGATGGGGTGGGAGTTTTTTACAATTACCACCCCAAAAAGGCATTTTGGTCTTAAAAAATCCGTGACAACAACACACTCTCACGACTAACCCCCTCCGTTATGGTTCTGTAACGGTGGGGGCCAGTTAGTTATTAATATGCAACAGGGGAGGGTAACAGTTGTTTCAAAGTTTTTTTGGGGAGGTTAATAATAAAAATGAAAGATTTTGGGATGATAATTATAAAAAAAGAAGAGAGTCGAAGAATTGAGGGTTTCTTACAGTTTTAGAATACAAATTTATTATTTTACTCAACTCAGATTCTAAATCAATTGTTTTATGGTTTTTTTTTTAAAATGACTAAACTCGTCAAATTTGTCATTCATGACCCAGTCTCGTCATTTTTAACCTTAACATAATTTACACAACTCTTGATTAGATTTTCTAAAATTTTAACTCGACTCGGGCAATTCAACCTAGTTTAAACCCAGTTTTTCAAGTATCTTTTGGCATTGTGTGTGAGTAAGGGGAAAAAATAATACGGAAGCGGCAATGTGGTCTAAAATTGTGGGAGAAGAAACTGCTTAGCGTGTTAACACTATTTTTTTTTTGGGTGGTAAAAGCGTGTCAACACTAATTAAAAAAGACTCAAATGACGTTTAGTTATTATAATCCCTTCCGCCTCGCGCAACTTCTGTTGCCAATCTATGGAGGAGAACCTTTCTCCTCCGCAACCAATCTGTCCTCCTCTGTTCCTCCAAATCTCCATTAGTCCACAAAACTTATCGCTTCCACTTTCCGGCTGATCTCCGATCCTTTCTCCATTTTGCCGCCGACGACTACGACGAAGACGAAGACGAAGACGAAGGAAGAAGAAGAAGAAGAAGAACATCATCAATTCAATTCTCCCTATAGTCTTCACGCCAAGTTATAAATGTATCGTTTCCTGCAACATCAGCCGTCAAATTGGTTCCGGCATTGTCCACAGACTTGAGAAACCTCTAAAGTTCGGTGCTGCGTGAAGTTTTTATGGTCCCATCAGAGCTTCACGTCTCTACCCAGAAAGGGTTAGAAACACCCAAAATTCACCTGAAACAAAATCGAATCTATAGCATCTTCTACAGAGCAATACATGGATCAGGTATGTCGACCTCAATGTAGAACTTGAACATTTTGCTAAACCAGATATGTTCACTCAACATTCTTCTGGACGTTCTCAAAGATCACGTCGAGCTTCAGGGGAGAAAAACACAGATGATCCAACAACGAACAAGTCCTCCACACAATGCACGGTTATGTGTATGTATCAAACCAAAATTGCTGGTTTGTGTCGAATTGTTACTGTTTTATGGTGCAAAAACCTCATCAGCGTTTCTGTAAACATCTCAGTAGAAAATCCTGGCGATGAAAATCCATACAATTGCAAAATTGACCTAAAGCCATGGGTTTTCTGGAGCAAGAAAGGGTTTAAATCCTTCACGGTTGGTGGAAAACGAGTGGATGTCTACTGGGATTTCCGTTCTGCAAAATTCTCACTTAGCCCTGAACCAATTGGAGACTATTATGTCGCTTTGGTCTCTGATGAGGAAGTGGTGTTGTTGTTAGGAGAATGTAAGAACGAAGCTTATAAGAGAACCAAATCGAAACCATCATCGATAGAAGCTGTATTAATGTGCAAGAAGGAGAATGTTTTAGGTAAGAAATGCTTTTGCACAAGAGCTAAGTTTGATGAGAAGGAAAAAGATTATGATATTGTTGTGGAGAACTCCATTTCTGGGCCTAGAGAACCCGAAATGTGGATTAGCATAGATGGGATAGTATTGATACATGTGAAAAACCTGCAATGGAAATTCAGGGGAAACCAGACTGTGTTAGTGAAAAAGACCCCAGTACAGGTCTTCTGGGATGTCCATGATTGGTTGTTTAGTAGCAATGGTTTAGGACATGGCATATTCTTATTCAAACCAGGTGCACAAGAATATGTATCAGACCTAGAAAAAGAAGGTAGTAGCCGCAGCTGTGATGGTGATGGTGATGGTGATGGCGATGGCGAAAGCAACAGGAGTGGGAAATTCTCGACGCAGAGTCGTTCGACGTCGCCGGATTTTTGCCTCTACCTATATGCATGGAAGCTTGGATGAGACAGGATTGGTTATTGGTTGGACAATTTGAGAGTTTGGCCTGGGCAAGAAAGGAGTAACTTTTGCTAGCCCTTTTGATTTTGAAGGTTAGTATGAAGATCATCATCAACAAAGTTTATACTTTGAGAGGCCTGAAACATTAATGTCTTGTTTTGATCCAAAAAAGAAAGGAATATTCTTGTAAATCAGTTAGTTTTATTATTGTGTAACTACTAATTGAGATTTTTTGATGAGGTTCATCTATGCATTATGGATGATTTCATCTGTACCGTGTAAGCTGTAACCTCACAAAACCTCTTCTTTCTGTTTTTTGGAAGCAAAACAAAGAAAAAAAAAACATGTTTATAGAACACAAAAATGTTCTTCCTCTTCATATTCCCCCTTTCATAAAACCATTACTAATGGTATTAGAACAGCAACAGGTCTTTTTAATGTCAGGATCCTGGGAGTAGGGATTAAGGAGCCACCAATCTAACCAAGGCAATCCTTTGATAGCTAAGAGGTTAGCTCAGTTGGTAAGGAGTAAGTGTTGTATTAAATGTATTTAATATATATAGTTTCATAAAATCGAGTCTTTTGTTTTTATGAGTTTTTGGAATGCATTGGAAGTGGAAGAGAATTGATAGAAGGCCTAGAGGCATATGTGCACACGTGCCGAGTCGAGTCGTGATAGTGTGATGTGGTGTAGTGTATTTATTTTTTGTTCAAAGTTGGTTTGGTTTTTTGGCTTAAGGACGTGTCTCTTTAAAGAGACATATCCATTTGAATAGGTGCATTTATAGCACTTGGATTGAAATCTTTTTATCCAATCCATTTAAGTCAAGACACACCCATTCCATGGGGTACCGCATCCACCACTATAAATAGAGGTGAAATGGACAGCCCAAAGCATTCCATTTTGTGGCTTTTCTCTCAATCTCCCTTTCTTATATATTCTTTTCTTTGCCTATTTTCAAAAGGTTTTTTAATCATCTACATTATATATTGTTGGTCTGAAACCCAACCCTGAAGTACTCGAAGGGGCGTATCAAACTAGAGCGAGTTGGACGTAGGAAGCCATCAACTATTATATCTTGGAACCAATGTTTGCATATCTACCTAGTCGCATCAAAGGGGGCAAATACTGTCTTCAAGACAATGTCAATAGATACGTCTCAACCACTGTTATCATCTTGGATACTTCGTTTGTCCACTTCAAAATCATTAACAACAGAAGTGTTCTTAGATAGTTCTCCCTTATCCATTTTTTACAGTAAGGACCAACACCTCACAATTAAGAGAGAACGCAGGAAACCCAACCGCTCAAAGAATCCTTGCCCGTTCGTGTGTCACAACTCTCATCTCATGATCTTCAGGCTTAACTTGAGGCCTCTCCCATGGATTTAGGAATCAATATTGATTTGTAAGATCGAGTGGATTAGCTGATCTAGATTGGTGTCGGATGATTCGAATCGACAGAGTCCAATATCAAGTATCAATATCAATATTGTCGGTTACCGACATCTGTGTATCCATCTTACCCAAAAACAAAACAAAAAAAGACATCAGTGTATCCATGACCATGAATTTTTATCCTTTGTTGTCCGCGGCCCGAACAGCATAGTGTTGTCCCCTCACATGAGGCGCAAAATGACAACTTAACCTCTCTCGGGCAGTGTGTTCGGGCAGGAAGGTTAAATTGTCATTTCACCCCCATTTGAGGGGACAACAGGTGCTGTTCGGGCAGCGGACAACAAAGGATAACAATCCACTCCTAATCATGGTTTCAAAATACGATATCAAATCCATGAGGCTGTTATCGATACTTGGCCGACACCGTATTGACGTAATTATTCATTGTAAGGGTAAATTTGTCAAATTAATTTTTTTATGAAAATAAGGGCAAATCTATCTGGCACAACTCAATATGACCAATATTTATTTGTCCCCTAATTAAGCTCTCTCTCTCTCTCTCTCTCTCTCTCTCCCCCCCCCCTACACAATTTTATTGCTATGTGAAACACACAACTGAAATTTATATTTCCAACACAACAAACAAAAGAATTGCATCACTTCCATCGGCACATCAATACACAATGCTCAATATGGAAGTACTGGTTCAACAATGTTTAAGACCATTTTAGGTCAGCCAATAGCACACGATCCATTAGAAAGGATGGGGGAAAGCATTAATATTGTGAACCATCAAGCTTCAAAGGAGGCCTTACAATTTATAGCACCCAGATATTCAATGGTCAAAACTTCTTTGTAGTTCTTCATGCTAATTTATCCAAATTCATTTATGCGTCGCAGAAATAGTATGAAAAAAGAACAGCTTCAGTGAATAAGTGGGTGTGGAACTGCAAGGTTCTTTTTCAATTGGATCCAAGGCATACAGAATTTCTATTTCAGAACATGAACTCTCACAAACCTTTCACAAACAGGTATACAAAGAAGAAGAAAAAATGCAATACCATGTTCTTCTTTGTGCCTTTTTTGTCATATTTATCACCTGCCAAAACACTTCAATATTGAAGACATGAAAGCCGACGTAAGGAACTTTAGTCCAGCAGATCCTCCAGGGAAGTAGGAAATGGCATAGTATAAAAGTGCAAGTACCTAGTCAAGGTTGAGCAAGCATCAGTTCCCCTATGAAATTTGATTACGCGTTTCATTAAAAAGTTCCAACACATTTGAAGATAGCAGCATAATTGAATGGTATAAAGCCTCTAGACAGTAATTATTAAAACAGACTAGAGGGTTAGAATGTGCAATGTACGTGCAAGTCTTCCTTACTTTGCTTGCTTTACCTCACTAATATGTAGTCCTCCAAACACCAGAGTAAATATCCCTAAATGAAGTTCAGTTAGGTGGGGTGCGTATGGTTTTTGTATCTGTTTAAAGGATTATTTTTTCGAAGACCAATTTACACTTTTGAGATAATATATTTGTTACGAGGGTGGACCTCAGCGCAATGGTAAGGTTGCTCCATTGCGACCTAGTGGTTGCGGATTCGAGTCAGGAAACAGAACAGCCTCTCTGTGCAGCAGGGGTAGGGCTGTGTACATTATGACCTTCCCCAGACCCCGCCTCATGCATTGGGTACACCCTTTAGATATAATATAATTGTTACATTTTTTTGAAAGGTATATAGGGAAAATGAAAAAAGGGGTTCAGCTTGACCCCTGAATGTAGGAATGTTGGTTTGCAGTAATTCAATATTGAACAAAATGTGAAAACACACAAATTTTTGCTTTCCTCTTAAAAAGACGAAACCAAATTGCTCACTAAATATTACCAAAAATAAAAAGGCTAGAAAGAATAAGAAAGAGCAGATGGAATGAAGAGGAATTGATACCTGTAACACAGAGAAAAGCACAGAAAGAACATAACTGTGAAGCACCATGGAAACATAGATAGTACCCACCATGCTGGCAATGAATCCCAATGTAAGAGGAAGTCTCTGGTAGAGCAAGTATCCAGCATGAAGAATAGAATTGAGTTGATCGTTGCCTTCCAAGGGAATAATTGAAAAATGTTACCAAGTAAATATCAAAAAGATGAAATACCTCTTTTGATGACATGTGTGCAAGCTGATTTTTGGGACCTTTTAAGGCAAAGAAAGATCCAATGATGAAAGCACATCCAAGGGTAAAGCAGATAGCAAATTTCTGAGGCATTAGCACCATGACCGGAAGGAACATGGTGAATGCAATGAAAATGAAGAACACTCCAGTGGCCAGGAGTAAACCAAAGTACATGAGAGATTTTCCAGAAGGGACATTGCTGGTAGCAGACTGAAAGTTCCCTGGCAAATCCCTCACTCCTTTCGAAACCCTAGACAATATCAAAAAGGGGAAATTTAGCAAGTATTACCAGACAAAGAGAAATCAAATTTAGACACAAGTCAATGAAGCAATCCACCAATTGGATTATTGGATAGCATTTCAATTTCTTTAAAGAGAAGATATCCATGTATTCTTTCTACCAATTTTGCTGAGTGAGGAAAACATGTCTGACTTATCTATAATATTATTAGACAACCACAGAATTCCTATACCACCATTCTGTTCTATCAGTATAAGTAATTTAGTATGGGTAATGAATGAGAAACATAACCTACAACCCACCTTCCTTCTCCCTCAAGACCCAATCCAAAGAACTCACCTGCAGACGAGCACAAACCATTCTCATGAACCAATAAATCACTAATGGAAAATCAGAACTTCCAAATTAAAATATTTGGAGTGCAGAACCACTGTTCATATCTATCCATAAAATTCCACCTAGCATTTTTGGGGCAATAGTGCTCTACTTGTAATCTACATTCTGCTTCTTAGATCCTTTAGGACTTTCCATTACACCAAAGAGACGGAAAGATCCTGTTGACTGAAAGCTTCCTGTTCATCACAAAACACAGATGTAGAGTATGACACACTACTATATACCACAAACAGCACATCCAGAAAATAATACTGTTCATATCTATCCATAAAGTTCCACCAATGTTTTTGGGGCATCAGGCCTCTACTTGTAATCTAAATTTTGCTTCCTAGATCCTTTAGAACTTTCCATTACACCACAGATACGGAAAAGATCCTGTTGACTGAAAGCTTCTTGTTCATGACAAAACACAGATGTTGAGTATGACACCCTATATACAACAAACAGAACTTTCAACAAACATGTATATATATATATATATATGACACATCCCTGCATCACAAAGTATCTATGCTTAGTTCTGCTATATGCAGGAATGTGGTTGTGATAAAATCAACTTAGGGTTGTAGGCAGCCAGTTGTCAAAGCAGTCAGTTGCCTTATGTGCTGAGGCACCTACAGCCAAAACCTGATGATCTTGACCTCCAAAAGTTATAAATTTCATCTTTTCTAATTTCTCCCATTGTATTTTTCTAAAATCTCACTTTTACCCTCATACGTTCTATATTGACCTTTATAACCCTACATTAAATATATATTTACATTTATATGATGAAAAATACTTAAAAAACATGGCCTGAGACGTAACATATGGCACTTGCCTTGGTGCCAAAGCGTCACCTAGGAGCATGGTACTAAATCTCGTTTCGGTCCGACCAAAATTTCCGAGATACCGAAATTTCGTCGAAATCTCGGTCGAAATATGGTATTTTTCTGTGGGTGTAAAATGCCAAAAATGACCAAGATTTCCGAAATTTCCGAAACGAGATGACCGAAATTTCACGAAATTTCATCGAAATATTGCATTTTTTCATATCGGACTTGCGTTTCGTTTCGGACAGGTCGAGATACTCGAAATATTCGATATCTCGACCGAAATTTCGCAAGTTTTAGTACTATGCCTAGGAGTCAAGGCAGTTGGCCACCACAAACTTATTGTTGCTATACAGAAATTTTATATCAAAAGAATTGCTTCACTTTTGAGGACAAGTGCTAATACCTTCTTCCAATATCTACATTGTTCCAAGAACAGCTTGAGCTCAAGCAAGACTCGCGAGAGCAAGTTGGTTGTGATAATAATACTGGTATTGATACTAGGAGTGGTACAGAACCAGGCAGGGTCAGGATGGGGTCTAGTAGGAGAAGGACCCGATATCTAGGAATAGTTGTTTCTCCCAGGCACACGTCCAAAACCCAGATTTCCAGGCCAGGACCCATATGCACCAGTTAAAGATAAAAACAAAAGATGGGGGACAGCTGAATTATAGTGTCTATGAGTTGGAGACAGGATCTTTCATTTTGAAGCTATTGTTGAAGGTTGACAATTACGACATGCTGGTGCTTGGTAGGTTTGCCAAGACTCGAGACAAGTAAATGAATATAAGGACATGTTGTGAACCTAAACAGGAAAGCACTCAGCCAATGCCATTGCATCCCTTAAAGGCTCTGGTATTAGTGAGATGGAACAGAGACATCAGCAGGATTGGTTTTTGTTTCAATGAACCTCTGTGTTGGTATTTCTGAAAACAGGGACACTTTGTCTGGAATTGATGTCCTTGCATATAATCTAGAGGCATACTAGAACATTTACATTAGTAAGGAAAGAAAGAATTGTGTCGGTTACTTTGGGAGGCCCCGGTGTAGAGGTAACAATGAGGGTCTGCACTGAGATAATGTCCAAGAAGCCCCTATTCAGGAAGTGTGTCAGAAGATGGTGCAAAGGGTGCAGTTCCGAGCATCACAAGGGGTTGTTGGCCCCATTTACATATGGGATGTAATTCATCAGTGCTTGTCTTAGTGTAAAAGGGTCAGTGCTGTCACTAACCCTGGAGCTCATGTTTCGATGCAGATACCTTTGTAGGTAGGTAGATACTAAAAAGAACCCATCCATTTTCTCTTATGGATGCAGCTATTGTGCAGAAAGTCGCAATGAGGAAAAAGGGGGGGGTGACATCTAGGCTCATGTGGAC
This sequence comes from Telopea speciosissima, assembly GCF_018873765.1. Classification (NCBI taxonomy): domain Eukaryota; kingdom Viridiplantae; phylum Streptophyta; class Magnoliopsida; order Proteales; family Proteaceae; genus Telopea; species Telopea speciosissima. Next base: position 49,640,761 of record NC_057925.1, on the reverse strand, counting down.
AAGCCACATGTCAAGCATGGGTGGATCCGAGGGGATTCCCCCCCCCCCCCCCAAAAAAAAAAAATTCTTTTCATATATATTTTTTGGGAAAGGGTTCTCTGAGCAAGCAGGGGGGAGCCTACACCCCCTCACAGATTTTTCTATTCCTTTTTTCGGCCTCTTCAGAAGAATTAACAGATGTGAGTAGGTGTAGACTATGCCACTTGCTCAGAGATTTCCCATATTTTCTATGGGAGAATGTTTCCTTTCCGGGGGCATAGCCTCAGCTAGCACTCCCCTCTCTATCTCTCTCCTGTCCCCCGTTGCCCTGAAATAACATCTCTGCCCCTATTGATGGGACTGATTGGGGGGAGCACTCATTGGCTCTCGCCTGCCCACAATTCGCATAGCCTTCACTAACAGGGCAGGAAACACCCTCCCTTTTTTTATATAATATGTGGGAGGCAGACCCAATTAACATGATTTCCCCCAACCCTCCAACATACCTTAACATCCCAACCCCAACCGCACTCGAACTACCAAGTCCCACCTTTATATCATATTATATCATTAAGATGATATTTAATTACATTATATATCCATTCATAGTCTTTGTACATGTATATTGAGTTTATTTACAATGGCACACATCTGGTAGTCCTAACACTACTATAATTTAGATGACATCTTCTTATACGATATAAGGTATCAATCTACAACAAATTAGATTAGTATGGTCGAAAAGAATACACTAACAATCATCTCTTTGAAGAAAACCATGATTGGTTCACAACATATATGACGGTTCCTAGTGTCTATTTAGTTTTTCACATACCTTTTGCAATGCCAAGCTTGTATTATCTTTATCACTCCATGGAATAAAGATCCCTTCAAAAAAAATTTATATGAACAATGGATTGATTCAAAGAATCAAACCACTTAAATTGTTCAAACTAAATGGTCAAAATACTGTGACGTACTTAGCCATATGTCAAACCACAGTTCCTAGTGTCTATTTAGATTTTCACATACTGTTTGCAATGCCAAGCTTGTATTATATCACTCCATGGAATAAAGATCCTTTAAAAAAAAATATTTGAACATTGGATTGATTCGATGAATAAAATTTCAAACTAAATGGTCAAACCACTGTGGTGTACTTAGCCATATGTCATTTGAAGATTTTTATTTGAAAAATATACATGTTGAAGAGATTCAAACTCACTAGCCTCCAATCCCACATATCAATGCCTTAACCTCCAGTCCATGGAGGAGTTGGGTTTGGAGGATGATGGCATGAGGTGTTTCCTTGTCTCCCACCACCACCACTCCCTCTCCCCCCCCTCCCCCCCCCCCCCCAAAAAAAAAAAAAAGAAAGAAGGAATTATATATAAAACCTTTACATTACATACACTAAATCTTAGAGTAGTCAACTAGTCAGATTGTTTGGACTGGTGCATTTGATGGTTGGACCCGGATAGAACATTACCAACCATAAAATACTTTACATTTGGGTTTAGTTTGAAAACATAGTTCGCTTTTGAGGCAAAATAACGGTGGTAGACTTAGAAGCAAAGGGTGGAGCCAAGAATTTCACTACTCTATCTCCACTTCAGGTGGTAGAGCACCCCCCCCCCCCTCTTGAGAAAAATATCCTGGACTAGAAAACCTGGACTCCATTATAACAATCACTCTATTTTAACTGACACACCCACAGCAACAGATTTCAAATCCAAGGTCTTTGTACAAATGTAGACAATAGACAGTATAAGTTATCATGGTCCGTCTTCTGAGCTCCAAATCATGTTAGGAACGAATGCGCAACCATGAGGAAGAAACCAAGCAAACAATCATACACAACACAAGGAATTTAACTTGGTTCAAGAATAATGCCTACATCCACCCAAGAGAACCAAAGAATTTTTCACTAAACCAGAAAAAACACTCTACACCACCCTCCACCTCACAATGTGATCTCTCTTGCTTGTGTCTAGGGTTTTCCCACAGAGACCATATATAGAAAATCCTAATCCCCACACAATGTCAATTTTAGCCCTATATATGTAATGGACCCAAAACCCAATCCAAACTCATACAAGCTCAATAATAACTGCATGGAACACTACAAAATACAAGACATAAAAACCCTAAAAATCAATCACACAGTCAATCAATGTTGTTAAATAGTCGATATATTTGTAGGTTTTCTTTTCATTTCAAATATTTATGTGTGTTCTTTTGTCAAATTCCCTATGTTTGCATTGTTTTTCCTTATTTTAAGAGGGATTCATATGTTTCTCACTTTTATAATATTTCCTATATGTTGACATTCCCTCTACCGACATTTGCAGTGGTCAACATGCTGAACCTTTTTCGTTGGTCAATCCGGAGTGGAAGAAATGCAGGAACCTCGAAAAACAGATACAATAAGTTGGGGTAATAGAGCAAAAGGAAAGGAGGTTGGTGGCGCAGTGGGTATCGATCGTAAAGAAGATTAGGGATGTAAACGAGTGTACAACTCTGAGCCTCTGACACAGACCTAACAACAACAAGGCAACATAGAAAAAACTGAAGAAGTACTCCGGGATCCAAATTGAAAAAAAGAAAGAAAAACCTCCTCAATTCTGAAACAAAGAGCAGGAAAATTCATCTAAATCCAATTCAACATAAACAATAAAACAACATCGCAATTCCAATGCGGCAAATATGCAATATCTTCTGATATAGAAACCATACAATGTGAGAGGAATCTAGAGAAAAAATCAAATATAGATCAGCGGGAAGGTGAGACAGAGTAATATCTCGAGAACCCGACAAGAAAGAGAAGTAAAGTTGAAAAGTAAAAAAGAACAAGAACTCAATAGCTAAAGTTGCATCGGTTGTTGAAGATTCACGCTTACACGCTAAAAGTTCCAGCGACCTTGTCGTTGGCAGTCCTTACAGCGGCTTCGAGGTCGATACCTAAGGTAGACGATTCACTCTCTTCTGAAGCTTTCGATGCCGCATAAGAGTTCCAATCGGAGAGCAGAGACGAGGCTTGCTGCTGATCGGTGCTACTGGGTCCCCCCATGAACCAAGCTTGCGCACTATTCTGCATAACTTGAAGAATAACAACGAAGGCAGCCTAACCTCAGCTCTGAAACGGAAGAGTAAAAATGTTCCAACTCGAGTTTTAGAGATGTGTTCCTTTCGATCTGCTCGGTGTCAAGAATAACTTCCCTCTGTGTGGAGCTGTCGAAGATGTCGGTTTCCGAGTTGGAAAAATGTTGAAACTCGATAAGGAAATGAGAGTTCAACAGAGGCACATGCGTGACAGAACCGAACGAAGGTCACTGACTCACTAGTCACTACCAAGGTTTATAAACCGGGAGGCTGGATTTAAAAATCGGAAATGAATCGGCCGGAGTCAGGATTGGCCACAGTAATCTATCAAATAAAGAGCAAATTACATGCACCCTGGTGTATGAAACAATAACAAAACACCCTCTAATTTCACATTTTATATGCACTTAGATGATTAGGAGGCTTACAAGTAAGCCGTTACCGTTAAGTTTAAACCGTTAGATACAGTTAAACATTTGAAAATGGTTATATTACCTTTCTATTTTTACCATGGACAATTTTACCCTTATAGAACAAAACCATAGCCCAAACCCATCTCCCCAATGGATGTTCGTCGAACATCCCCTAGCCTAGCCACCATCTCCGGCAAACTTTACCCTTTATACTTCAATGACTTTGGAATACAGTGCAGAACTCAAAAAGAGTTCAAGGCATCAGAATATGTCAAGAGCTGCTAAGGAGGAGATCCCATTGCAACAAGCAAACCATAGTGTGAAGTGTTAGAAATAATCTTCCAAAACATACATATCAATATATATGTAACTAAGGGGTTCGATTACTTATCTTAATGTAGACAAACCAAGATCGATGACGACAATCTCAAGCACCATATAATGCGTCATTAGCCTGAAAAACATGAAGAAAATAAAAGAAATGGTGAGACTGAGTCGTGACAAAAGTCACTCTCCTTAAGACTGTAGATGCCCCTTATGGTGCAGCCGGGTCCTTGCGAATCAGCCTCCAAGATAAAACAGCGCTCCAGTTAAAGCTATCTAGCAATGATGCACTTCAAATACTAGGCTACTAAGGGCACAGAGAGTTGCACTCAATTGGATATAAACAACTTGGAAACAAAGCTGAGAGAAAAACAAAAAAGTTTTCTCAAAAATTATTAGAGAAATGGACAAGACTCTTCTCTTTATAGAGGAGAAGAAAATGCACCCCTAAGGTGTGTCTCCAAAAGATATGCCTATAAAACATGCATTTTTCGATAAGACTTGTTTGTTGATCATTCAAACAAGTCTTCCAATAGGTACACCCATTGGTCATTTAGGTGTCTATTAGGAAGCGACAAAACCCTCTAATAAACTTTTTAATAAAGAATAAAAATATTTTGAATCTATTGTCGATTCTTCTACCCCTGTTTCCAACTCTCCAACGCATTTGGAGTCTCAAAGCCCTACTTCCACACCACCATCTTTAGACTTGGTTGTTGATCTCCCAGCACAACCAAACCCTACTGCAGCCACAAACCAACACCCCACGGTAACTCGAACTAGGGATGGGATTCGTCGGCCCAAAATTTACTTCGCTACCAAACATCCTCTTCCTAGTCCTCTTATGTCTCATGCCCTCAACACCACCACTGAACCTACTACTTATGCTTCTACTTCTAAAACACCTGAATGGCGTAAAGCTATGGACTCTGAATTCAATGCCTTAATCCACAATGGAACATGTACATTGATTCCTCCTCATCCCTCCATGAACATTATTGGCTGCAAATGGGTGTTCTGTATAAAGAAAAAGGCTGATGGAACCATTGAACGCTACAAAGCTCGTCTTGTAGCCAAAGGTTATAATCAACAAGAGGGCCTTGATTACACCGAAACGTTTAGCCCTGTTGTTAAACCGGCATCCATTCGCTTAGATATCTCCATGCCCATCTCCTACAAATGACCCCTTCATCAATTGGACATCCAAAATGCATTCCTTCATTGCATCCTCAAAGAAGAAGTTTATATGACCCAACCCCCTGTCTTTACCAACTCCCAATTTCCAGGCCATGTTTGCAAACTACACAAATCCTTATACGGCCTTAAGCAAGCCCCAAGGGCCTGGTTTGATCGCCTTAGTTCATTTCTTCTTGAATCCGGGTTTTGTGGTTCCAAGACTGACACAGCATTATTTATCTATCAAAACAGTGGGGTTATAATATATATTCTCATCTATGTTGATGATATAATAATCATTGGTAGTCATGCTCCCACTGTTTCTACATTTATTCAAAAATTAGCTACTGTGTTTGCCATCAAATATTTGGGAACATTACACTATATTCTTGATATTAAAGTAACCCCTGTCACTAATGGTCTACTTTTATCACAGGAACAGTACATATTGGATTTGCTTTCCAAAACTAACATGGCAGGTTGCAAGCCAGTATCCACTCCACTATCTTCTTCTGAAAAGCTCACCAAGACGTCTGGCCCTCCAATGGATGACCCCACACTTTATCATATTATTGTTGGTGCGCTCCAATATGCTACTCTTACCAGGCCAGATATCACCTTTGCAGTTAACAAAGTGTGTCAATTTATGCATCAACCAACTCTAGATCCCTGAGCTACTGTCAAGCGTATACTTCGGTACCTTAAACATACTGCATGCTGAAAAGTCCATGGGATACTTTTCCAACCACAACAATCTATGCAACTCTCTGCATACTCCGATGCTGATTGGGCTGGTTGCCCAGATGATAAAAAAATCTACTGGAGGTTATGCAATTTTTCATGGCACAAATTTGATCTCCTGGAGTTCACGTAAACAAGCTACAATAGCCCGTTCAAGCACAGAAGCTGAATACAGGGCTCTTGCAAATACTACCGCTGAGCTTAAATGGCTACAGTCACTTATTAAAGAACTCGGCTTATTCATGAGATCTGCGCCCATCCTATGGTGTGACAATGTCGGAGCAACCTATCTTACAGCAAATCCGGTCTTTCGTGCCCGAACTAGGCATGTCGAAATTGACTTTCATTTTGTCTGTGATAAGGTCTCTAAGGGAGATCTAGACGTTTGGTTCATCTCCACCAAGGATCAAACTGTAGATATTTTCACCAAGGCCTTATCTCAGCCACGTTTTTCATCATTAGCAAGTAAGCTCAAGGTGCTTCCAGCCCCGTTAATCTTGAGGGGGCGTATAGAAGGGAGTCATTCAAATACTGATTTGAATACTTTCAAATCCCATCCAACAGCCCAAACTGTTTTCTCTGACTATGGAAAGCCAGCACAATGGATTGACAAGGATCTCAATCACACAGCAAATGTCTTGGAATTCAGAGAAGGAAAGTTTTTAAATAAAAAGACTATTGAGAAAATAAATGGATTCTTAAGAGACAATAATCAATCTCAATTCAAAACATTTCCTTACAAAGAAGAGACACAACCCTTGATTGAGTCAATCATCTCCTATAAGGATTGTGAATGTAAACTTGTGAACACATAGTGGAAATTCTACCCTATGGATGTAGGTTCAACAGAATCGAACCACATTAAAACTTTCTTGTCTCTCTTTCTCTTATCTTCTCTCCTTCTCTAATCTTCTCTTTTACAAAATTATATATTTTAAATGAATTTAAAATTCCAACATGAAGCACCGAGACAAGTTAAAAATTGAGAAGATCACCAATCAGTCGAACAAAGATCTCCATTATAGGACAAAACAGGAGATAATCCATTACAAAGTAAGACAAGAGGATGATCATAGGCAGTTGATCTCTCCTAAATCATCGCAGCACCACCAAAAGCAACGAAGCGATAGTGAAGCAACTCAAAATAACGAGCTTGTCAAGTACATGTCTAATTTACCATGTTATCCTCCACATGTGGAGAGAGGAAAAGACCTCCAAGAGAAGGCTTTGAAATTTGGAGGCTTGATTGGGAACATTTGGAGAAATGGAAGTACAAGAAAAAACAGATCCCATCAACTAGTAATGCTTCTTCTTCAATCACTACTATTGGATCATCCACCCCTTCTGGTAGAAGTCACAGTGGAACTTTTGCCCGCCAGAAGAAGCAATCTCATTCAACCTTTACTAATCTAAACTCAACTCTAAATGATGAAGTCAACTAGGGGAAATGTTCGTGATCTTCAAGAAACTATAACTGCCCCTAAAAATTCATTGGTTGGGACGCAAGAGCTCCTTGCAGCAGGTCAAAATTTTTTTGCCAAAATTATTCAAATATTGAACTAGAGAAGAAGGCTAAGAGAAAAGATTTGGATCCCAAGATCATTCCAAAAAAGCTAACATCATCGTCTAGGTTGAAAGATTGTGGGATCTCATTCTCTCCTAAGGGAAAGATGAAGGTCCCAGATGGTAAATCTGAAAGAAGAGCAGAGTAGTTGCACCAGCTGATTTTCACTCTTCCCGACAATGTGTGCCCTGGCAGATACAAAAACATCATTCTCATTTTGCCTAGAGATTGCTCACAAAGCAGTTCGTTAGGGATCTCCAAGTGGGCCGAATCCCCAACATTAGTTGATGGAAGATCAGCAGAAGCAAATCGTAAACGATTTTCAAATTGTCTTCATCACCAGGTTAACCTTGTAGATCTCTATTTTGATGTTCCACACTCATGTCCACTTCCTTGTAGAATTGAAGATAGCCAAGATTCTAACATAAAATTGCCCAACTCTTTACGTGCCCAAGGTACAGAAGTTCCATTAGATTCAAGTGGTTTGGCGGTAATTCCAGATGAGGTATCAAATGGACAGGATTATGATGTAGAAGAGAACAAGCCATCGAGTTTAATCACTGTTGAGTCTTCGTGTAGATTGGATCTCAATGCTTATGAAGTTAGAAATCAATTACATCATCAGCCCAGCATTAGGTTGTGTAGGCTGAGCAGAAGTTTCAGTTTCAAAGGTGTTTCAACCACCTCTGGTTTTAAAGGAGTTTCACCCCTCGTAGTTCCATCTCCGGCGAAGCTTGCGGAAGACAAACCACCTCCGATGGTGGGACTAACCTTCACCGGAGGGTGGCTGGGCCAGGGGATGTCCGCCGGAGATGCTGTGTAGGCAAAACCCTAAATCAATTTAGGGATTTTTCGTTTTAGAGGAGAAGGTAAATAAGGGTAAAAATGACCTTACATTAAGTCACCGAAGTATAAAGGCTAAAGCTGATTTTTTACTTTTCAAAACTAACAGTTTACTAACACCGTGAGCCATCAAGGGGTTATTGTAAAAGATGAAACTAGGGAAATGTTTTGTTATTGTTTCAAACACCAGGGGTGCATGTAATTTGTTCTAAAATAAAAAAGGGAGAGGGAAGGCTAAAACAAGCCAACATACCCTACAACTATCAAGGGGGAGGGGGGAGAGGGGAAGGTGCCTTAATGGCACAAATGTGACAAGGAGAGTCGATCCTAAGGGTGTTCAACGGTCCAGTTTCGGTTAAATGATCTGATTCGATATAAACCGTTTAATTAAACGGTCTCAATTTTGAAATCATAATTGAACCATTTATTAGACGTTTTCACGATTTTAGTTTAAATGGTTCGATTCGATAAACGGTTTTTGCTTGATTTTGACACATTTATGTACATCTAAGAGTGTTAAACGTTTTATTCAATTAAACGGTCTGGTTTAGTTTAAATAATTTAATTAAACAACATCAATTTTGAAACCATAACTGAACAGTTTATTAAACAATTTCACGGTTTAGGTTTAAACGGTTTGATTTGATTTTGATTTGATTTTGACACCCTTAATCTCATAAGGGGCATGCAATTCAATTGGCAAACCTACAATCAACTGAGCTAGCAGTTGTTCACTTTTGTGAAACGTATAGATTTTATTTTGTGGAGTCATGTAAAAAATGATGAAGTATACTGGATTTGACATTTGTGAAACTATTTTTATGCTTGAGGTTGTAATTTTCATACTAATTTTTTAATTGTTTCAACTTTCAACAAATTATTTTCAGGTCCTTGGTGCCCTTGTGGCACGGGCACCCCCTCTCTGGCCACCCAGTGGTGCGCCCACCTGGCATAAAATACAACAAGTTATTTCCACGTAAATTGAGTTTGAACTTAATCACCAAGTTCTACCCAAAAAAAAAAGAAGGAAAGAAAAAAAATGTAATCATCGAGATAAGGGTGTCAATTTAAAATCGAAACTGAAAATGGAAAATCGAAACCGGCCGTTTAAAACCAAACCGAATCGAAAGGAATTAAACCGGTTCGATTTTGGTTTCCAAAGCTGGAATATTTCCTAGATTTAGTTCGTTTTCGATTTTATGCCTAAAATTGTTAAACCGAATTGAATTTCCTATTTTCAAAATCGAATAAGGAACCATATGAAATTATATTCTTTTTAAAATTTTAATCAAATGTAGATGATAAATTCTTTTCCATTTTAGTGTTGGGGAAAAGTTTGGTAGACTATGATTCTAACATATAAGGGTTTTTTTTGTAATAAATATGTAAAGCACAAACTTTTAAAATAGCACTTATACCAAGATTAAAACCCGCAAAGAAGTTGAATACAAAATCGAATAAAAGTATTCAATAGTTGTATTTGGAATCCAAGAATAAAAGTATTTAATTCCATATGATATCGGTGAATCAATACAGACCAAGGGTAAAAATGTAAAAAAATAAAATAAAATACCGATATGCCCGTCCGGCTAGGCGGGATACAAACGTACATTCACTATCTCGCGGAAACAAAAGGGTTTAAAAGGGGAAGGAGAGCCTTGTGTGTTTCTACTTTCTACCGGCTCAAGAATGCAAGTAGCTTCGAAGGTGATATTTCTTTTCAGAGACGCCGACGGCTTCGGCCCTGCAATCTCTGATGCTCTGCAGCCGAAGGACAGTTCTCTTCGAAGAAAGTATTCCTCTTACCCTACTTAAATAGAAGTTTTCCGTTTTAAATAGAGGGTTTGGGGTAAAGAAGAAGAAAAATGAGTGTTTTTGGTTCTCGCCATTTCATTATTCAGATTCAAGGTGTTTCACTGCCTTGTTATCCATTTCTTCTTTTATTTTTACAGAGAAATCTCGTTCGAGCTATCACTAGAGAGTTACGGAATCAGCGATCGCAAAGTTTCAGGAGATGCCTTTCACTTTATTGATCACGAGGGCTTTTATAAGGTACCGAAGATGCTCTTCCTTCTACAAGTTCGGCGATTCCTTTTCGTTGTTAAACTTTTCCATTGTTTTCAATTTGAAATTTAACAGAATTTATACATCTCATTAAGATATTAGGTGAGGTTTCTTCTGAATGTGTGGCTTATACATGAAGAACTTCATGGGGGAATGATTGCTATCAAATGTCTGGACGTCTTTATTAATAGGGGAAAATGACGGTGGAAGGAAAAGGAAACCTTGGTAATTATTTGTAGCATTTGGAAACTGAGGGAAATTTGTAATATAGAGGGAACATAAATCAGTGTACATACTTATAGGTATTTTTCTGAGAAACATGAGTACAAACTTTTGTATTGGTGACTGAACAAACCAATGATGGTTGAGCTTAGGGGCGTACGACACACCTAAAATTGTATGTATCTGACTTGTTCACTGAAATCATAGATATAGAGTTTTCCCCTCCCTTTTGTAATTCAAGTGTGGTCCGCCAAATGAGGGTTCTAACTAAGGTGCATCAATGAATTGTTCTAGGTCTACCTGAGGTGAAGGGCATAGGTTCTTTCCATTCAACACCTATCTGTCTTGAGTACTCACATCCCTATGAAAAAATAAACGAGGAAAGGATAAAATATGCAGTGCATCAAACTCCACTTGATGCGATTTCCCTAAGTCAGGGTGGGAGAGTGAAGTGTGATTTATACAACAACATGATGTAGATCCAAGCCTCCTCGAATTGAGGAAGCCACCCTAAACCTAGGGTTTTAGTAGAAGCCTTAGGATAGTTTATTTCAGTTCTATACTTAGTTTTTTTAGCAGCCTTAAGGACTTAATCATATTCGCTGAGATTGTTTTATTCTTATTGGTTCCTAGAGTATCTTTTATTTAAGTTTTTTAAAGTTGTCTTAAGTTATTAGGGGTAGATGAGTCTTTTTCTTTTAAGTTTGAGTTATTTTAATCTAGCTACTCCCATCCACGATTGATGAAGGAGAGTTTGAATTGTATTCTGTTTTGGCCCTTAGGCCCTTATTAATAAGAGAATCATGGGAGAGGCTCCCCCACAGTTTATTTTGAAAAAATATTTCGTTGCTTTGCTGCCTTTGCTGCTGCTGTCATTGCTCCCTTTGTGTGAGTGTTGCCTTGTGGATCTCAGGGTGCTAGGGTGAGTGGACTCTCACGACTCCTTGCGTCTGTCCAGTACCAGGAGGTTCTTCTTCTTCTTCATTCAAGCTTTTTCAAGCTATTGTTGCTGCAGATCTACAAAACCCAGTGAGCATTTTATAGTTTCTGCTATTTAACAATCTTCTTCTTCTTCCTCCAGCTTACCCTAATCGACCCCCATAACCGTAACTCCATGTAGAGTCTGTCCAGCCCAAATTTCACAGTCAAGCCCTTTAAAAATTTAAACACAACCCCCTCACAGCAGACGCTCCACTCGACTGCCATCTCAGCCCCAACTTACAACTCTAAACCCTAATCCCCTCATCTCTCTAAAACCCCAAAACCCTAGGATTCCCAGATCAGTCACTTCTGCCCATCAATTCCCCTCCATATTCTGATCGAGTGTTCTTCCCCCTCATTGGAAAACTCGATCAGAAGCTTGAGTCCAAACTCCCATCTTAAAACCCTAGTTTCAGCCTAGAATCTAAAACTTAAAACCCGAAACCCTAACCCTAATTCTGCAGATTTTTCAAACTTAACCAAATCATATTATTTTTATCCCATAATAACCCCCTAGACCTGCATAGTAAAACTATATAAGACCCATTCCCAAATTCCCCTCCTAAACTCTAGAATTAACCTAAATCCTAGTTCTGTCCATTCGAACCAGCAACCCCTTTGGCTGTTTGGTCCTGTTGTTTGGCTCCTATTAGGTCTCCTACCTATCTAGGACTACATTACAACAACTCAGCCTTATCCCGACTAGATCAGGTCGGCTACATGGATCCTTCTCCACCAATCAGCTCTATTAAAGGTCCTACTTGATACAAGGCCTAAGCTATGCATGTCTTTCCTCAACGCTTCTCCCAGAGTCATTTTAGGTTTGCCCCTGGCTCTTGATGCAGAGCTGAAGCACGACATCCGCAAGAAGAAAAAGAAGAACAAGAAGCTGCTGTCCAAGTAGTTAAAGTAGTAGGAATGCCTATGTGTAGTAGACTGCCATAGTTTTTATTTTATGTTTTAAATTGAACCAGGTGAACCACTGGTCCAATTTAAGTGATTTTGAATATTCTTTTAGAATATGATTTTTTTTTAATTTAAGTTGTCTTGTGACTACTTAATAAGTCACATGACCTTCTACGCATGTAATAGAGCTCACCTAGGGGGAATCTATTCCTTCTCCTAGGCTGGTTAGGAGTAAGGCCATTGGGCACCTATAATTACTAATGAATTCATGGGAGGTGCACATTACCTCTGAAATTTAAACTCTGGTCTTCCAAGCTGCTCCAACTTCTCTTCTTTTGAAGATTGTCTTGTGTCTGATCAAGGCTGGTGGGATTGGTGTTTGATCCAATCGACGCCTTGTGGTGTGAAACCCGGGTGGTTCTCTTTAAGTTCTACTTTCTAGTTTCAGTCAAAGAATCGATTTTTATTCAAGTTCCTCCATCAAGAAGCTGCTTTTTTTTTTCCTGCCATTTCAAGTAAGTCTGAAACATTCCCCATCCCCCAATTCTACTTATTCCCCCTTGGTTTTCTAGTTTTCCCAAAACCCTAAAACCTGCACAGACCAATCCACCCATCAAAACCCTACCGAACCAGAGCCGAATTACCCTTTCTGCCCTACTTCCACTCCATCTTAACCTCAGCCTCTTTCACTGATGCAGTATCAAGCTTGAAGAGATCCCTCATGCTATTTTGGTCCACATCAGAACTAGACCCAAACCGCAGGACCAAGAACCAGCCCTAATTAAGCCCAGTCGTGGGTTAAGCTGGCCAGGGTTAGTCCCTATGAAATTATTGCTGGTGGGGTCCATGAAGTCAACTCCAAAGAGCCACCAGACCTGAGTTTAATTTTCTTAAAGTGTCTTTTCATTGTCCTAGGTTTTGTTAATGAGTTGATTTCTTTTTCTAGGTGCTTTAATTAGATTTTTCAGTTTTCAAGTTGGGTCTTTTAAGTTTTTTTTTTATGTAGGAGTCCAAAAGTTTGTGTAAGTAATTAATTTTCTTGGTATTAGTTTCTAGGTAATTTAATGCTTTATTGGAGTTAGCTTCTAAGTGATTAATGCTCGAGTCGAAGAGTCATTTTTATTTTCTTTATATACTCATGTAATCCAACAATGAAAGGAAGATTTAAAGAATGAATTGAATATTGGATTTCATTGGAAATCAGCAGATGTGCTTGATCACCTACAGGTGTGTCTGATCACCTTCTATCCCTCCCCTCTCCTTAATCTCGTTTTTCTTTCTCTCCCCCTCTCAATATCATCTCTTCTCCTCTCTCTCATGATACTCCCTCTCATCCCCCCATCTCTTCTTCTCTATTCATCCAAGATCAGAATCTGATCTTGAAACCTTGTCTTCTCCTTTTATCTATCCTTATCCTCCCTATAAACTAGATCTGATCTCTCTACTATAGATCTGAACCTTCCAACCTGCGTCAAATTGGTATCAGAGCCTAACCTAACAGAGCTATGGTTGCATGTGAGAATGTTCTTGATTCTCCTCCCTACACTTTCAAAATCAGAGTTGGTATGTCTAATGGGAGAACAGTTAGTTGTTGATGAAAAGCGACAAGACAACTTTATTTCATAACCTGTGGTGGATATGTTATCTCAAACAGGCAAGATAGTCATCACTCCTAACGATCGAATCCTTGTTGAATTTGGACTTTCTATGGCACCGCTTGGTGTTGAACTTTTCCTAGTTTAAAGAGAATTATTCAAGTGGGTCGTGATTGGTTGGAAGAGCGTAGAGGTGAAGTTGATCCTCTTAACAATATATGTATCCTAAGGCCGTTGCATCTGTCCAATACTCGAGTTTTGAAAGGATTACAGCTAGAGGTGACTACATCAGTAGAAAAACATGAAGAGCCAACCGAGTCAACACCTGAGGCAGATCCAATGAAAGAAGCTTCTACTGAAGTAATGTTGGTAGATTCTACTATGGAAGCCACCATTGAAACCAACCCAGAAACTATAATTGTTGATGATGTCACTCTAAAGACTCTTCCAATTACTCCCTTCGTTGTTGAAAGTGAACCTGAGGTGGAACATATTGATTTTATCTTTCCACCTAAATCTTTCGAAGACTGTACTGAGCTTGCACGACTATATATACAACTTTAGGGAGTTTCTAGAGCATTACTATGGGCTAAAGACAGATATCCATCATATCAAACTGATTTCTCGCTTGACCAACACTCGTGGACGAGTTTTTTCTAACATCGGGGAAATTGATGCAGTATCAAGCCTGAAGAGATCCCTCGTGCTATTTTGGTCTACATCAGAACTAGACCCAAACCGCAGGACCAAGAGCCAGCCCCAACTAAGCCCAGCTGTGGGTTAAGCTGGCCAGGGTTAATCCCTGCGATATTATTGTTGTGGGGCTCATGAAGTAAACTCCAAAGAGCCATCAGACCTGAGTTTAATTTTCTTAAAGTGTATTTTCATTTTCCTAGGCTTAGTTAATGAGTTGATTTCTTTTTCTAGGTGCTTTAATTAGACTTTTCAGTTTTCAAGTTGGGTCTTTTAAGTTTTCTATGTAGGAGTCCAAAAGTTTTTGTAAGTAATTAATTTTACTTGGTATTAGTTTCTTGGTAATTAATGCTTTATTGGAGTTAGCTTCTAGGTGATTAATGCTCGAGTCCAAGAGTCATTTTTATTTTCTTTATATACTCATGTAATCCAACAATGAAAGGAAGATTTGAAGAATGAATTGAATATTGGATTTCATTGGAAATCAGCAGGTGTGCTTGATCACCTATAGGTGTGTTTGATCACCTTCTGTCCCTCCCATCTCCTTAATCTCGTTTTTCTTTCTCTCCCCCTCTCAATCTCATCTCTTCTCCTCTCTCTCACGATACTCCCTCTCATCCCCCCAATCTCTTCTTCTCTCTTCATCCAAGATCAGAATCTGATCTTGAAACCTCGCCTTCTCCTTTCATCTGTACCTAACCTCCCTATAAACTAGATCTGGTCTCTCTATTACAGATCTGAACCTTCCACCTGCGTCATCCACCCACTCAAAATCCTAGATTCCCCTATTTTACCCTTTTCCCAAACCCGAAACCCTAACTCTATATTGCTGTTAAATCAAATTAGCACACTTACCTCCATTAAAACATCTCAGGACCTTCACTGTTAGACTCCCCTACACATACCTAACCTAACCCTAACAAAACCCTAACCCTAATTTCACCAAAAACCCTATTTTGACCTAGCCGATTAACCTGTTCATAACTGATCTTGTTGATTGGCTCCTAGTTGGTCCTCTACCAATCTAGGACTACAATAGCTCTTTTGGCTACTGTAATCTGAATCAAATCACTCTTCCGTACTGGAGCATCTAAAAGCCTCCTTTGAACATGATTATGCCACCTCAAACGACTTTCTCTTAGCTTGTCATGTCTCAGAGCTACTTCCGAATCAGCTCTAATTTGATCATTTCTAATTTTGCCACACATTGATGTAGATTCATCATCCAATGGGGTTTGTTTGCTTAGGAATAAGTCTAGGTTGGGATATATACATGTTGGGTCTTTGATCCCATGGGTTTTCTGTGTAATAGGCCACTTTTATGGGCCTAAAATATGGGTAATTAGGTTGCATACGGGATTAGTTGTTTTAGTTTCATACTTAGTTTTATTTTGGTGTTTTTGTTCATAAATAGAACCGGTTCAACCAATGGTTCAATCTAAGTGATTTTAGTAGTTTTCTTTTAAGTGTTTAGGACTCTGTTTTGAGTCTATTTCAGTTTCCTAGTCAGTTTAGGTTACCTGATAGGTTAAGGATTGGGTTAGTCTTTTCCTTTTTAGTGTAGGAGACTATTTTTGAGTCTTTTATATAAGGTTGTAAGGGGGGCAAGTATTGAACACGAAATGATAGTAATGAAAAGTTTTTGCTGCTCTTCTTCTCCATTGAAGATTTTTGTCTTGTGTTTGATCAAGGCTGGTGGGATTGTTACATCCTCATCTCAACTATACTAAGTTTAGCTACATGATGCTTCTTAACCGCCCAACATTCCGTACCATACATCAAGCTAATTGTATGACTGTCCTATAAAATTTTCCTTTAAATTTCAAAGGAATATGTCGATCACACAACACTCCAGATGCACCTCTCTACTTCATCCTTCCCATTTTAATTATTTGTGAAACATCATCCTCTATATCACCTTGTTTATTTATGATTGAACCCAAATACTTGAGACAATCACTTTGCAGAATCTTCCTCTCATCAATTTTCACCACCATATTATCCATCTTAGTGTAACTAAAGTTACACACCATATACTCTGTTTTTTTCTAATTACCTTAAAACCTTGTGATTTCAAGGTTAATTTCTATAACCCCAACAGCCTTTGATCCTTCCTGTAAAATTTGCAAGTTTGATAAACTAGCATGCAAAATCTTTTTCTCAATCTCAATCAATGAATTGTATCATGCCTACTGATTATATTTCACATTGATTTGATTTCTGTTCACTTAATGTTCTCATATGACAGCTGTCCATTTTGCTTCTGCAAGAATATGAGTTGCCACTTGTTTCCTGTGCTGTTCATGAAGTCCTGTCAGCAATCACAGGAGAAAACTCTTCCATTGTGCCCACAATCATTGTCCCATTTCTTGTGGCAGCAAAGCTCAAGAGTGAAACGGCAAACCCCGCGATAAATGGCCAGAGAATTACTCTCTGTGGTACCGAGATAGGCCCTGCAACAGGCTTTACTCAAGCCGTGGTTGCCAAATCCTGTAAGCCACCATCTTCATTGCAGATCCACAACGAAACCTTGGCCTGCTTGCTTCAGTTGGTCAGAATCTTGAAGCTACCAACTGTTCTCCTAATTGGATCAAGAGGTCAACATCAATCTCAAATAACTACAGATGAAGAGATGGAGGTATTTATTCTTAATTCTTTTAACCCAAAAAAAAAAAAAACACACAATTTTCTTGTCAATTTTGCTGTGGAAGATCTATTTCTCAGGTATTTCTTCATTAATGTTTATGTCATATGTTATTATCTTGTTAATTACTATTCCATTTTCTTTGATTTTTATATCTGACATCCCCCCCCCTAGCGCAAAAACAAAAAAAGAAGCTTCTCACTGTATAATGTGGTCCTAGATAGGTAGGTAGACCTGCTAGGAGCCAGACAACAGGATCAATAGCAAAAGGGGTTGCTGGTTCGAATGGACAGCTCTAGGTTTTAGGCTAATTCTAGGGTTTAGGATGGGAATTTGGGAATGGGTCTTATATGACTTTAATTTGCAGGTCTAGGGGGTTATTATGGGATAAAAATAATTGGATTTGGGAAGGTTTTAAAATTCTGCTATTCTGGACAGAATTGAGTTGCAGGTTTTAGGTTTAATGGAGTGGAGGAATGGAGGGGTTGTAGAGGAGACTAAGGGCTAGGTTTAAGGTCGATTGTAGGGAGATGTTTGGGGAATATAGGCTGGAAGTAGGGTTCGAAATTGATGGTTAAATCTGGAGTTATGAGGGAGTCCTAATTGAGGTAGGAGTTGCAGGTTTAATGGAGATTAGGGTTTGATGGATGGAGGGGACTGTAGATTAGGTCTAAGTAGAAGAAGGTTTAAAATAAAAATAGATTCAAACTCACTGTATTGCCGGAACAATGGCAGCAGCTTGATGACTTGAGAGAACCTCCCGATCTTCACAATGCAAGGAGTCGCAGGAGTCCACCCATCCTATTCACTTTGAGATCCACAAGGATATATACTCACAAAGAGCAGCAGCAATGGCAGCAAGCATAAAACTAATTTTTATTAATCAAATTCGTATCTAATGCTGGCCTCCCTTACAAACTTATATAGAAGACTCAAAAATAGACTTAGACACTAAAAAGGAATGGCCTAACCCTATCCCTAACCTATTAGGTAACTTAAACTGACTAGGAAATTAAAATACTAAAGGAAATAGACTCAAAACATGGCTGGACTTATAGAGTCCTAATCCAGCCCAACCTACATCACATGACCACTTAAGTTGTCACATGACCACTTAACCAATTAACCAAGTCGCATGATCACTTAAATTGAACCAATTGGATGCAACCAATTTGAACCGGTTCAATTAAAAAACATAAAAATAAACTAAGTATTGGGCTAATCCCGTATGCAACCTATATACCCATATTTTAGGCCCATAAAAGTGGCCTATTACATCAGAAACCCATGGGATCAAAGGCCCAACATGTATGTAATTCAACCCTAGACTTATTCCCAATGAAACAAGCCCTATTTGGTGATAAATCTGCATCACTGTATTTGTACAAATGAATGCTGATTTACCTTTTCATTGGAGATTGGAGGAAGATGTGTACTTAGATACAAAAAATGAACCCGTTATACTTAGTAGACCTGATGGTTTTGGAGAAGGTTCTACCTGCTATTTGTTTTGCAACTATTACGCACCTTGAACAAGCTAATCACCGAAGGGTTATAGCAGTAAGTTTTTAACAAAGAAATATATAATAAGGTAATAGTCCTCTAGTACCAAATTAAGTTTCAAGGAACCTACTAACTAATAATCATTTTATGTTAAGGGTATCATCAGTTATTAGCAGACTTTTTTTCTTTCCTATTTAAGGGTGGAAAGATCAAAAAATAAAACAGCAAATGGAAAGAACCATATCGGAATACATAGACATATTCGTTTTACATCAAACAATTCCTATAACGCATATTGTTGAAGAAACTAAAACTGAAATGTATCCCCCACACATGTGCCCTGCTCTAGAAATCAAGGTAACCTTGATTTCTTCATGGTCTGTCCGGGAGATCACTATCTGTCTGGATTCATTCTCCGTAAGAGATGTATTATATCAATAATAGAGCCTTTATCAACCGTGAGGTGTCAGATAGTCAATCTGAAGTCTTTATGGTCATAGTTATCAAGGCGGCAAGGCGACCATGGCGTTGGAGAGGGTCTAAAATCAAGGCGACACCAATGAGGCAGCAAGGCGCCCAAGGAGCCTGGATGCCTTGCTTGATAACTATGTTTGTGGTTGATATATCATCTGCTCTAAACACAGCCAATTTATTTGCAGGTCGGTGTTAGTGTTGGAACACATGGCACGATGAGTAAGTGAGTCGTGTTATTTCTGTTTTGGCCAGAGATGCTGTAGTGAGAAACCAGGCTTTTCGCTACCATTCTTGGTGTTCAGTTCAAACAGAGGGGTTGGAAATAGAAAACAAAGAGAGGAACAGTGCTATTCTTGGTAGTTAGTTCAAACTGCACATCTTTCTTCTTCTCCTTCTCAATCTCAGTTTCCAGTTGCTAATACAGAGAGGAACAGTGCTATTCTTCAACTTATAGACAAAACAGAAATAAGAAGCAAGTATGTGAAGAAAGGGTAAACAACAGAAAACTGAGATTGAGAAGGAGAAGAAGAAGAAGAAGAAAGATAGACGGAAAGGTTGTGGACTAGGCCTCTCAGCTGGTACTTGACTTGCATCTCACCAGTCCATGTTGGCCTCCAGAGGCTGCTGTTGCATCTCACTAAAGTATCATCTAACAGAAAATTACAAGCATAAAGCTAAGGGTTTGTCAAAATCGTGGAGGGCTAGACCCTTGCTCTTTTATCTATAACTTGGAGAAAACAACATGATAGTAATGTGGTTCTGATATATGCAAATCAGTACCAACAGAACAGGGCCATAAACAGAGAAAATTTCCAGAATTGAGGGAAAAGTCCCCGAGCAAAATCCAGAATTCAGATAGACAGACAATCTTGGTCGATTCCTTCTCTTAATGCATAGAACAGTTGTTGAGAATATCAGCCAGATCCAAGGTCGGGATCTGATTATATAGACAAATCCTTAGAGAACTAGGAAACTTCAGAATCAGCCAAGTGACAAGTTGTTTGAATGATCAGCTTTCAGATTTTATACACCCAACACTAAGTCCATCTATGTTATTGGATATAGACTTAATAGATCAACAAATCTCAGTTCTTGAATAGCCTCCAAAATAGCAAGTGTCGAATCCCACTTGGAATAGGAGTCCAACTTTCATTTGGTAAAATCAGAACTTGATATTTGGATGGTGTTCAGACTACTGACCGTAAGAGTTTTCTAAATCAGAATGTAAATCAGACCCTTGTTTCCAGCACACCTGATGTAACTAGGATTTCTCTATCGCAGGAACAGAAAACTGAATTTCAACTAGAGGTTAGAACAGAAACAGTTTTGATACTCTTCAAGAAGAGATCAAAGAGATTATAAAGTAACACCTGGGCTTCTTACTGGAAGGAGTTGATTAGATTTACCACCAATCGAGGCCTTGATTCACCACAAGAAGATCACTGAATCACCACTGAGACAGCAGCATAACAGTCTTTGAAAACAGAAAACGTGGGCAACAGAAGAGCCCCCCCTCCCCCCGTCTGTCTTTATTTATAACAGCAAATAAACAGGAGTTTAGAATGGACTGGGAAACCTCCTAGCCATGCCACCTTACAAGTCCCATTCCTTTTAAAAGTTTAAAATAATGTAGACCCAACTTAAAACTCTAAAGAAAGTAAACGAAAATAACAACTTAAATTGGACCACTGGTTCAACTGGAACTTAAATTAAAACACTTAAAAGAAAACAAAGCAAGGTAAGTGTTTAATTCTGCATCAAATAGGGAACCTCCCATGCATGTTCTAAGGAGTTCCTTACAACCTAAGTTTTTTTCAAAATAGAAAGTCTCAAGAAACTTAAAACAAAAAATAGAAATAGACACCTAATTTCGTATAGGCTTTATATATCTAATATTTGAGCTTATAAAATTGGCCCATAACCCATATAACCTGTAGGAGACTTAAAATTTAGTCTTAACTCGAGCTAGTCTTGAATCATAGGTTCAGTTGGATTTGGACCTAGAAAACTGAACCAAACCCAAAATAACAGGTTGTTCTTCTTCTATTCGTGCTGCAATTCTGCATTAGTAATGCATCGAATCAATTCTGTTGTTGTTGTTTGATCCACTAGACTCAAGCCGTGCCCTTCAGGTAGCCTCTACAAATAAGATCTTTCTGGCCTCAGTCACCAAAATAACAGGTTCTTCTTCTTCTATTCGTGCTGCAATTCTGCATTAGTAATGCATCGAATCAATTCTGTTGTTGGTGTTTGATCCACTAGACTCGAGCCTTGCCCTTCAGATAGCCTCTACAAATAAGATCTTTCTGGCCTCAGTCAACTTGTACCATCTAAAAAATATCTCCAAATTGTGAACCCAATCAAGATATTGCTCTGGGTTGTTATCCCCCAAAAAATTGAGGGCGTCCAACTTCACTCCTCTTTCAGCCCCATTAAGAGTATCATCATATTGATCAAACTCCATATGGTGGTGGTGGTGGTAGCGGTAGCGGTAGTGGTGGCAGTGACAGTGGTATTACATGAGATTGACCCTGTGGGATGGAGTTGAAATAATCCTCAGATTGCATGGGACTCTTTCCTTTATCTGAAGCCACCAATTAGTCAATAGAAGCTTGCATGGATGCCATCATTGTCTGGATTTTGGATGGAACTGATAGTTGGGTTGAGGGTAGCAACATGATCTGTGAGGTTGGCCATCTCTATCTTGCTTTTCACTTTATAGGAATTAAGTTGTTTGACAATCTCACTACTAGCCACCATGGTTTGGATATGGTTAGAATATCGGGGGTTTGGAATCACTATAGGCTCACACGAAGACGAGAACACTCGAATCAAAGGCTTAGTGGCAAAACTGTAAATATCTCAAAGTTATAAGGGGAGTGGTAGGTCCCTAATTAACCCAATGGAAGAGGGGCATTTAGATAGAATAAAGGCAAAGGGCACATAGGGAATTGAGAATTATAAAGAATAAGGGCAAACTAAGTATATTGAAAAATCAAAGAGTAAATGGACATTAAATTTAAAAGTGAGGGTAAAGTTGGAGAGAGAAACAAAAAGAATAAATAGGAGGGGTTAGATTGGTCCTTAAGACCCATTAAAAGTGTTACCTGCGAAAATCTGAGAAGGAGAGGAGAAGAGAAAAGAAGAGAGAAGAGTTGCAACCATCAAGAATCAATTGAATTAATTAAGAGAGGAGGGTACAATATATAGGGAATAGGGAATAGGAAAGGATCTAAAAGGGCCTCACGATGGAGCCTAAAGAGGTCTCATGACGCTAATCACAAGATTCTGTTTTGGGCTCCACGACATACATTCTAACACTCTTCTCAAGCTGGAGCATATATATCGATCATGCTCAACATGTTACAAATATACTTTATCCTCCCATTACCCAATGGCTTAGTAAACACACCTGCAAGCTGCTCTCCAGTTCTGACATGGCTTGGAAGAATCAATCTACTCTACATCTTTTCCCGAACAAAATGGCAGTCAATTTCAATGTGCTTCATCCTCTCATGAAACACAAGATTAGAAGCAATATGAATTGATGCCTGGTCATTACACCATAATTGCATGGGAACTGAAGTCTTGAATCCGAACTCAGAAAATAGCTGTTGTATCCACATTAACTCACATGTCAATTGTGCCATAACTCTATATTCTGACTCGGCACTGGAACGTTCCACAATACTCTGCTTCTTGCTCTTCCACATTACCAGATTTCCTCCAACAAACGTGCAATACCCAGTAGTCGACCTCCTGTCAGTTGGAGATCCTGCCCAATCAGCATTTGAAAACCCTTCAACTCTGCTATGTCCATGATCTCGATACACAATTCCCTCTACCTGGAGCCCTTTTAAGATACCGTAGAATACACTGCATCCCAATGAGAGGTCCTAGGAGAGGAAAGGAATTGACTCACCACACCAACTGGAAAAGCAATGTCGGGTCGAGAAACTGTTAGGTAGTTCAGCTTACCCACCAGTCTTCTATATCTCTCAGGGTCATCAAGAGCACCTCCTCCTAAAGCAACAAGTTTCACATTCTGGTCCATGGGTGAGTCAATAGGCTTAGACCCGAGCATACTTGTCTCAGTGAGTAAGTCCAACACATACTTTTGTTGTGACAGAAAAACTCCCTTTTGAGACTAAGCCACTTCAATTCCCAAAAAATATTTTAACTTCCCAAGTTTTTAGTCTGAAACTTTTGTTGAAGATATTACTTCAACTCAGTTTTACCAATTGAATCATCATCAGTATTGATAATATCATCAACGTACACAATCAGAAAAATCCTCCCTGCACTTGACTGTCTACAAAAGAACGAGTGATTACTTCCACACCTGGACAGACCAAAGGCAAGAGCAACTTCAGTAAATCTGCCAAACCACGCATGAGGAGATTATTTCAGCCCATACAAGGACTTTTTCAACCTACACACTATACCAGACTCCCCCTGAGCAACAAACTCTGGTGGTTGCTCCATATAAACCTCCTCCTGCAAAGTACCATGTAGAAACACATTCTTAACATCAAGCTGAAATAAAGACCTGTGATACGTTGCTGCAAGCGAGATCAGAATACGAACAAAAGCAAGTTTGACAACAAGTGAAAAGGTATCTAAATAGTCTATACCATACACCTGTGCATAACCCTTCGCTACAAGTCTTGCCTTCAAACGGGCAAGAGAACCGTCAGTATTCACTTTCACTACATACACCCATTGACAACCAATGGCAGTTTTTCCTTGGAACAGCGGTACAATATCCCAAGTATCATTCGCCTTTAAGGCCGTTAATTCTTCTTCCATACCTGTCCTCCAACTAGGACTAGATAACACCTCTGTCACAGACTTAGGAAGGGGATGGGTCTCAACAGTAGATAAAAAGGAACGAAATGGAGAAGACAAAGAAGAGTAAGAAACAAAGTTAGAGATAGAATGTGAGTACAACTACGGGTACCTTTTTGTTTAGCAATCGGAATGTCAAGATCAGAAACAATAGGCTAAACTGGAAGGGTATCCGTGGTAGGATCTGCAGCAGAAGAAGATGTGACAGAGTCCGCGAGAACCGGAGGGGCAGCAGCTACTTGTGGGCGGCGGCCATACACCTTATTTTTTTTGGATGAATAATAATTTAATTGCGAAGAAAAGGGGGGGAAGGGATATACAAGCCCGAAGGCCAAGAAGCCCGAAGCTAAGTAGGGCATAAAATAGTGGAAGTAGGACCCCAGGAGACAACAATAAGTCTGTTCCTTGGGGAATCTATCACACTAGTCAGGGGGAGGGAGTTAGCTTTAGATGAAACGCCAAAGAAGTTGGCCTTCCAACTCTTGTCGAGAGAGCGGGAGTTGGACGTCCATCTTCTAAGGTTACGCTCCATCCAAATGTGGGATATAGTAGCACAAAAGGCAAGCTTTCCAACAGTGTCACAAATCGAGTTGCCACCAAATGTCATATGAATCCAAACCCATTCCCGAGAAAGCGGAAGAGGTCTTCTACGAGCAGGCCAGCAATGGCGGAGAACCCGATTCCAGATGGAGGTAGCAAAGGGGCAAGTGAAGAAAAGATGATCTATGTCTTCGTGACCTTTCCAACAAAGACAGCATCTAGGAGAGACTTGCATGTGGCGGTGGATAAGAAAGGCCTGAGTTGGTAGACAATTTGCTAGGGCACGCCAAGCAGTGAAGCTCTGCCTAGGGATGTGGCCTTTGTACCAAACTACTTTTTGCCAAAGACAGGGGGTCCCTCTGTGTCTAACCATATCCCAAGCGGAGTGGGAGCTGAATGTGCCTGTGGTGGAGGGAAGCCATAAGATGGTGTCCCCTCTGCCTCTATGACCAGGAGGAATAGGGGGGAGGGAACTCCAGAGGTCGGCAAGGGGGGGGGGGAGAGGTGGGAGGGGACCAAGAGCCATTGGTGATGATGGAAGCCACTGGGGTAAGTCTGTCCAAGCCGGAATCATAGATGGCACGGGGGCTGACTATAGAGGCCAAGACACCTGAAGGATGCCAATTGTCATACACCTTGATTGGCGGCAATCCTTATGCAAGAGCTGATGGTGGTGGAACAGGAGACTGAATACATTCATTGGATCAGCATGATATGGTATGGATTCGAAGAAGGAGACATCAGCTGTAATAAAATATTTACGCAAAGACGGAGAAAAACAGCGGTAACCCTTTTGAGTACAAGAATAACCAAGAAACATACACTTAATGGCTTTAGGATCCAACTTAGACAATTCAGGTTTATGGTTACAAATAAAATACAGCCAAAAATACGAGGCGGCAAAACAAAACAATGTTTCAGTTGGAAACAATAAGGAATGAGGAATTTCGCCTCGCAAAATGGACGAAGGCATATGATTTATAAGATAGCTTGCAATCATTACAACATCAGCCCAGGAATTTTTAGGAACCTTCATTTCAAACAACATAGAACGAGTGACCTCCATTAGGTGTAAATTTTTCCTCTCGCAACACCGTTTTGTTGTGGTGTGTCAGAACAGGAAGACTGGTGAATCATACCATGCTGGACCATAAATGCAAAAAAAGGAGCAGAAAAGTACTGTTTGGCATTATCACTATTCACTACGAAGAATTTTCACATTCACACCAAACTGATTTTGAATTTTAGAAACAAAAGCACAAAGTATAGAAAATAATTCAGACCGATTTTTCATTGAATATAACCAAGTCATCCTTGAATGGTCATCAACAAAAATTACAAAGTATTTAAAACCCAAACTAGATACGGCAGGACATGGACTCCAAACATCAACGTGAACCAAAGAAAAAGGAGAAGTAGAGCGCTTGTTGACTCTAGGGAGATAACTCACCCGATGGAGTTTCCCAAATTGACAAGACTCACACTCAAGACTAGAAAGAGAATTAAAACTAGAATCTAATTTCTTAAGACTTTCCAAGGAAGGATGACCAAGCCGACAATGAATCTGATGGTGAGAAGCAATACTAGAGCAAGCAATAGATTAAGAGCCATCAAGTAGATACAGTCCCCCCCCCGATTCACGTCCTCTACCAATCTTCTTCTTTGTAGCAAGATCTTGAAAAACACAAGAATCGGGATAGAATGTCACTGAACAATTAAAAGTATTGGTTAATTTACTTATAGACATAAGATTAATTGGAAAATTCGGAAGGTAGAGAACTGAGGACAGGGACAATGTAGGATGAGCAGTACCAGCTCCCTTAACCTTTGCTAAAGACCCATTAGCTAAGGTAACACTGGATGATGATGGAGACAAAGAGGAAAAGATACCTGACATGTGATCCGATGGCCCTGAATCAATGATCCAGGGACGGGAAGCAGTGGAAAGGCATGCAGTGGCATTACCTGTCTTAACCAAAGTCGCAGTGGAAGAAGTAGGCTATGGAATCTGGAACTGGTTGTACCATGCATACTCTTCGTCTGACATAACAATCACCTTACCCTCAGAAGGTTGAGACTGAGGGGTTGAATCACTACTAGCAGCAGAATTTGCAAACTGCTGCTGTCCAAGCTTCCCATGAAATTTCCAACAAAATCTCTGAATGTGGCCAGGTTGACCACAATGATGACAAGTCCAGACCGCACCCGATCCATCAGAAGAGGCATTAGACTGCCCATAACCTTGGTTGCTTCTTGGCTGAGTTGGACCTCGTCCTGTACTACGACCACCTCCACGACCAGTCCCAGGTCCTCGACTTCCCCCACGGTAACCACCATCTCCACGGCTACCACCACTAGCCTCAATTTTTGAGACCAGAGCTGAACTGTCAACTGCTGGTGCGGAGTCACGATAACTCTCACGAGATACGTGAAGACACGGGCAAGCGTATCTGTGAGAGAGGCAATAATCTCACTACTAAGGATTTGTGATCAGACGGACTCATACTCCTGTCATAACAACCAATTGTTCTCTTTGAACTTGCATCTGCTTCACATCCGACGAAATAGGAAGGAAGGCATTCAATTCTTCATACATTCACTTAAAGTCAGCAAAATATTGGGTAATGGAATGCCCCTTTCTTTCAGTTCTATAGAACTCCTGTGATAGTTCATAAATCCTTGACAAATTATTTTGACCAGATTAAAGTACTCCTAAATGTTATGTGTGTCTCGAATTCTTGGACCCGTTTCAAAGAATTACCTGCTCCAACATTTTTTTGTGTGGCGACCCGAATGGAACTTTTTATGAGATCTGTGATGGTATGGATCGACCCGGATCCGATGGAGGAGTATTTATGTTCTTTACCCGCGTTGTTGTAAAGAGCAAGATTTGGGGGTTTTCGTTTTAGGGTTTCAGGGAGAGAGCAGCCGCACCGTTTTGGGTGTTCTTGAGAGTTCTCCATTGTAACTTTCTCCGATTTACATAGTGAAACAGCTTCGCCTTCTCCTGTGGATGTAGCACACCGTACTGGTGTGTGAACCACGTTAAATCTTTGTGTCATGTTGCTCTGTTTTTGTTTCTTTTCGTGTTTTGGTTGGTGTTTGTTCTAACACTAAATAATTCCATAAATCTTTCACAATGTTGATGTGAGTAACCAAGTCCACAACATGATTCTCCATTGAGTTCAACATCTGTCCAAGAATTCTGGCATCAACAGTTTCCCACTTTGCATCATCCATTGGTGTGGGTCCTGTCAAGTGTAGCTGCTGGTTTCGACCAGTCAAAACAAGCTTCACAATTTTCCGCCATTGCTGAAAATTGGTAATACCTTCAAGTTTCTTCTCTGTGATTCGATTGGAAGTGGAGGACACCACTTCAGTAACCACTGCACTACTTTTATCTTCATCACCCATGCTGTTCCTTTAAAAGGAGACCTAAAATTTTAAGAATCAACAAACGCCAACCATGACAAACACCAACCTTGACTTCAATAGCTGCTGCCACCAATGGAATCAACAAACTTTACCCACAACTTCAAGAAAAAAACGATAGAACTGCTGCCAACATGAATTGAACCTCCCAAAAACATCAGACCAGCAATATGGCACTCGTTTGCCAATCAAACAACCTCAAACATCACACAAACAAATCGAAAATCCGCTTTTAATTGAAGAAGAGCAGATTTTCATCATGTGCACCCAATCCGCAACTAACAAACATCAATAAAAAACGCAGGGGTGAAAAATCACCCTCTTCTTTAAGATGGTGAACCTCTGGTAGAGTTAACCAGAAATTGCAGAAGATGAAAGAAAAGCAAAATAAAGAAGAAAGAGCAAGAAAAGAGGAGAGGGGCTTGCGCAGATTTGTACCAAGCCTAGGAGCTTAGCTCTGATACCATGTTACCTGCGAAAATCCGAGGAGAGGAGAAGAGAAACGAAGAGAGAAGAGTTGCAGCCGTCAAGAATCAATTGAATTAATTAAGAGAGAAGGAGGGTACAATATATAGGGATGAGGGAAAAGGGAAAAAGGACCAAAAAGGCCCTCACGGTGGAGTCTAAAGAGGTCTTGTGATTTGCGCCTGGTGCTAATCAAAAGATTCTGTTTTGGGCCCCACGACATATTCTAACAAAAAGAATCATTACAAGGGGGAGGTAAGAAGTTGGTTGACTTCGATCTCTGGATGTAGAAACAGTGGTGAACTTTGTTTGAGCTTGACAAAGAACTACCAACTCCAGAAATTTGGTACGCCTGAGTGTAGGGATTCGAACGACGACGGCAGGTCTTCGAAGGTCTTCGAAAACTAGGTATGATTGACTCGACCTCCCACTTCTCAATAGTCTGAAACTCTTTTTTTTTTTTAATTTGCGGTAACCCTAGAAAGGTGATCAATCAATGTCACAGCAAGGATGGGTTTTGGGGATGGAGACCTAGGGTTTAGGATCACCCTAGAGAGGGTTACCCTTGACATTAGTTGTGGATTGAGAAGAAGAGAGAGGGAATAGAGGTAAATATCCAACGAAAGGGTACTGCCAGAATCATAGTTGTCAAGTCGTTAGGCGTTGCCTAGGTGTCCAGGCGACTTTGTCTGGATTAGCACCTTGGCACCTTGGTCGCCTGGGCAACACCTAGGCGCCTTGCTGGTGTCGCCTCAATTTTCCCCCCCTTCACCAGCTTGGTTCGTGTAGGCGCCATGACAACTATGGTCAGAATAGTAATGGAAAAAAAAGAAAAAAAAAATAGGAAAGAAAACAAAAAGAGGGGGGGGGGAGGGAAAGGGAAGTAGAGATTGTACCTTAGCAAGGAAAGAGGGGGATTGATGGGGAGGAAGATGGAGGAATTCATCGGCTCTGATACCAAATTGGTGGAGAGTCAATGAGAGAACATGAAGAAATCTGAGATGGAACCTCAGAGTTGCAGGGAGAAAGAGCACCACACTCACCTTTATAACCCAATATCGACTTTCTATTTCAAATCTGTCCAGCGGTTATAAGCATACCCCATATTAAATGAAATGTAAAACTGAAACTAACTTGCATCAATCCTCAAAAACTATGGTAGAGTTGAAACAAACTCCATTATCTACCTCCTAAGTCCTATCCATACATAATCTACTCAACATGGTAAAATAAACGAAATAAAAACGACAAGTTAAACCCAAATAAACCACTACCAGCCTTTATTAGACCAAAAACCTGGTAGGACCTTTCCAAACTCTGGTCCTACCAGTTAAGTGCTATTCCATTACCTTGGCTATAAGCTGGTGTGCTCATCGATTCTGGCCTCTGCTGGTTCTTGCAGCAGGGTGTTCGTCTTTTTTCTCTCCATTTTCCCCGTATCATTGAATTCAGGCCCTTCCTGGAATAGGTCCTGCTGCGGGGGTATTGGGCATGGCTACCTACTTTAGGGCTTAATAAATATAAAAGAAGAGCCCGAATTTGGCCTTTTTGTTTAACCCCCCCCCCCTTTTTCAAATATATCAAAATGCCCATTACCTGCATGTTGCATAACAATGTTCCAAGCAACTACAGGATATAAACAACCCAACTGCTGGAGGATCTTCACTATTGAATCATAAGATTACTTGGCCTAGAGCATGGCAGTCTCATTGAACTTTGGTGACAAATGATGAACTTTTTAAGGAGAAAAGAGGTTTCATAGTGAGACTGGTCTTTGTAGGACATAAAATCTGACAAGGAACTAAAGCTGAAATTGTGGAAAGAGGGTTTCCGTTGAATTTGGATTGACCAATGGAGATTTCTGTCCGAGGTTCAAAAAGTTTCAAGGAGGTGAAGAAGTCGTAATGTTCTAAGCAATTAAGCAAAGAGTTGACAGAATTCTCAATTTGCTTCAAATGTTCAATAACTCCCCCTTCAAATTGGGTTAAATATAATAAAAACCTTCAAGCAAGTCTCCTGGGGTTCTGGTTCCAAGTAATTAGACCTGGGGAAGAAGCAATCATAGTTTAAAGCTGAGAGAATTAGAAATTTTGGATGACTGCAGAGGATTTTGTTAGCACTGAAAAGAGGAGAGATATCACTTTCACCCGCATAAAAATATAAATGGATTGGAGTGTTCAATCATTAATGACATAACCATACAGAAGGTTTCAACTTAAGATTAATAGATATCCATGTTCAGCAGGATAACACCCTCTGCTGGCTGCTTACCATAGTCTATTAAATGTGGATCTCCTGTATCTCTACAGAAACCAATGCTGGCAAAACTGGTTGGTGTGTGTTTGCTTCTTCCTGTTAGTTCCTTATGGCACATATTTTGGACTTCTTGTCACAAGTCACAACATGCATTTTGATGGTGAATGGCACTTGTCACAGACTTTTCTCAAGTAGTGTCTTCAAATTTTAAAGAATTTAGCAATTTTCTGGGTTACAGCTTATCCTCTCATGTTCTTTCTTTTTCAGTGTGCTATTTTCCTTTTATATATTTGTTTGTTGGCCGCATTGTAGATAATGTATGAAATTAAGTACTTATCACATACATGTGGATACTCAGCTGTTAGAAATTAGAATATTTGACTTAGTCAATGGTTTTTTCCCCAGGTGCTATGTGAAATGGGAGAGTTCCTGGGAAATATTGCCAATTTACATTTTGTGAAAGATCAAATCCATTTGACTCCTTCACAGAAATGTGGGGATGTCCAGGAACCCTGGCGTGCATTGTATGGCTGATCTCGTCGCTTTTCCCTCATCCACTGCCCTCCTCCCCAGGTCCACCCCCCCCCCCCTCCCAAAACACCAGGCTCTGGTAGGCCAGCTGAAGTCGGAGGGCCTTTGATAGAGATGAAGGTTTGATATGTGTCCTGTACTCCTGTTTCACTTTGTTGCAAGTGATTCATTGAAAGCTTAGTTAAGGTACTTTTTACGTGGAATTTGGTCTCTTGTCGCCAAAAGCAAATTTCATTCTCAAGTTTCTTTCATATTATGTCTTTATATATGAACATACCTTATCCCCTTATAGGATACATGGAAAATACACAGCCCTCCTGAGTACAAGTCCCAACCCGGAAATTAGCCTCTACAGAGAAAACTACAGGGCTATGACATATGGTTTATGTGAATTAGTTAACCACAGAGGTGGTGAATTAGTTAATCATCTACGTAGCCCACCCCCACCTCTTCTTTTGTTATTATCTGGCCAGAACGTTGGAAATTCTGGAGTTGGAGGTTACCTCAAAAGTTGGAAATTCCGGAGGTTGCGGTAACCTGGTTCTTTTGTGGGGCAATTACTATCAATACCCTACACTGAGCTTATATTTACTAAGAGGAAGTGTTTCCTGTGGGAGAGCTGTCCCCTTGTGTGCAGGGCCAATGGGAGAGTGGAACAGGTGTCATTTTGGCCCCACCATTTAGCAGTGTCAATTGGTCTGGTTTTGGGCTATCGGTCCGGATCTTTAGCAGTTCCGGTTCTAAGGTGTCAAGATCATAACCAAACCAATAAGCTTACCGGATTCAAATATGAGACTTAGGACTGTTAACTAATGGGTGGTCCGGTTCCGGTTCCTATTTGGTTCCAAACATTATTGAGTTTAACAAGGATAATGCGGTTTCTCTAGGGAAATGGGAACTTCATCATACATAGATATAGTCTTGTTGAGCTCAAAATAAAGACATTGATGCATATATAAATGAGGAGACAGCTTTGAGACTTATGATTTTCATTTTAAACTCAAGTCATGCATTGATGACTTAAAGAGCAACAAAAGAGCATCACTTAGAAGTCCCAAACAATGTAATACTATTATTAGGTTAGGGTTTATAGCTTTTCACGGTTTCAGATTTTTAATTTTCCATTTGATTTATTTGCATATCATCCGGCTCCAACGATTTCAATGTTATTGCTTCCTTAATGGGCTATCGGTTTTGGAACCGTTGGGAGACCCGGACCGGAACCAGCCTGGACCAAGAGTATATCGTTAGGACTAGATCTGTCCCAATAAGCTATTCGGTAGTCCGGCTCCGGTTCCTGTTAGTCCGGATCGGTTTTGGTTTCCGGTTCTGGTCCTAAATTGAAACAATGACACTCCTACCACCATGTGTTTGGGCTTAAGTGTCACCATTCTCCCTGCAAAAACCCTGCCTTAAAATGCTGATGTGGCATTTTAAAATCATACCCCAATCTTGTTTGGTTAATTTGGGAAGTTAAAGTTACAAAAGCTGAGGATACATCATTA
Organism: Telopea speciosissima; assembly: GCF_018873765.1. Lineage (NCBI taxonomy): Eukaryota > Viridiplantae > Streptophyta > Magnoliopsida > Proteales > Proteaceae > Telopea > Telopea speciosissima. Next base: position 49,607,960 of record NC_057925.1, on the reverse strand, counting down.
GTTGATGGGTCTGTTGATGTGGCGTTTCAAAATCCCACCTTTTTGCTATCTAAAGTCCTACCAATTTACTTTACCTCATCTTTATCTCAACATTTTCACCCGAACAAAATCCCATCAACATGTGGGTCGCATCTTACCACCCTCCCCTCTAAACAAATGGGACCTAAAAGTATAATAAATTTTACCGATCATTCTCCTTTTATGTTTTAAAATTTCCAATTTACCCCTCTATTTCACAAGTAACCGGTTATTCCTTTAATTGACTGGTTAAAAACAAATGGTTTGAATTAGGGGTGAAACAGGGATGGGTTTTATAAAATTTTATCCCAACCCTGAGTCCTCATAGCGCAATCTAAGCGCAACCTGGCCCTAGATCGGACTTAGATATATCAGCCCAGGCACAACTCTGCTGGGCTCAGCCCAACCCTGATTGACATTAATCGGGTCGGGCTGGGCCGGGAAGTCGGCACAAGAGTAACTTTAGTCGAAATAAACATTTACAAGGAAAGGGGGTGATTTGAATAACCAAGCTCGAAAAAATAAAATGCTAAAAACCTAGAAGCATTAGAATCCAAAATGTGAGCTTCCTTAGTAGAATCACTATTAAAATGTATAACGCAAACAAAAGAGAGACTTTAACCAAAAAAAACAAAAGAGAGACACCTAGCAAGCAACATACTATCTTCCACAAATTATTTTTTTGGGTGAAATACTATCTTCCACAATGGCTTTAGTTGCCCATTTAAGCGATAACTCAATGCATGTTAAGGGCTTAAATAACCGGTAAACTATCAGAAGAATGATTAGAGAAGTAAAATGCAATTCCTTTGTCAAGAGGACAACATCCAAAGATCGCACGACTGAAAATGATCGTTTTACCCCTATAATGAATCGAATGACATAACCTTTTTAGAACCGATCGAAACTTCTAGGACAAGTTTGTTTAATCATTTCAAACTCGTTACTAGCCTTTGATGCGAAGATGACATCGTTTGACTATTTTATGTAAAAACATCTATTTATGGGTTTTTATTTTTATCACAGTTTTATTTGTGTTGTGGGAATAAGTAGCATCTGATTTTCATATCATTGGATAGTGCTTGGAAAGACCTTTTCAAAGTTATATGATTCTCGAAAATCTGACGATCGGATCAAAAGTTGTTGTCATTCAAAGTTTTTCAATGACAAAGTAAATTTCTGAGATTTTTTTGCCTTCAGGAGCTGCCACTTGTAGCCACTAGGTGGTGCTGCTTGCATAGGCCAGGTGGCACCACCCAGACTACCAAGTGACCCAACCCCCTTCAAAACAAAGTATTCCTAGAATCCAGATTTTCCAGAAAAAAAAATTTTCAAAAAGAGGGAAATACCAAAAAATACCAAAATAACCAAAGATATCCTCAGGATCAGAATCTCTCTACGATATTAACGGGAGAGTCAGAACTCTACAGAATTTCTCTACGATAATAGCGAGGTCTTTTTGGTCAAAATAGGTAATTTTCTCTCTTATCTTTTTTTATTCATTTAATTATTTAAATAATGTTTTAGTTTATTTTAACTTAATTAGGCTAGTTAATAGTTAATTATTTTGTTTTAATTAGCAACTTTCTGTGTATGTACTCTCCCTTTTTGTCTTAAAATCCTCCTCTGTGGTTGGTCTGGTCTAATGTTACAACAAACTTTTGTTGAGGACATGGTTTTAGTGTAGTATCCAATACTTACAAAATAAATACAATGCCAATACGATATTAGCACGGATTGGCAATATTAGACAAGTTTACATTTGATGTTTTTTTATAAAAACATGTTTTTTTTTAGGGAAAAAGAACTCTATCTAAGAGTGTGGTTTACATTAGTACTCCCATCTATCTCTCTCCTCCCCATATGAAAAGATGGCTATGCTCGCTTGTTTTAAGTAGGAGAGAGATAGACACATGGGACTATGGGAGTGTTGGCTAGCGTAGACTACACTCTCAGACATAAAACTGCTTCATTTATTTTATTTATTATTATTTTACCCTTATTTGTATCGTTTCCCTGATACAATATCATATGATATCGCAGTCGATGGTTTGCGATACTGCCTCGGACACCGATACTGATACCTCAAACCATATTGGGACTAGACTAACAAATCATGACTTTACTTGAGAGAGCATCGGTGTCAACTTTTGCCCAAGGTTACGCAACATCAAGGTTTATAACGTGTCAATGACAATTACGAGCGCAAGAGAGGGGATCAATATTCTCTCAGGTTCCCTACTCAGTACAATTCTCCGGTTCTCTTATAAGGAGGCGAAAATGATGACCTAATCCCCTGATTGAACAAACTGCCCGTGTGTGGTTAAGTTGTCATTTCCGTTCGCTATGAGAGGAACCGGGCAGTAACCTGACAGGAAAAAAAATCTCGAAAGAGGAGAGAGGACCTATTTATCAGTGATGGGATTTTAAAACCGCTTAACTTTCCCGCACAAAACCTTATTTCTAAAACCGCCATTAGCCAACACTTCACACTCTGACCCAACGAGAACTCCGAGAGTGCCAGATTTGATAGTGAAACCTTCGTTAGAGCAGAGAGTTCATCATTCCCTCCCCCAATCTCTCTTTCTCTCTGATTTTGGTTCAGAAAATTGACTGATTTGTTCTAGATTTATGGACCCGAAGGATGGCGAAGAGCTCTGTGATACTGGACCTGAAGAACAAATGGCTAGTCAAAAGAAGCGTTCGAGGCGCGTTAGCTTCGCTGCTGAGATTACTTCAGTGCACGTTTTTGACCGAGATGAAGAATATGAGACACCTCCAGACTCGCAACCTAACTCTGAGAACTCGGAAATGGGAGTAGCAAACGAGATTGTAGGGTTTCAGAGAGGTGTTGGCGATGGTGTTGATTCGAAGGAGTTAATGCAGAATTGTGAAGACGAGGACGAGGACGATGATGAAATTAAGCTGTTCGTTCAAGATATGAATTCGTCTTCTCCGGGAAGTGCCATCGGTTCTGCCACCTCCAATGACGGCAAGTTAAATTACTATTTTTAGTTTTGATTTCTCAATTGGCGTAGTCTAGGTTTGCTTAGGGATATCTATCTGCTTATGTGTGCAATTTAGTCACCAAGTCGGTGAAAATGATTGATCAACAGTGTGAATTTAGGAAAATGCAATGGTTATTGGCGAAAGAGAGAACAATGCGGTATTGCTTTCTTGCGATATTACTTCCTTTCATTGCAAATTGCTTCATTTGTGATTTGTTAGACTGGATAAGCTTCAAAGAAGCACCTATAGAACACAACTCGATTTCTCAAATTCCTATTCAACTCTGTTTATAGGCGTGCTTGATGTCAAAACCCAAAGCCAACCTTATCTTTTTCTTCATCACTTCTTTCCGGGGCCCTTTTTTTTTCTTTTTCTGAAGTGCATGTAGAGATACTTAATTGGCTGTTCCAGAAACCCGCGTTGTCATCTCTCTGGCATCAAACCTGATTATGGAGATATGGTTGTTCCTTGGCTATTTTCTATTAGAGCCGAGTGTCAAGCAAACACAGCAGTACAGGTCGATCTACCATTTTAGTGCAAATGGATTAAAGTTTTGACCACAAACAAGCATGTCGGTGCAAAGTTTGTCTGTAGAGCTGGCATATATATGATTTATCATCAATTCAGTGGCATTCCATTACCATGCTTGGTTGATGCACTTATTCACATAACATTTTTTTCTTGTACCCTGTAAAGCAGGGAAGGTTCGTCTAGTTCTTAAAGTTCTCCATGCTGTTATTTATTCCTATATAAAATGTTCCATGCATATGGAACATTGAGTCCTTACTTCTGTAAATATGAGGGAGTTGACATAAACTTATAATATGCCTTGTTGCAGAAGAAAATTTTTTTGGTCCTGTGTCGGCAAGTTTTATTAGATCTGGACAACTATCAGACTCTGCAGTCTCGGGTGATAATCATGATATTACTCTGGATTCAACCGCATTTTCCATGCATTTTCGTAGCATTGGGCAATCTGTCTCAGGTGAAAACTTCAACACATCATCAGGGCATCATCTTACCTTTGAAGGGAGGACACCATCCGATACTTCCATGCCAACCAATCAAAGCAGTTTCATGGTGTTGACAGGAATTAAGAAACCACTTCCTCACTTTTCTGTCTCTGATGGAAAATCTAGTGGTGGCTCTGATTCAAATGACATGAGCCTCTTAGAAGAAAATCCTCATAGGTATGATTATGGGAGACTGTCACCTACACTGGATGCACTTCTGGCTGAAGGCAGCAAGGATCTACATGGCATCTCTGTTTCTAATGATACAAGTACTCCATCAAATTATCTTAGTAGGGACAGTAGGTTTCCCATAATTGATAGGCATAAGAGTAACCCTAAGGACCTCAAGGATTCTGGAAATATGGAACTTCACAGCATTGTAACCAAGGATACACTTGTTGAGGTGATTTATGATGCCAGCCTTAAATCGTGTCAGGGAAGGGGGGGATCTGCAACCCCTCCCATTGACCAGATCAGTCAAGATCGCTCATCTAGTACAAAACATGCTCTACCTACTGATGCTTCCATTGCTGACCATAATCGAAGTCTCTGCGAGTCAGCGAAGGTAAGATGATCCTCCTGTTCTTGGTCTTTTGGTTGTGTACTTATTTTTGTTCTGCTTGAATCTGCTTCTATTTGAAGGCTACTAATGGTGCTTCTCTTGAGTTCTCACAATTTTGACGTTTGATAAGATAATGAAGAGAGTTTCCAATTCCTGATTTCCTTCCTCCATTTAATTTTTAAGCATTTGAGGTACAGCCTGTTTTAGGGCTGTTGCTAGGATTCTTGTACCCAACATCATTTAGTTCGGTGAAAGCCATTTGAGTTGAGTAGTTCTTAATTCTATTAAATTAGGATCAGTTTGAAATTTAGAATTTTGTGATTAGAATTACAACTAGAGCTGGAATTGAGTTTAGCTATTAGATTTTATATTTTACATGTGTGTAGATAAGTCAAAAAACTGAAATGGCCAAAAGAGCTATTTTATTGCTTGAATTCTTCATTTTTTTAATATATTCAATGTAAGGTGCTACGACTGTACTTGTCCGATAACTTAGTGCTTTCAACTTGTTCTCTGCCTTTGCAGATATGCTCTTCCTTGTGGTTTGTCTTTGTTTTAATCACCAACCCCTCTCTATATTCATAGAAACAATTCATCCTCTACTATTGATCAACTGGCTGAGCTGTTTGAGTTTAATTTGTGGACCTTGATCGGTGTTTTTTAGACACGTTTTTTCTCAGTTTAGTTGGATATTCAACCACCTGCAAGATCGCATAGGTATTTCGCATCAATTGACTTGTGCACATTACATCATAAGATCAGGGTGACATAAGCAAGAGGATTTGGGATGAATTTCTATATTGATGAAGGCAGAATGGATATATCCTTGGGTTGCCATGCTACTCTTACTGGCAACAGGGGCTATTACCTATAACATATATCTATTCTTTTGCATCCTTGATGCATGTTCATTTTTCTGAAACCACTGACCTACCTTGATGTTCTAGGTGACACGATTTGGTCATATCCTGGTGTAATTAGGTTAGCTTCATTCATTAGTTTATCTTGATCTTGAAGCTAGCCATTGGTTGTAGTTGCTCAAAGCCTCAAATCTGTCATGTACAGGTGATTGTTTGGTCTGCAAGATCACAGTCTGATCCTTGTCCCAGATTCTTTTTCTCCCCAACTTCACAAGATTTCACCTCTTGCTAGGTGTGTGTTGTTAGTTGATGCTGTTTATTTGGATTATATTTTCAATCATTTTGTTACTTTATATACCCTTACCACGTTGATTGCATCTTTCAATATTATTTTGTCACTTCTGGTAGCCATCTTTGTGAAAATCCTCCTTTCTGACATCCTGCATATGTATCTATTGCTGACTATTTGAGCTTACACAATAATGCATCTCAGTGTTTGAATAATTGTTTTTTGGGACTCCTCATGGAAGCTTCTGGTTACCTCAGTAAGGACAATTTTTGTTTTACCTGTGTGAGTGTAATTAAGCCAGAACTAAAAGAAACCAGGAACAAGAATTAGAGAAAGAGAAGAGAGAAGACGAATGCTGATATTGAGAGGATGAGAGAAGATGGAGGAACGACTGGGCAATAGAAAAGTGAAGTAATTTACCCTACAGCCACTGTGATGCAGGTCCAAGCGTCCGCAAGAAGAAGAAGCAACCCTAAGATTAGGGCCAAGTGTTAGGAGCCTTAGTTATAATTTTTAAATTTCCGTACTTAATTTATTTTTCAGTCTAATTGTAAACTTAAATTGAACTGGTTCAGACCATGGTCCAATTTAAGTGATTAATTCCTATTGGTTGTTAGGGAATCTTTTAAGTTATTTAGCTTTTAATTAAGTTGTCCCACCCCTCCATGATTTATATGAGGGAGTGACTTGTGTTTGTGTAGAAAACCTAGGACCTGTAACCAGTAACTTGAGAGAGAAGAAAAGATGAGGAAGAGGAGAGACCTGTTAAACTTATCAGTCTCCCTCATAATGCTTGTATTTATAATCTCAAATTACAATAGCAAGGGGAACTCCTAATCAGATTAGGAATTCCTAATCATGATAGGATTCCAAGTTACAATAGGAAAAGAACTAGAACTAACAACTCAAACTGAAACTAAGACTAACAACTCACAGTAGAATTAGGACTTGACATAATTAGAAACTAGGACTCCAACTAGGACTAGGAAAATAGAAGATACACATACCGACCAAATCACTGTTCATGTGAACAGTGTCACATGAACAGTACTTCAACAGTTTGTAATAGGAATTAGCTTTAGGATTCAAATTCCTTAGCTGACTAGGCGTTAGGTCTTTGGCCTGCATATTATAAATAAAGTTAAACGTGGGAGGCTCCCCCACAATTCAAATTTTCAAAACTCAGTTCTGTTTGCTGCTATTGCTGTTGCTGCTGCCTTGTTTAATGTAGCTCTAGATAGGTAAAGGTCTTACTAGAGGCCAATTAGCCAGGATCCAATGACAAAGGACCAAAGGGGCTGCTGGTTTTGCAGTTCCAATAGAGCAGAATAGGAGTTTTAGGTCAAATTCTGGGGTTAGGTTTGGGGGAATGGGGGTAATTTTTATATGGTAATGCTAGGCATGTGTAGGGAAGTCTAATGGTATAGGTTTTATGATGTTTGAGTGAATGGAATTAGGTTAGGTGAGTTGGGCAGTAAGATAAGGTTATTTGAGACAATTCCTAATGGAGGTAGGAGAAGGGGATTCTAGGGTTTAGGGTGGCGGGGGTCTGATGAAACTTGGATCGAGTGTCAATAATGATGTAAGGGATGTATGCTGAAAGTTTGGTTTGAAACTGATGGACAGATTTGAAGTTATGGAGGAAACCTAGTTAGGGTAGGAGTGAGGGTATTATGGTAAATAGGGTATTGGAACTAGGGTTAAGAGATATGATTAGGTTACTAATTTCAGAATTAATATGTCATGAAATCAACTACTGATTCTGAGCATGAAATCAGAATCGGTTATGGTTGAAGGTCTGAAACTATGCTTTAATGGAGGTAGGGGCAGAATGGGAAATATGAGAACATATTCAAATCAGGCCACATAAATTAGGTAAAATTTGAATCACTTTCCAAATTAGGGTTAATAGAGGTATGGTGAAAATCTGAGTTCAATCAGATTACTGGTTTGGTAGATCTAAAAAATGGCCTTGTATGTGACCTTCTAGAAGGAAGAAGAATAGTTGCAGAATTTCTTACTTGTTGCAGGTCTTCAATGGAGGTAGCAGCTCTGTGATAGAAGGAGAGGACCACCTTCCAGTTGTAGAGGATCCTCCCAGCCGTCACGGCGTAAGGAGTCGATCGGATTCCACCAATCCCTTTCCACCTTGATGGAACCACAAGGATGCACACTCATAAGGAGCAAAGGAGCAGCTATGGCAGCAAACAAAAGCTTTTTCATTAATCAAATTCGTGTTCCATACTTGGCCCCCTTACAACCTTATATAAAAGACTAAAAATTAGACTCCTACACTAAAAAGGAAAGGCCTAACCCAATCCTTAACCTACTAGCTAACTTAAACTGACTAGGAAACTGAAATAGACTCAAAATAAAGTCCGAATCCAGCCCATCTAAACAACTAAAAGAAAACTAATAAAAGCACTTAAATTGAACCGTTGGTTCTAACCAGCTTTGGACCGGTTCAATTTAAAACATTAAAAACATGAAACTAAAACTAAGTGTAGGACTAAAACATCTAATCCCTTATGCAACCTAATTACCCATATTTTAGGCCCATAAAAGTGGCATATTACATAGAAAACCCATGGGATCAAAGGCCCAACATGTATATTACCCAACCCTAGACTTATTTCTAAAGAAATAAGCCCATTTCGATGATGAATCTGCATCATTGTTCCATTGTGGGTGTTGCCTTGTGGATTCTATCAAGGTGAAGGGATTGGTGGATCTCCAATCGACTCCTTGCATCTTGTAGATCGGGAGGATCTAAATTCTAATCTTCAAGCTGCTGCCATTGAAGGTCTACTATACAAGTAAGTAGTTTACTGTTTCAGCAAGCATCCTTCTTCTAATCCTCTAAGCTAAGCCTCATCTATCCCCATCATCAATCCCTCCTTTAATCCTAATTGATCTACTAAACCCTAGCTCATCTTCATTCTGTCCAGCCTTATTCCACCATTAGAATTCATTCAAATTTCAATCACAACATCCCCACAATAACCCCTACACTCGATCCTAGCTTCTGTCCTAAACCCATCATCAAAACCCTAATCCCCCTCATCTCCCCTTAAACCCTAAAACCCTAAATTACTGACCAGCCATATCCAACCATCAAAAGTTCACCAAACCTTGACCGAGTGCTCCCCTCTACCATTAGAGAGCTCGACCTAAAGCCCCAGTCCTAACTCCACCTCTAAACCCTAAATCTCATCACTCTCACCTTCTCCAAAACCCAAAACCCAAAACCCGAAACCCTAATTTTCTGTTTTTGAATTTCTTATTCAAACTTCACTAAACCTAGCTCATTAGACTCCTATAAGCCTGCCTAGCATTACCAAATAAGATTTACCCCCATTACCCTAGACCTAACCCTAAATTTGACCTAAATCCTCAAACCTGTCCAATCGGCCAGCATTTTGAAAGGTCCTGGTTGTCTGGCTTCTAGTAGGTCTTCTACCTATCTAGGACTACATTACACTGTATTTATATTAATCTGAATAGGTTATATAATGGAACTGAAACTCTTAGCTAGCTAAGCCTAAAGCCTAAACATCATAGTTATCAAGGTGTCTAGGCGAACCAAGGCGTTGGAAGGGTCTTGGACGCAAGACGACCAAAAAGCCCACCTAGGTGACCAAGGCAACACTAGTTGTCAAGGTGCCTAGATACCAAGGCGGTCACCTAAGCGATGCCTTGGCAACTATGCTAAACATAATAGGAAACTAAAGTAGAATTACAATAGGAAAGTAAGAAAGAAACAACAATAATAGCCTAAACTACTAAGACAAAGAATATAATCCCACAGTATTGAGGTCCATGGATAATCGAGAACACACTCTCTATCTCTCCTGTTCAAGCTGGAGTATACATATCTCCCTTACCCAGCTTGGAACAACCATCAAGAAATGCAAGTCAAAATAACGCCTTTGTAAACATATCACCAAATTAATTGCTGGAGTTGATGAATGTAATTGAAATAATCCTTCGCATATTTGCATTGCTTACAAAATGACAATTAACTTTAATATGCTTGGTACTCTCATGAAAAACTGGATTGCCAGCAATATAAATTGCAGCTCGATTATCACAATACATTGTCATTGGTTTAGAAGCTGAGAACCCCAACTTTTGTAGGAGAAACTTCAACCAAATCAACTCTATTGTAGTATGAGCCGTAGCTCCATACCCAGCCTCTGCACTCGACCTAGCCACAATAATCTGCTTTTTACTCTCTAGGAGACAAGATTACCACCAACAAACGTACAATATCCATTGGTAGATCTATGATTGTTGGTAACACCGACCCAATCAACATCTGAGTATCCTACAATACTAGTGTGACCATGACGACGATAAATAAAACCTTTTCAAGGAGAACCTTTAAGATACCTCAGAATGCGCCAATCAACATCCTATTGAGCATGTTTAGGACTCTCCGTAAATTGATTGATGACTTCCAACAACAAAAGAAATATCCGAACAAGTGACAGTCAGATAAATAAGTTTCCCAACTTGTCTTTCGTACTGATGTTTATCCTCAAACTCCTTGCCATCACACGCCCTAAGTTTCGGATTCGGATCCATAGGGTTGTCAACAGGCTTGCATCCCAACAAACTAGTTTTAGATAGAAAATCTAGAACGCATTTCTGTTGAGACTAACTGACATCTTTCTTGCAACAAACAACTTCAATCCCAAGAAAATATCTGAGCACTCTTAAGTCTTTCATTTGAAAATGCCGATGGAGATATGCCCTGACCTCTTCAATGCCAAAAGAGTTATTACCAGAAATTATGATATCATCAACGTACACAGCTAGGATCACGACATTCTCCTCTTGACAACGTACAAACACAAAGTGCTCAGAGAAGCACTGAGTGAACCCATAACTACTAATAACTTTACTGAACTTATTGAACCTGGCACGTGGAGATTTTTCAACCCATATATAACTTTGTGAAGACGGTGTACCTTGGACACATTCTCCCTCTGAGCAACATACCCTCAAGATCACCATAAAGAAATGCATTTTTGATATTTAGCTAATATAGATGCCAATCGAGGTTCACTGCCAAGTGTAGATGTTGAAGTTTGTTACCCCCGAGTCCCTGACAATGATGACTATGGGACGCAGATTGACCTTTGTATCTCTCTCAAGGACTCACTCGTGCACAAAGACCATATCACCCTCACTTCCAGAATAATGGTAATAATGATTAAGAGCCGGTTTTGGAGTGAAAAGCGCATAACTTATCCAACAAAGGAGGTCTTGGGCATCAGCCAAAGATGCGAAAATGGCATAAGAAAGGTTGCCACATTCCCCCACCGTTGAAATGGCATCAACACTTATCTCGATTTTTTGATGGAACTTTGGTTTAAAAGAGTTCCCACCTCCTGCATCATTAGATAGTGCTCGGAACAACCTTTGTAATGATATATCGCACACTAAAATTGGAAGCACGGTTTAAAAATGGCGGCCCCTGGACCCCCCTCATTTGGGTTCCCTATAAATAGGGGACCCTCCCACTTCCCAAGGAACTCAGAAATTGTCCTAGAAGTGCATGCATGATACACTTCTTGCCTTGAAGTACGGATCAAAGAATCCCCTTCCCCAAGGTGAGACATTACTTCACCTTAGAGCTCTTAGATTTTCAAGTTCTAATCCCTCTCATGGGCAGTCCCTCGGTGGCCTGCATCCCTGGAGAAAGTCTGAAATCTAGGTGAATCTTGAAAAAAGCCAGTGAGAGAGGAAATTCCCCAAGGCATTAAATACTCCCTCGAGCGAGTGAAAGAGATAGTCAATTCCCTCGTTCTGAGCCGGGAGACAACCAAAGTCCACATTTGGAGTGAAGGGGCCCTCCCCTTTCGACCCTAATCTAGAGTCAACCTTAGGTAATTACTCCTCTAGTCAATCTGATACAATGTAGCAGCATGGGGGTAGTGTGAATTAGAATAATTGGCATGCATGCATGCATGGGGGAAGTAATATGTAGTTTCCTTTTAATGCAGTAGTGTATATTAGCCAATCAAAGCAGCCATACATGTGGGTATAGGACATATAACTTGGGAGAATGTTCAAACTTTAGCATCCAGTAGAAGGCCGGTTCTACTGGGCAGAGTGGATGCCTAGCACCTTCCCATTTCATAACCTGACCTTTACCCGAATCTCTGAACAAACCATTTGGAATCAAACCTGGCTCTTACCCTTGACCAGGGATTGAGCCTCCCCTTATGGGTCCAAGGCCCTCATCTTAGGTGGCTACTCCTCATCATAATTTCCTACTCCCTATATTGCCATGTCGGTGGAGAAATAAAAGAGAAAAAGAAAAGGATGAAAGAAAGAGAAAAAGATCGAAGAAACAGGTTAAATATAGGGACCACACAAAGCGATCTTGAGCGGTACCTACAACAAGGAGATAAGAACTTGTACAGAATTAAAGCACGCCATTGGACAGAAAGTCTCGAAATAGTCGACACCATAAGTCTAAGTAAAGCCTTTGGCAACCAACCAAGCTTTGAGTCGCTCAACTGATCCATCATGAAGATATTAACTGTGTACTCCCGATGACACCTCACAAGTTCCTTCCCTGAGGGTTATATAGTAAGAGTCCAGGTCCGATGAGCCAACAGAGCATCCATCTCAATTCTCAACATCCATAGCATGTTTCCAACCAGGATGCAACAAGTCGTCCTGATACTTAGTGATGCAGGAGCAACTTCTTGGAAACGATTAAACCCGTTGGGGGACCCATATGAAGCCGAACCAGGTCCATGGGTTTTGAGGTTCAGTAGGATATTTAGCAATTAGTTTATTTGGGAAATATATGTTATCTTTTATTTGGGTAGCAATTTGAGTTTTATTTAGTCTCTATTTTTATTAGTGTAGGTTTTAGGAAGTAATTAGGAAGTTGATTTTAATTCTATTTCTGTTTTAGACTTCAATTAGGACACTTGATTTCTTTTTATATAAATATGCTTGTAACCCAATTCGTTGGGCAGGTTTTGATGAATAGAATTTTGAGTTTTGTTTATTGCTATCAAGTGAGGTACAATGGCATAGTAAAGGTTGTGCGACCTTCTCTCTCTTCCTCTCTTTACTTCTCTTTTAATTTCAGTATGATTATTTTTTTTGGCAAAAGGTTTCTTGTATGGCCGTGCATGGTTCACAGTTGTACTTGAAAGTTGAAACCCTTGGATTGAGATAATAATCCCTTTGAAATACCAAAATACCCGTCCCCCCTTTTTACAAATCGTGGATGGTCCTTCCCTCCCATGCACGAATCCATTCCTCTATTTTTTTAATGGGAGCTGGTCACTTTTGGTTGCATGTTTCCTCCTATTTGATTGTCATGATTTCCTCTATTGACCATGTCAAGACGTTCTTCAGCATGTTGCTTTCAAGGTTTGGCCTATCTTAACATGTTCCAGCACTTGCAGGGCATGCCTTTTAAAATGAATAAGGTGCCTGGTAGAGATGTGCTTGAAACTAGTGGATTGATACTGGAAGTTGGTGCCTGTAATATTGCCATCTTAACACCTCCAAATAAAACCCTTGGTGTGAATTTGAGCACAGAGCATAATTGTAGATTTTTAGGTGGTGTGGAAGTCTCCAGGAGGGAAGTGTCTACTGAAGATGGAAGTCTTACTCCCAAAATTCTTCAGAACTCTGATCGAGAAAGTGAATTTCCATTGGCTGGTTCTGTATCTTCGTTACGTGCCAAAAGAAGACAAATTTTTTCTTATGGAAATGTTTCATCTGGTAGCAAACAGGTATCTAGTGCTTTTGGTGAAAATAGTGAAAATCTTAAACTGAAGCAAGTAGACATTTCTGTTACTGGTTTTGAAGGGCATTTATTATCTAGTGCTCAGAAGAAAAATGAACAGAGGGATATGGTTAAAATGGATGCATATGGGATTGAGAAATCTAAGAACATGTACATGTTGAGACAAGATGAAAATTATACAACTGTTGTGCATGATGGAGCGTCTAGGAAGCAGATATCTTCAAGTATGCTCTACAGTGATCAACCTAGTAAGGTAATGGCAGTGGCAGTGTCACCTTTCCAGTTTTCAGACTCTGGAAAGCAAATACCGCAGGATCCTTTGGCATCTCACGATCCCATAGAGGGAGCTCTCAACACTTCTGGACCTGATTCATTATTAACACAGATTAAAGAAGATGCTAATGAGAATAAATTATTGAATGTAACATCTGATAAGTTGTTCACATCACCTGAACGCATTGGCATCCTTTCAAGGGCTTTAAAGAAGCAGGACCAAGGGAATGAACTTGTCAGTAGTAGCAGTGGACAAAATGTAGCAGATTCAGGAGTAATTGATGCAACTGTGAGTCATTTGACTCCTGACACCAAAAAAGATGTCAGTTATTTGACTCCTATAGCTGGTGGATTGGGTTCCTTGCTCAAGGAGAAGAGATCACAGTCTACCTCAACTATCATTGGGAAAAATAGGAGGGATACAATAAACATTGTTAAATTGAAAGGGATGGGTGATAACCAACTCTTTCATGATCTACAAAAGGAATCTGAAAACATTACAGTTTTACAAACCCCCTTGCAAAATAATGTTACTCTGAAATCTCAGCCTGGAAGCCTAGACAGGAACAATCAAGCCCAGATGGACCTGTCCAAGTTTACAGATAGACTTTTTGAGAGAGTGTCAACGGAATTGTTATACAAGTCTGCTTCTCCATGTGTGCTTGAAAGGGCTAAAACTACACCATTTCAAAAGGTTTGTGTTTTCTAATTTTCAGTCTTGATCTCATTTGGTGTTATATCTGCATCTGCCATAGGCATATAAATATATCATTGCTGGATTTCATTCTAGAGCGACACTTGTAATGGTATATGAGATATAACTAAGTATTAGCTTTGTTGGCATGCAGATTCTGGTGGATCAGATGGCTCAAACTTCCTCAATGAAAGAGGCTTCTAATTTTCTAGATAATGTCAGGATGCAACTCTGTGTTGGAAAAGATCCACTTTGCACTAAATTCCTTAATTATTCAAATGAAAACAGTCCTAGTAGCTTCCATCAGGATCTCCATATGTTACAGAAACCATTACCTGTATGTGATGTTGAGAATTCTGGAAGAAAAAGAAAAAGTAAAGACATTCTCACAGAAAATTTCCAGGTAGAAGAAACAGGCAGGACCCAGAAGAGCCCAAAAGTTCTTGAAATGGATGGCACCGTGCCAGAGTTTTCTTCAGAACATTTAATTGTCAGAGAGAGTGAAGTGGACAGTAATCAAGCCAACAGAGTGCCCAAGCGTTCATCTGATGTATGTATGCTATTTCATCCACATCTAGTGTGATATTTTATGAATTCTATTTCAATATAACTTCAGAGTCTACCTTCTAGGTTTTCTTAAAATTGTATGGGGCAATGAAACAGCTGATTTCTGAATCAAGTTATGACCTTAATTTATCGCAGGTATGCTCGTTTTTTTCAGTTTGATATTCTCTGTTAAAACGTCATTTGAAGGACATGAAACTTGTCTGTGTTTAAATTTTCTTTTATTTGTAGACATTCAGCACTCATGATGTGTCTATCTTTATAGCTTATGTACCTCTGTAGTTCTGTTCTACATTATTTATTCATTGAAACTAAGTTCATTAATGAAAAGCAGATTAGATGTTGGGATGGCTGCCCAGATATTCAGCCCTGAGGAAAATAATTTGGGTACCGATACCCTTCGGTATTTATTTATTTACTTATTTGTTCTTTCTGATGCATAGCTTGGCATTCTGGAAGATATTTTGGGTCAGCTGCAGATGGCTAAAAAGTATGAGAATATATGCACTGTGATCCAGTTACAGGTCTGCTAAACTAGCTCATTATATTTTAGTTCTGAAAAATTCAAGCAGATCATCTTTTATTGCCTACTTTGTTTCTTTGAGTGACTATATTTATTGACTTGTTGGCTTCCTGCTAATGCCTGAGAGTTCAATTCCTTCCCCCAGAAACATCATGGTCATCTGGGGAACTTTCAGCAGAAAAGGTGATGTTCTGGATGCTCTTTTGCCTTTTGAAATTGGATGACATGTTCCCTTTTCGGTTGTTGTAAACATAGCTGCTTTAGTTTAAACATAAAAACGTTGATGAATTAATGTTGGAGCAGGGTAGCCGAAGCACGATGCTTGCAACAGATGCTTGTTTATGAACAAGTAAAGTTGCAATTAATGCGTGTGAAGCATGAGATATTACTAGTAAGTTTATCCCCCTACCCCTTCTGTGTTAATGCTTTGGATGGGCATTCCGTTTACTAGGTACTTCGATACTGCAGAAGAGAGTACAGTTGTTGCAGTCAGGGATTCAGGAATCTCAAAATTTGAAGTTATGTTGTTTGCAACATCCCTCTGTGCCCAATGTTAGAGGTGCCGAAAATAAGAAGACTTATTCTACATTGCGTTCTCTTGCTGACAAAAAAGAGGTACATCGTTGATGCATAAACTGTTCTGTTCTCTGTCTCATTTGGCGTATTGGAGTTAGCTAGCCCAACCATCAGATTTGGGATAATCATTATTCATTACAGATTTCCTCTGTTACCCGGACACTTCATATATCCTGGGGTACTGTCAAACATGATAGAACATTGGAATGGAAGAAGAAGTCTTTCACATTTACGTCCATTATTGACACGTTGGCACCCCCCCGCCCCTTAACACATTTTAGCTTTCCCTACCATGGATTAAAAAATCGGATCAGAATCAGCCTATTCGACTTGGTTTTGACTGGGACCAATTCTGATAACACTGATTCTGTGTGTACTGAGTCTGTCCGAGTTACACTGAGTCAGAGTTTGTCTGTTCAATTCTGGCTGAGTCCGACTGATTCTGTTCGATTCTGGGAAGATTTAAATTGGAATCAATGTGGACCTGTCCTGTACCCGATTCCAAGTTCTTAAACCTTTGTCCCTAGTCCCGTCCCTACCCAGTTCTTGAGCATGGTTCAAGAACTCGGTTTCAGTATTGGTTTCGCCCAGCCAAAAAACCGAGGTGGGCCAAGATCTCGGCGAATTGGTGCATTGTTTTTTATTGAACTCGAAGGTTGGTTTCGATGGGTTTTAGACCTAGTTCGGGCCTGAAACTTGGTACTTAGCCTATTTTAGGCCATTTAAACACAATGATACCATCAGATTTTGCAAAAACAAAGTCCAAATAGGAGTTTCACTTTGAAACCCTAGGTTGGTAGGCGAGGACATACTAAAATACCCTACTCTACACATAATTTCTATACATAATTGAGTAATAGAAAACAATCAAGGCATTCAATTAATGTAAAACAACTTAAATAAGCATTAGAAATGTAAAGTAGGGTACTGACGTACTGTACATCAATCTTAACATATATGATATACCTCTATCCTTCCAAACCATGTTTTCGAAGCTAGTAAAGCTCAGTGTGCCACATAAAATTCTCATGTCAAAGTGTTGCTGAAGAAATGTGTGTAGTCTACCACACAGCCTAGATAAGTGTTGTCATTAGCTATCCGAAGGTACCCTATCCTAGGATATAGAAGAGGCGATTGTGATGGGAATAATGGGATCGATCCACTACTATTGCCATCTTGCAAGTATGATGCAAGTAGGATGCTAATTGACATCTCTGGAAAGTTTTCCGTCGAAATAAAGTGGTAAAAGCTCAAAAATATGCTCACCACTGGTTTCCCTGTTTCCCGGTCGAGATCTTTCCCCTTTTAAACATGGGTTTGATCCACATCTCGGTCGAACCGAGATCTCGACCGAGTCCGTGTAACTTTGTATTTCGCCTCCCATCTCGACTCGTTAATTGAAAAAAACGAGTTTTAAGCGAAATCTCGCCGAGTTCTTGAACCATGTTCTTGAGACATACCGTATCATATTCTTTGGGGACCAGGTGGATCCAACTCCTCAAAGCCCGTACCTGATCCATATTCCCAAGCCTATGTAGCATTCATCATGCGGTTGTTTAATTTGCGTAACGGATAGCTTTTGTTTCAGACAATGTAATGCGATATGTTAGTTCCATGCAAGGTATATTTCATGTGGTTGATGAACTGCTTTTCCAGGAAGAATGTAATAAGGTACTCACAATGAAGCAGGAGATTGGAGCCTTAGATAAAAAAATAAAGTGTATAATTGAATTCTTTCATGATTGTGATGCTTGTCACATAAAAGGAGAACTGAGCTATGATGAGACTGTAGCATTTGTTAACGATAATCTGAAGAAGAGAACATGCTGTAATTTTATTCGCCAGGACCTGCAGGTTCACCACTATAACTTTGTTTTTTGTCTCAGAGTACAATAGAGATGTTGTAAGAGACTGAGACTTGTTTGCTTTGTCATGAATCATATCAGCTATGGAGTGTGGATGACCTGGGGAGAGAGAGTGGTCATCACAACATTGCTCTCAATTATCATAATTTCCTCTTCCAAAGGTTGCTTTCTTTATATTAATTCTTTTATCTGTTGAAAGTTTTAGCTTAATGTCACTCTGCATAATTCTTGCATTTTTTCTTGGCTTTGATATCTGACAGGTTTACGATAACTACTCGTCCCATAAAAAGTATAGTTACTATGAACAAATTGAATGAGGCTGCTATTATAAAGGTAATGGAGTAATCCGTCGCCCTAAGCTTCTTGAATCATAACCTGTTGCTCTTCGTAATAACAGATACCTTTTTGGTCAAGTTAGGCCTTCCCAAATATTAATGCCAGCACAGCCTTCACGTTTGTGTTCAATGTTGATGCAACTGGCAAGCATAGGAGCCCACAACAGTTGGCTGAAGAAACACAGGTAAAGTTTCTCTCTAGCTAGACTTTTTTGTTGGGGATAAATTAAACTTGGGGCCTCTAATGTTTGGTGAAATTGCAAGGGGCCCCTCATGTTTTAGAAACTATGGTGGGTGTTCCTAATGTTCATGGAAACTAGGATCAGTGTCCAGTTGGTAGACTAAAATTAATCCAGATCATGAGATATGCTTACATAGCTTTTCAATTTTTTGAATATGATTAATCTACCCGGCCAAAAGAACCCTTTGAACTTTCAACCGCTTGGTTAGAAATAATGATCAAGAAGTCTTGGTAGGAACTACGAACAGAGACTAATATAATTACTTCGGAGCTTAATCACCTTATCGTCACTCTGCATAATTCTCAGTTATCATAATTTCCTATTCAATACAGATATAACAAGAACATATGTACAGAGACTTGGACTAACTTCAGTCTAGTTGGAGGGGGGACCTTCATTGTAGTTTCCCTGAACTTAGGTAACCCCAACTGTAGTTTTTGAAACATGACGGACCTGGATTGTAATTTCCCCAGATGTTGGGGACCCCAAGTGTAATCCAGCACTTTTTTTTGGCACGTAGAATATCCATATTTAATTCTCTATTTCTAATGCCTAAATATTCTCAGATTTGTTATGCACAAATCTTTTATATCAATATGCTTAACCCACAGCTGTAATGGAATAGACTGAAACAAGAAATTGTAATTGTTAGCGTTGTTGATGAAGTGAATTATGGAATTACAGTGGTTTAACCTACAGCTCAATAGCTTGTATTATAGAGTGTTTTAAATACTACCAAGCATATTGGAAGATGATAACCTCAGTTTCACAGTTCAGTCTGTTGTTATTATCATCAATATGATCATGGTTATATTTATTATTATTTGTAGGGGAAAGTGTTTCCTGTGGGGGAGTGTGGCCCTGCGTGTGTGCCGAAGCATCAACAAGTGCATCATTTTTCATTTCATTGGGGGCAGGGCGGTCATTTCACCCCCTATGTGTCTGGGGGCAGGTGCTACGCTCCCCCACAGAAACCATTTTCCCTAATTGTAATGTTGTTGTTGTTCTTTCTGTGCTTCGAGCATGATTAAACAAATTGTTGTGTGTGTGTGTGTGTGTTTGGTATCAACAAATTACTGTGTTGTGTGAGGGGAAAGTATTTCTGTTCTTTTCTTGCATAAAAATGACTGCCTTCCATTCATCATTTTGTAATAATGAACTTAATGTGAATAAAAGAAAGGAAAAACATCTGTATAAAGCACATCCGTTTGCTGCTTATGCAGATTGCCAGCTCTCTTTTGGGTAATCTGTTAGATGTGATTGAAGAAGTACGGGCCGCTTGCATAGAGCTTCCAGATCTAATCCATTCAAGTTTCCAGTCTCCCTGTGGTAAAATAATTCTCTTCTATTTGTTTCCTAGCTTGGGATGAAGATTTTGTTTCATATTCCTCTCAAGGACTATAAGACATGGTTTTGTTTGAAATTTTCATAACAAGATTGATGATTTGGTACTGGACCAAATATGAAATCACTAAGATGAATTGGTTTTACATTCATTGAGCCATGTATGATACATGTTTTTTTTTGTTGGGGGGGGGGGTTGTTGGGAGCAGAGTGGAAGATCAAGGTCATCTTTATATATTATGGGGAAATGGGTGGGGGATGAATTTCAGCCTGACTTGGGGGGGGGGGGGAGCAATTGGGCTTTGTATTTACTACTGTTGTAATATGGGTACAAGGTTATATTTGTCCATTAAGGTTTAGTTGGTATTGCTCTAAGGATATATTTGTAACTTGTACTTCATAAGGTTTATTATACATAAAGAGGGCTTGTGTCTCATTGACATAAGTTCAATTCCCCAAATCCATCATGGTATCAGAGTGAGAATTGACATTGGGATTCGAACGCTAATGTGCTTGCCCATAAAACGCTAAACTCACCACCGCCGCCGCCTCTCCCTCTCTCTCGGTTTCATCGCCACCACCCACCACCGGCACCCTCTCTCTTTCTCAGTTTCACTGTCAGGCACCGTTGGTCACCACCGCCGCCTCCTCTCTCGATTTTACCACCAGCCACCACCTCCACCTTCTTCTGCCGCCGCTGCCGCTAACCACCACTTCCACCTTGCCCATCTATCTTCTTTTCCCTTGGTGGTGATCTGTTTCCCACCAAGGGATCTCTCCATTCTTATGATCTAAATCTCCCTTTGTTTTTTGGAGATTTTTATATGGTAGGATTCCTTTCGTTGTTACCCATCTCTCTGTGATCAGCAGCTATGTCGGACATGTCGACTGCAAGACAGGAAGGAATAGTCCTACAGCGTGAACGCAACTTTCTTTCGTTCCCTATAAGCTCCGTCAAACTCGATGGGAGTAAGTACCTGATGTGGTCTCGATCCTGTTCGCTCACTGTGGGTTCCCGTGGTCTCTGGCCACCTTACAGGGGATTCTGTGAAGCCTGATGCTGTTGGTCCTTCTCAAATCAAATGAGATACTGACAATTGTCTTGTTATGTCGTACCTCCTCAACTCTATGGATCCTACCATTGCCCAGGGGTATCTTCTTCTAGACACTGCTGCCAAAATCTGGAAGGCTGCAAAGGAAACCTATTCCCAGGTTGGAAATGATGCGTAGTGCTATGAACTCCGGAAGAAGACCCATAACATGCAGCAGAAAGACCCATCTCTGTCTCAGTATTACTCTGCTATGCGAGGTTTTTGGCAGATATTGGATTTTTATGGAAGTTTTCTGCTACTTGCGATACAGATACTGTTGCGTTTCGAAAGTGGGAAGATAAGCTTTGTGTGTACGACTTTCTTGCTGGTCTGAATATGGAATTTGATCAGATTAGGGCTCATGTTCTTAATCGGGATCCTTTTCCTACTCTTGAGCAGGCGTATGCCATGGTACAATCTGAGGACAGCTGCCATACTGCTATTGTCTTTCCTGTGCCTATGGAACGTTCAGCCCTTTACACTGGCTCAAGCACTCCATCTTGTGGGAACTCTTCCCATGGGAATGTTATTCGTGGTAATGATAATTCTTCCCTTCTTCTTCCTTTCTTCCATCTTCTGCATATATATCAGTCATCTTCTCATTCCAGGTACAGTTTCTGCTACCTTTCTCTTTTCTTCTTTGACGTCACTTGCTGTTCTGTTTTCTGGGTGACACCATCAGCCCTATATTGCTGGTTCGATCTCCTTGGAGCCTCCCTCTTTCGTTTTCAAAATTTGGGAGTTACATCCCTACCCCCTTAGGAGAGCCTAACCCTGTTTCCTCAGTCCCAAAAGGTTTCTCTGTGGAGAGTTTCATACCAGCAACCGAACCCAAGACTCAACTACCTCCTGGGATGCTTATCGAGTTTGGGTTGTCTTTCTTTTTCTCTGATTGAATTGTTGAAGGTTAGCATTCAGAAGGGATCGTCATTACCAACATCTCCCTTCAGTTTCTGGTCCATCGAAGCCTTCCTGAGAGAGCTCTCCCGCCATCACTCCCTTTTCCCTTTCCACTGTTCTGTTTAAAGCATTAGAAGACGACCTCTCCAACCCCCCTTCCCACGATTCTTTAACCCTTCTATTTTATTTTCTTAGCTTCCCATAATGCCCCCCCCTCTTTCCCTCTATCTTCTCATATCCTTTCTTTTAATTTTGTTCCAAGTCTAACCATCATTAATAAATATAATTCCTACTCTGTGTCCTATCCTATTGAGCTATCAATACCATCTCAAATTCTGATTATTTACAATCCTGCCACTTCCCCTTGCAATATTTACAATACTGCCATTTCTTTTAGTTGTGGCACCATGGATTGTTTGGGCAGAGGCCCACAGGCGATCCAATAAGGGTCAACCCAACCTGGATTGCACCAGGTTTGATAGAGGAGCCTTGGGTGACTCCAATGGGCCTGGTCTCAACTCCATCCGAGCTTTGATGAGAGAGAAACACTGCTAGAACTCAGGACCGGTGGTAATCCCGGTTTGGTTTTTTGTTTTTGTTTTTACACCACCTTCTCAGCATTAAAACTTCATCAAGGTGACTTCTAGTTGATGGGTAAACAACTCTTCTTACATGGACAGCCTCTATTGGAGCCAAGGAACTAAAACTCGGAACTCGACCAGGTTTCGACCCTGGGAAAAACCGAGTTGACTTGAGATATCTCGAGATCTCGGTCGAGTTGGTGCATTTTTTTTGCCAACTTGAAATCTGGTTTCGGTGGGTTTTAGACTTAGTTTGGGTCTGAAACTTGGTACTCAACCTATTTTAGGCCATTTAAACACAATGACACTATCAGATTTTGCAAAAACAAAGTCTAAATAGTAGTTTCACTTAGTGGGTGTTGGAACCGCTTCCTCCAAAAGGCCAACCTTGTAGGAAAGGGAGGAAACAATATGTATATCAAACAGGAGCTCTAACACGAGGGACTATCCAAAGGGGGACACAGGTGGATAAATAATTCAACACCTGCTCGCTCCCAGGGGGACTCGACACCGTGACCCCTGCCTGCTCTAATACTATGTTGGAACCGCTTCCTCCAAAAGGCCGACCTTGTAGGAAAGGGAGGAAACAATATGTATATCAAACAGGAGCTCTAACACGATAGACTATCCAAAGGGGGACATGGGTGGATAAATAATTCAACAGTGGGACACCAGGACAGACACAAGACAAATACTTATTTATGCCTAGCATCATTTAAGTAAATGAAATTGTATTTCATTTACTTAAGATATCATTCATAACTAAGCAAATACCCCCTATTTGAATCCAATAAAAATAGTTAAAAAATCAAATTTCAAAAGGAAAAAAAGTCAACCCCCCAGTTCAAGAACAAAAAAAATGGATTTTCGGCGGTAGATGCAATTTTCAACTTTCTAATACTGGGGTTTTTCTCAAATCAAAAAATTCCATAAACTTTAATATGGTAAAACATTGCTAAAAACAAAAAGTGCGGTAAAATATACATTTGTTTTGATGTCCCAAAAAATAATTTTCATTCAGAGCAATTTTGGCAGCATTCACACACACCAAATTAAGTTTGACCGGTATATATCTCCTTCAATTAGTTCAATATGAATTAGATTTAAGCAATCTTGGATTTGTTGGAAAGCTTTCAAAACAAAGGTTTGCATAAATTAAGTTAATGAAATACAAATACAAAAACATTTACTTCAATGATATTAGACATAAATAAGTGTTTGTCCTGGTTTCTGGCATAAATAAGTGTTTGTATACCAAGGTTTGCATAGATAGGTGTTTGTATACATAGATTTCCCACTGAGATCTCGTCGAGCAAGGTTTGCATAGATAGGTGTCTGTATACATAGATTTCCCACCGAGATCTCATTGAGATCTTGAGATCTGGCACTCATATAAAGGAGTTTGGGCCGAGATTCTTGAGATCTCGCTCGAGTTGTTGCACTTTTTGTTTCGTATGCCATCTCATCTTGACCCTGGGAAAAACTGAGATCTCGCGAGTTTTAGTTCTATGATTGGAGCCCTTTATTCTTCTAGGGTTCCAACAAAAGGCCCAATGAAGAAGGAGGTTCTTTGCCAACTCTCAACCATGCTCTGATACTAAGTTAAAGTTTAAAGTAATGGAAGAGAGCAAGAGAAGAGGAGAATGAGAGGTAGGAGAGGAAGAAGGAGAAGAAGAAGAGGAAGATGTATGATAATGACTTGGGGAGGGAATCAGTTTCTCCCTTATATTCACTTACTTGCTTATAATATGGGCAATTACAAAAATACCCCATACTAATTGTTGATGTATACATTTAGGCTGCCCTTTCCCTAACTGTTCGAGTTTTTAGGTGAAATAGTAGTGAACATGGTATCAGAGCAGGGAGGTCAAGTGTTTGACTCCTGGGAAGTGCATTGAAAGAGTTTTCCCGACATTTCTTCTCCCTCAGTGCCGCCCGAAGGAAATGCTGCGTGAGCTCCACGTGCAAGGACCACGGGGTCTTGGCCTGCACATGTGGGGGAGTGTTGATGTATACATTTATGCTGTCCTTCCCTAACAGTTCAAGCTTTTAGGTGAAATGGTAGCGAACATGTAAGGTAACCTAGGGAGGAAAGAGGAAAATACTGTACAAGATAATGGCATAGTATCCTAAATACCCTATTACATGATCTCTAACAGGATTAATGGGCTTACTAAAAACCCATATATGGGGCCCAAATGTGGGCCTGCCTAGGACTCAATTTGATGGACTTATGCTGCATTAACATTGCTTAAAGAACACTTGAAATATGATTCGTACCATGACTAAAACTTGTCTAATCCTAGTACAACTCGAACCCTACCTATTTGACAATAGTATACATAAAATAGCATTAAAAAAAATCCTAAACTGACTTGGAATTAAAGACTAACAGCAATCTGAGAAGTCAAAATAAATCTTATTTACTACCACTCATCATCATCACCATTAACATAGCCTTATCCCAACTAAATGGGGTTGGCCACATGGAACAGGGCCTAATCTATGCATGTCTTTCCTTACCACTTCTCCTAAGGTTATTTTAGGCCTACCCCTAATTCTTTTAGAGCCTTCAATCTGAATCAAATCACTCCTCCGTACTAGGGTGTCTTTAGGCATACGCTGGACATAGCTGTGCCATCTCAAACGACTCTCACATAGCTTATCTTGGATCGGGGCTACACCCAAACTAGCTTTGATGTGGTCATTCCTTACTTTGTCCTTCTTAGTCTTGCCACACATCCATCTCAACATCCTCATCTCTGCTACACTGAGTTTATCAATATGACGTTTCTTAACTGTCCAACATTCCGCGCCATGCGTCATAGTAGGATGTATGATAGTCCTATAAAATTTTCCTTTAAGCTTTAAATGGATACGTCGATCACACAACACTCCGAATGCACCTCTCCACTTCATTCATCGTACTTTAATCCTTTGGGCCATATTATCCTCTATATTGCCTTCTTTATGTACTATCATGCCCAGATATCTAAAATAATCACTTTGAGGATTCTTCTTTATGTACTATCATGCCCAGATATCTAAAATAATCACTTTGAGGATTCTCCTTCTCCCCAATATTCACCACCTCATTATCTGTCCTAGTGTGGCTAAAGTTACATACCATATACTCCGTCTTAGTTCTACTGATTTTAAGACTCTTTTATTCCAAGGTTGATCTTCAAACCTCCAACTTGGCGTTAATCCTTGCTTTTGTCTCATCCACCAAAACAATTTCATCAGTGAAAAGCATAGACTAAGGAACTTCATCTTGAATATCCCTGGTTAAATCGTCCATGATGAACGCAAACATATAAGGGCTTAAGGCTGATCCTAGATATAACCCAATGGTAATTGGGAATTCACTGCCTTGATTCCCCTCACAGTTCTTATGTTATTCACCACATCTTCATAAGTTGGGTTTTAGGTTAGAGATGTAAGTAAGAGAAGGAGGAGAAGTTGAAGGAGAAGGAGATGAGGAAGAGAGGAAGAAGAGAATGGAGAGAGAGATATTTCGGTTGTGAATCACTTATGTGTGGGAGATCTCTCCACACCTATATTACTTCATTAATAGAAAAAGAGAATATTACATACTCCTCCCTAGGGAGGTAAAAGATAAAAAGGTAAAACATAGAAAATACAAATTGGGGCAACTAGACAAAAGGCTAGTTCCTAAACTACTCTTATCACATCACTTCTAACAACTCTAACACTCCCCCTCAAGCTGGAGAATAAATGTCATGCATTCCTAGCTTGCATAGAAGAGTACCAAACTGAGTAAAGGTAAGAGCCTTGGTGAAGATATCCGCCAGTTGATCACTAGTCTTCACAAAAGGAGTACAAATACAACCAGAGTCTATTTTTTCCTTGATAAAGTGTCGATCCCTTTCAATGTGCTTGGTCCTGTCATGTTGCACCAGATTGTGAGCAATACTGATGGCAGCCTTGTTATCACATTAGAGTCTCATAGGGCCTTCAGTGTCAAATCCTAGTTCCTGAACAAGTCTTTTCAACCATATGAGTTCACACACTCTATGAGCCATAGCACTAAATTTTACCTCTGCACTGGATTTAGCTACAACATGCTGTTTTTTGCTTCTCCATGTAACCAAATTACCTCCCACAAAGGTACAATAGCGGAGGTAGATCTCCTGTCTGTAATAGATCCAGCCCAATCGGCATTAGTGAAACCTTCTACTCTCAAGTGATTGTGTCTTGCATACAACAGTCCTTTCCCTGGAGAAGACTTCAAATATCTGAGAATGCGATACACAACATCCAAGTGGCCACTCTTGGGGGCATGCATGAATTGGCTCACCACTCCCACTGCATAAGAGATATCTTGGCGTGTCATAGAGAGATAGATAAGCTTTCCCACTAGCCTTTGGTACTTTCCTGCATCAACAAGAGAATGACCACAATTTTCTCCTAGTTTGTGATTCTGCGCAATAGGAGAATTTGTTGGTTTGCAGCCTAACATCCTTGTCTCTGTCAATAAATTAAGGGCAAACTTCCGGTGACATATGTTGATTCCTCTCTTGGTCCTTGATACTTCAATTCCTAAGAAATACTTTAAGGGACTCAGATCTTTGATTTTAAACTGTTGAGCCAAGTAGATTTTCAGTTTGTCTATCTCAGTTGTATCATCTCCCGTGACCATAATATCATCAACATAGACAATGAGGGCAATGATGGTACCATTGCCCCGCTTGGTAAAGAAAGTGTGGTTAGCTTGGCTCTAGGAATATCCATTCTTCAAAATAGCCTGCCGGAAGCGCTCAAACCATGCCTTTGGTGACTATTTGAAGCCATACAGTGCCTTCTTGAGGAGGCACACTTTCCCTTCAGTTGAAGGCATTTTGAAGCCTGGTGCAGTTTGCATGTACACTTCCTCTTATAAGTCGCCATGAAGAAAAGCATTATTCACATCTAACTGATATAATGGCCAATCTTTATTGGCAACCAATAATAAAAAAACTCTTATAGAGTTGTGCTTAGCCACAGGAACAAATATCTCCTGATAGTCAATTCTATAGACTTGACTGTACCCCTTGGCCACTAACCTTGCTTTGTATCTCTCAATAGTACCATCAGATTTATACTTAATTGTGTAGACTCATCTGCACCCAACTGGGACACGTCCCCTGGGAAGATCCACCAATTGCCAAATACCATTATTCTCAAGTACCATCATCTCCTCAGACATAGCTTGTCTCCACTTTGGGTCAAACATAACATCAGTAACATTCCTGGGAATAGAAGCAGTAGAGTGAACAGCAATAAAGGCATGACCTGTAGGAGAAAGAGCATCATAGGAAACAAACTGGGCTATAGGATTAGTACAAGCTCTTTTCCCTTTTCTAACAACAATGGGAAGGTCTAAATCAGATGGAGGAGAAGGGATGTCACCTGATTGAGGAAACTGAATCTCAAGATGTGGATCTGGATCCAAAGAGGACTCTTGGCAGGTCTTCTTTCCTTTATTATGTAAGCCTTCACCTCTTGTGTATTTAATGTGGTAATCCTTCTCCTTACCAGAACCACTTTCAATTGGTACCAATTCTGTATTCACATCCACATCCACAGTCCTGTGATTTTTAATGTCAAGCACAAAAGGAGAGATAGGTAGAGGAGAATGAAGTAAATCAGCAGCATGTTCACTTCCACAATTCTCCCCCTGAAGAGGATGCTGAGAAGGGGCAAAGAAAGGGACAGACTCATGGAAGGTGACATCTTTGGAGCTAAGGCATCGGTGAGAAGATGGGTGATAGCACTTGTAACCTTTGGTAGTAGAAGAGTACCCAAGAAAGAGACACTTGAGAGCTTTGGGATCAAGTTTAGTGCGAGTGGATTTGTTAACATGCACATAACAAACACAGCCAAAGACTTTAGGAGGAAGAGAGAAAGCAGAAACCTGTGGAGATAAGATTTCTAAGGGAGACATGAAATCAAGAAGTTTGGTAGGCATTGATGAGAAAGGAAGCAGTGAGAAGAGTTGCAGACCAGAAGGTCTTGGGAACATGCATGCCAAACAAGAGACTACGGGTGACCTCCAATAAATGACGATTTTTCCTCTCAGCAACCCCATGTTGTTGGGGTGTGTCAACACACGTTAGTTGATGGATAATGCCATTATTAGTAAAGAAGGTTTGGAGGCCACGGAGCATGTATTCTCCCCCTTTATCAGATCGAACAATTTTGATTCGAGTATCAAATTGAGTAAGAATCATTTGATAAAAATTCTGAAATGCAGTTCAAGCATCACTTTTATGTTTCATAAGAACAGTCCAAGTGGCACGAGAAAAATCATCAACAAATGACACAAAGTAACGATAGCCAAATAAAGAGGTAGTAGGGGAAGGTCCCCAAACATCAGCATGCACAATATGGAAAGGAGCAGCAGTTCTATTACCATGATATGGATAAGAAGAACGACAGTGTTTGGCAAACTCACATGGTTCACATTGAAAAGCAAGAGAAGAAGCAATAGAAGAAAATAAATGAGGTAATTGTTTCCTCATTACAACAAAAGATGGATGGCCAAGACGACGATACCATAACATAACAGACTCCACAAAACTACTATCATTACGTCCACACACATAGGACTGAGTTATGGGCAAAAAAGATTAAAAAAGGTAAAGGCCTTGCTCCTCACGTCCACTACCAATAATCTTCTTCGTCACCAAATCCTAAAAAAGACAGTGAGAAGGAAAAAAGGTGACACAACAGTTCAGAGATTTAGTTAAATGACTCATAGATAGAAGATTAAGAGTAAGGTTAGGGACATGAAAAACAGAAGTAAGAGATATAGATAATGTAACAGGGATACTGCCCTTACCAGAGATAGAGGAAAGGGAGCCATCAGCTACCCTAACCTTATCCTTACCACAACAAATGGTATAGGAATCATGATAATGAGACGTACAAGTCATATGGTCACTGGCACCCGAATCAACGACCCAAGACTGGGCTGCAGTAGAAGCTGAGGTGGAGACCTGCAAAGCTGAGGAGGAAGAGGAACTGGCCACTGTAGGTGTAGGAGATGTGGTCAGCTATGACATGAGCTGGTGAAACACTACATCCACCAAAGTGGAGTCATCATGTGTGCTAGGTGGGTACTCCCCAACATCGGCCTCAGTCATCACAGAGTGTGCTCGAGCTCCCCCTCTACGGCCACCACGAGTACTACTAGCACCACCTCATGTACCAGGAGGACGGCCATGAAGAGTCCAACACCTGTCCTTAGTATGTCCAGATCTCCCACAATGATCACATTTAAACCTGTCTCTACCACCTCCACTAGTACCACCAGTCTCAGCTACTCTGTCTTCCCTATGTTTAGGCCCTTGGCCTCTACCACCTCCACGGGTGTCCCTAAAAGAACTAGAGTTGAGAGCAGATCTCTCAAGGGATTGTGCTGGTGTTGGTTCCATAACAATACGTCGAGTCTCCTCACTCTGTAAATAGCTGCAGACCTCATCAAGAGATGGAAGAGGGGACCGGCCTAAAATCTGGAGCATGATGGGTTCATAATCAGGGTTTAGGCCACCAAGTAAAATGAAGATACACTCCTTTTCAAGAACACGATACACCTTAGCTTCATCCGCTGGGTTGATCAATTGGAGGTCCCTGTAGTGATCATACTCCTCCAAAAGACTAATATAGGCATTGTAGTACTCAGAAATGGTCTTGTTACCCTGCGTCATTGCATTAATTTTTTGGTGAAGCTGATAAACCTTAGCGAAGTCACCCACCCTAACAAATGTCTGGGAGACACTGTCCCAAAAGGTTCCCTTTGCTCCTAAGGGAAAGCTTCTCTGAGTGGGACCAATCCAAATAATTGGTGTTATCTAATTTCACAATCGAGATCTGTGGGTGTGAGTTCTCAAAGGCAAACTGAGGGGCTGCCGGAGTAGGTTGTTAATCATTTGAGCCAAGCCCAAAGACATCAGATTCAGCCATATTGTAGGGATAAAAAAGGCACTTAACCATACACAAGAATTTCCAAACAAAGTGGGGAGTACACACTCAACCCAAATAAGGATTCCAAACACAAGAAATAAATTCCAGCAGAAAAAAAACAGGTAAAATCTGGACAGAACTTCACCCAACACCTTTCAAGAAGCAACACCCACTCAAACAAGCTGTAGGACCTCAAACAAAGGTGTCCGTAATCACTTCTCAACCAAGGAAGAAGTCCATGGTACACAAATGCAAGAAAAAAAGAGGTTGCAGCAGTCACGGTTTTACCTGGGCAGAAAAGAAGCCCCACAAAAGTGAGCTGTGCTCAACCAAGAGAACCCTTCATCAAAGAGGCATACATGGGGCATAAAGAGTACCCTTGTACGATCCTAATGAGCTGTTTCAAGCTCCAAACCCATGCCGAGAAGAGAAGAGACAGGAGCTGCAACTTTGAGCTGGAGGGAACCCTAGGTGCTGCTTGGTTAGCTTCAAAAACTTCAATGGAGCTTCAATACAGCTCAAGGATCATCTTCAAACACTTAAATAGGTTGTATAAAATCTATTTCATCTCTCTACAGCTAGTTGTTTACATAGGAGCCTCTTCTTTGAAATCCCTTGTGTCCTAGGATTCCAAAGAGAGGAAAAGAATAGGGAAAGAGGGTTGATACGACTCTCAAACCTAAAGCTCTGATACCGAGTTGGGTTTTAGTTAGAGATGTAAGTAAGAGAAGGAGGAGAAGTTGAAGGAGAAGGAGATGAGGAAGAGAGGAAGAAGAGAATGAAGAGAGATATTTCGATTGTGAATCACTTGTGTGTGGGAGAGATCTCTCCACATCTATATTACTTCATTAATAGAAAAAGAGAATATTACATACTCCTCCCTAGGGAGGTAAAAGATAAAAAGGTAAAACATAGAAAATATAAAATGGGGCAACCAGACAAAAGGCTAGTTCCCAAACTACCCTTATCACATCACTTCTAACAACTCTAACACTTCATACATATCTTTAATTATATCCACATATTTACATGCTACTCTTCTCTGTTGTAGTATCTGCCAGATTAACTTTCTAAGGAATCGGTTGTAAGCCTTTTCTAGGTCAATAAAGACCATATGGAGATCCTTCTTCCCCTCTTTATATCTTTCCACGACTCAATATAGGCCAATTAAAGTAGCCCATTACAAAGAAAATTTGAAAACCCATTGGACCAGAGGCGCAACATGTATATAACCTGATCCAAAGTTCACTTTGGCTTAAATAAGCCCTTTTCTGTGATCTTCCTGCATCATGAATTGTTTTGTTGATACATTGTACCAATCCAGTCGGCAAAACTGGTTCAATGCTGTGCTAGGTTTCTGAACATTAGTTTTAACTACATAAAATAGTTAAGTAGTGCGTGTAAGTAAACTTTCAAGCCAAGGGGACTGAGTCTGATATGAAAAGGAAAAGTTTTAGTGGTGAAGTATAACAGGTGGTAAATTAGTTTTTAAAAGTAAATGGGGTAAAGGGTGAATGCTGAGGTTAGAGTTTTAACTTGGTTGAATCATTACGTTATATAATGCAGGGCAGATGGAAAAAGATTTAAATTTTAAGAAAATTTGAATATAACGATTGAAGGTCTCCCCGAAATCCAGGTTAAGTGATGGAATCTAGGGTTTTAGATTGCATGTGGTTATGTGGTTGAAGTGGAAGTTGGAATTGGAAAAAAACATTAGGGGTAGCTAGGTAGGTTGACGTTTTTGGAGGTTGAATAAATTACTACTGAAATCTCCAGACCAAGGCTGGGAAATATTCAGCTTCTCTTATTGGTTGTGGGTTATGGGAGGAGATATAGCTATTAAGTTTAGTTTGGCGATGGTCTTACTGACAAAATATCATTTGAGAAA
Source organism: Telopea speciosissima (assembly GCF_018873765.1). Taxonomy (NCBI): domain Eukaryota; kingdom Viridiplantae; phylum Streptophyta; class Magnoliopsida; order Proteales; family Proteaceae; genus Telopea; species Telopea speciosissima. The sequence goes on along the minus strand of NC_057925.1, from coordinate 49,575,579 downwards.
TTTGGGCTTAATTAATAGAATATAGCATTGGTACAAGTAAAAGGATAAAAAAAATATTATGATATTAGCCCTGGCTTTAAGGCCTTATCACACTTTACATGCTTTGAGGTCCATGCTACTGAGCCAAGTCCTAAGACCTGAGGCCTTGCAGTACTAGGTACAAGCAGCAAAACATTCTTGTCAACTTTCACTTTACAAAGTAGAATATCTGGTACAAGTAAAAGGATAAAAAAAATATATTATGATATTAGCCCTGGCTTTAAGGCCTTATTACACTTTAAATGCTTTGAGGTCCATGCTACTGGGCCAAGTCCTAAGACCTGAGGCCTTACAGTACTAGGTACAATCAGCAAAACATTATTGTCAACTTTCACAGTTGAATCAATCTCATTGATGGTTCTGTACTCTGTCATTCATCTAATTCCCTAGAAGCAAAAGAATTTATAGAAATTTCAAGATGTTGTATTTTTATTTATAATTCCAAGCAAGTTGACTTTTCTCTTTTTCTTTTTTGGTGGATGGGATTGTATCCTACAAAATTGAAAATGTGAACATGAAAATAAAATTTTGGTCTGGCTTATTTATTTGCAGTTGAAGAGCTCAATTTGCATCTGTGTTTCATTCATTTCAAGACTGGTATAAAGGTGATTCTGATGCTTGACATGACTTGCATGAATCGGTAAGCCCCATCTGCTCTAGCTAGCGCATAACCTGCAGATAAATTTTGTTGCAGGATTGCTACCTTATTGAGATAATATACATAATGTATGCCTGTAGTGTACAATGAAAAAACTTGGGATGAAGAAGATATAATGTGAAGGAATACTTGTTTCTCTGGTTAGCTCCTCCACTCTTGAGGGTTTACAGTTTGTGGGTCATTAGAAATACAGGAGTTGGAACATAATTTGGGTTATGATCTTGTGGCCTAAATACTGAGGCTGATTAGAATTTTAATGAACTGATAGTCCTAATGATCTGGATGAAAATTGGTGGGTTCCTGATACTAGTATCTGTATCATGTAGAATAACCTTAGGGATAGACACTAACTAGCTTGGGAGTCTTGGTTCCTCTAAGAACCCCTGTTGGGTTGGGAGGGGGGGTGACCTGACCTTAACCTTGGGTTTTACTTGGCCAAACTCCTAACCAATCTGAACCTGTAGTCAACCATTACCTGTTCAGGCCACTACTGCTTGTGTCAGAACTGGTTGGATTTGACAACTCCAGGGATAATCTACATGTCAAATTTGGGCTCCCATCTGAACCATATGACCCACCATGCATTGATCTTTTACCCTTGTATGTTCAATGGTCAACTAATGTTGAGTTTTTTACCAGCTTTTGAGCATTATCTCCATGAGGAATTGGTTGGTTGAAGGCTTGAAGCTTACCGCATTGATAAATGATGTGTTGACAAAACTTGCATGCCAACATGGCAGATTTATTATTGGACTTTGGAGTAACGGGTTGTTATTGTTATGATCATCCTTATTGCTTTGGCTGTCAGTTAGGTGGTCTATAAGAGATATTTAAATATGTTTATGAACATAGTTGTCAAGGTGGTGGAGGGGTGCCTAAGTGCTTAAGCGACAAGGCGGCCGCTTAGGCGACCAAGGCACACAATATAATATTTGGCATACATAAGGGCTGAAGCGTTCAATACCACTAAGGCGACAAACGCCTGGACCCCCAACAATCCACTTGGACAGGCGACGCCTTGATAACTATGTTTATGAATACGGACTTTTGATGGGGGGAGGGGTTAATAACATATAAACATTATAAAATGCTTAGCACTACATATTTATAATGGCTTTGGATGATTTATAATTGTCTACTATATTGCAATTTTTGGCAATCAACATCTGCTGCTGCCATTATCTTTTTTCTTTTATATGGTGGATCTCTGTACCACTTAGGTACACCAGATCATACTCTGAAATTTGGGCTGTTGTCTAGGTCTATGGTATGAGACTTATAAATCCCATGTATTTCTAGACTTCCTATCGGTACAATATCTATTACCTGTCAACGAAGCGGCTAATTGGGGCGGGAACGATGCGTGACGGGCTTTATCATTTCACCCCCCACCTACCATCTCCGGTTGCTTCTTCTGTTGTCCGTGCTCCATCCTCGGCGGTTTGGCACATGCGGCTAGGCCATCCGTCTCCTGATCGCCTTTCGCGTTTATATTCTTTTATTTCTGATGCCTCTAAGCATCTTGCTTCCCCCACCCTTGTGATGTTTGTCATCTGGCTAAACAAACTAGACTCTCTTTTCCGGTTAATAGTCAACATAGCACAACTGCATTTGATCTTATTCATTGTGATATTTGGGGCGGTTATCGTACTGCTTCTCACTCTGGTGCACATTATTTTTTAACCATTGTTGATGATTTTTCGCGATCAGTTTGGATTTATTTAATGCGTGCGTGCAAAATCTGAAACTTATGCACTTCTTACATCCTTTTATGCCATGGTTAAGACACAATTTAATTGTTGCATTAAGACAATTCACACTAATAATGGGATGGAATTTTTCTCCACCCCCATGCTCCAAATTTTTGCCCAACATTTTATAATCCATCAACACTCTTGCGTTGGTACCCCTCAACAAAATGGCATCGTTGAACGTAAGCATCGCCATCTTCTTGAGGTTGCTCGTGCTTTACGCTTTCAAGCCCATTTACCTATCTGTGTTTGGGGGGAATGCATCTTGACTTAGTTGACTGTGGCTTATCTCATCAACCGCCTTCCCACCCCTAACCTAAATGGTAAAACTCCCCATGAATTGCTTTTTCATCGCACCCCTAATTATGATCATCTCCGTGTCTTTGGGTGCCTTTGCGATGCCCACAATCATGCCCCTAGTCATACTAAATTTGACCCCCGTGCAATCCGTTGCATTTTTATCGGTTACCCGTATGGCCAAAAGGGCTACAGTGTCTATGATCTTACCACCCATACAATTTTTGTTTCTAGGGAGGGACGTTTCATTTCATGAGGGTGTTTTCCCTTTTTCCCCTTCTTCCTCTGTTGTTCCCACTGCTCCTACCCCACCCCTTCCCTCCACTGTCCTCCCTTTGCCTCTCCTGGACACTCCCTACCCATCTCATCCTTCACCGTCCCTTCCCCCCACCTCTTCTCCCACCGCTGCTCCCTTCCCCTCCCCACCTACCGATGCCACTTTCCCACTCACGGACACCAACTCCTCACCTTCTTTGCCACCACCTCCTCCTCCTCCCCCTCGCCATTCTTCTCGCACCCATACTGTCCCTTCCCGCTTAAAGGACTATGTTTGCTCTGCTACAGGTTCTCCCCCCGTCATGCAATCATTGACAGGTACACCCCTTTACCCTCTCACTAAATATTTGTCTTTCCAAAATTTTTCAGATTCTCATTTTTCTTTTCTGTTTGCTCTTTCATCTGAACATGAACCTACTTTTAATGAGGCTATGCAACTACCCCACTTGCGTGCCGCCATGGAGGCTGAAATTAATGCTCTTGAACAGAATAACACTTGGTCTTTGTAGCCTCTTCCTGCAGGTAAAAATCCCATTGGGTGCAAATGGGTGTATAAAATCAAATGCAAAGCTGATGGCACCGTTGAGCGCTACAAAGCCCATCTCGTTGCTAAGAGCTATACGCAACAAGAGGGCCTTGACTATACTGACACATTTGCCCATGTTGCTAAGCTTGTCACAGTTTGCAGTCTTCTTGCCGTTGCCGCGATCCGCAGGTGGCATCTCCTTCAGCTTGACGTCAACAATGCATTCCTCCATGGTGATCTCCATGAAGAGGTCTACATGCAGCTTCCTCCAAGGTATTCTAAAAAGGACGAGACTCGTTTTCGCAAACTCAACAAGTCTCTCTATGGCCTTAAACAGGCATCCTGGAATTGGTTCACGACTCTCACATGGGCACTTACAGATGCGGGTTACCGTCAATCCCTGGCCAATTATTCTCTCTTTACCCATTCGGCTGGCACTAGTTACACTGCGGTACTTGTATATGTCGATGACATTATCGTTGCGGGCAATGATATGAAGGCCATTCAGGGTCTTATTGCATTTCTGCAGCTTCGTTTCCACATCAAGGACCTGGGGCTGCTTAAATATTACCTTGGGATTGAGGTCGCTCGTAGTCCTGCTGGCATCTTCATCAATCAACGCAAGTACACTCTGGATATCTTGTCTGAATCTGGCTTACTTGCGGCTACATCGGTTTCCTTTGCTACGGGGTAGCAGCTACGGCTAGATAATAAAACCGGTCCTCTTTTAGATGATCCTTCATTGTATTGCCGTCTCATTGGTCGCCTTATATACTTTACCATCATTCGACCGGATATTACATTTTGTGTCAATACGCTCAGCCAATTCATGCAAGCTCTGCGCAAACAGCATTTGGATGCCGTCATGCGAGTTCTGCACTATCTCAAATCGGGTCCTGGAATAGGTTAATTTTCCTCTGCCAAGAGCTCTCTTCATCTCACAACCTTTTCGGACTCTGATTGGGCTGCCTGCCCATCTACCCGACGCTCTGTCACTGGTTATGTTATTTTCTTGGCACTAGTCCATTGTCCTGGAAATCCAAGAAGCAGAGTACGGTTTCTCGCTCTTCAGCAGAGGCGGAATATTGCTCTATGGCCATTGCAATTTGCGAACTTGTTTGGCTTTGCAGCCTTTTACAGGACCTTGTCGTTTCCCAGTCCACCCCGATGCATCTCTACTGTGATTACTAGGCAGCCCTGCACATCGCTGCTAACCCTGTTTTTCATGAACGTACGAAGCACATCGAGATTGACTGTCATGTTGTCCGGGAACGCCTACAGTCTAGTTGTATCACTACCGCTCACGTTCCTTCCGCTATGCAGCTCGCCGACATTTTTACGAAGCCCCTCGGCCGTGATTCTTTCCATAGTATTCTTTTCAAGTTGGGCGTTTGTGACCTTCACGCTCCAACTTGAGGAGGAGTATTATGTGGTCTCAATTGGGAGTCCTAAGTTCCCATATTTGTGTTGATTACAATCTCTTTGGTAGAGATTGAATCAATCTCTTTAATTTTATTTGTTTTTTTCTTTCCTTATCTCAAGGGATTCAATCCCATATCTTGTATTCTTATTTATATACACTTCACATGTGATAATAAAGCATTCCATATCATTCTCAATTTCTATAATATCTGATAATCCTGACTGTGTTATCACTTGTTTTGGAGCAGCGGATTGTATCCCTCTGATGTCGTCCCTGCTTTTGTATCAACTGACATCCATGGAGTGGAAACACCCGTATCACCACCATTGTCACTGTCATCTGAATTTAAACTTGCTGTAGAAAGACTTAAAGCAGGACATTCAAGGATAATAAGGCTCTGTAGGTGTGTTTCCCAGGTGGTTCAAGCTTCGAGCAGGTATATTTTGTAAACCAATATTGCATTCATTGCCATCAGTGTACTTGGGCTATCTGTTTATGGATTGTATTGCATTCATTGATGCAGAATTATTGTCCAAACATCCCCTATTTGATCTTGCATACAACAGGAAGAAAATGAACGCCTTTGTTCTTTTCCACTACAGTTAAGTCACTAAGTTCTTTGTAAAGGCCACTTGCCACTTGTCACTTTCTTCCCTCACATGGAGCTTTCTGATACAAGTATTTATGCACTTTTTGTATGCCTCTCTGGATGGTGAGGAGCTACATTTTTCTGATGTAGGTGTAGGTTGCTTCTTAACTTTTGCATAAGCACATCAGGGGCCCACTTCTAAATGTTTCCACCTAAGAGATTAATTTGACTGAAAATTATCTTGTGTAGACAATCTTTGCCATGTCTTTGAATGGGTGCAGAGGCTTTCAATAGAGCTCAAGAAGCAAATAACAGTAGTAACGATGAAGATGATGATCAGATGTTTAATCATGCTATACTCTTTTTGTTTATTTATTTATTTATTTTTGGTGGGGGTGAGGGTGTTGATGGTGTTCCTGGTCTTTCAGGTGACCATCTACTGGATGGTTAAAACGATTCGTTCTCCACTTCTCCCATTGGAACATTCAATGGGGGAACCCTCAAACCATGGTTGGATCAGAATGAGTGCGGTACACACTCCATTATGATCAAACCATAGAGCGGAATGTTCCCACTGTGGGAGTGTTTCCCTAGAGAATTTCTTTAAAAGAGTTTGGAGTGTGTTATTATTAGCAGACATTTACTTCTGCATGTTTTTATTTATTTATTTCTATCTAAATTATTTGTTGTATATAGTTAATAATCCAACATACTTTATCGGGACGACTAAATTTTTAAAGACTATAGTGGGTCACTTGCAATTTAATCTATGGAAGTAGCTCTATTTGGTTGGATGTAAAGTTGATATAAAATGTAAATTATTCTAATCATAAATTATATAATATAAGTTCCTCTTTTCTTTTTCTTGAAAGTCATTTTCTTTTTGCATATCCTTAGCAAACATAATTTTGAACTTTTTGATTATAGCAACTAAAACTTTCTTCACTATTCAACCAAATTAATTTAATTTTGGTTGAAAGGTAATTATTTTCTCCTAGACGTGGTCTTTTCTTTTATAGTATATCATATTACTTTCATTGTTTTAGATACTGTCAGATGGAGCCGTAGGAAGTATTTCCACCCAAGGCTGATTATGCCTGTTATACTTTTCTTCATTTGGCTGAGTCTAATAATATTCTATTTTAAGTATGGAGTTATGAATTTTGACTCTCTAATGCCAATCATATTTTACATCTCATGAAGCTCATCTGTTGGAAAGTCTTCCATTGAAACTTAGGGGTGATTTCTTGGCTCACCGTGGGTGAAGGAAAATCTTCTTCTGAAACTTGTACTTCTCTGGGCATACAAACATAACCTCTCTTTTTGTTACATGTGTGAATCACATTCACATAGGCCACCCTTGCTGGGTTTCTGAGTGTGGCCTACCAGAGCTTTTCTTTAGCCTTTGATGCCTGCAAGATGAATGGGCGGGGCTTGGGGTTAAGAATTTATTAGATTAAGCTAGATGCTGTTTCAAGTATATTCCATTTCTGGTTGATCATATATATACATTGTCCACAAAGTTGTCTGAAATGTATCTCCATTGTCTCATTCTTTGATATGGCTTATAGCCAGTTGGTGGATTGAAAGAGCAAAACGATGATCCATATATTGATCTGGGGTTCAGGGAGGATGATGTGATGATGTGGCTGATCAAACATTTGGATGATCTAGTGTTTCTGTTTCTTTTCTGGCCTAGAAATATAATTTAATATGCGTTATAAAACATGTTTTTAGAAAAAGAAGTGTGATAATGCAGGGTCTTACTTTGTCAATTATTGTCCTTAATTCTTATGGGATTAGGGTTCTCTTTATACAGCTGTTTGGACTCACGGGTCTCTCCCGAATTCTGTACCATTGTGGAAAAGAATCCTCTAAATGGGTCCTCAACTTATCTTCTGGGCTCTTTGAATCGAATGAAAGTCTCGTTTTTTCTAAAAGCTCTCAAGAGAAACACTGAACTATATACTGTTTGGGATCTTCCAAGAGTGATTCTCGTGAGTCCTCACTCCTCACTGCATTTTTGTATTGGCAGGTGCTATCAACTATTTTATCATTACGTTGGGACCATATGAGCATTTACCTTGGAAAGGGAGCAGAGGAAGTACGAGTAGGGGACATGTGCTATATATCATTATTTTAGATAGATTCGTATCATGAAGGGATTTACATCAATCTGGCCTGTACTGTTAAAGTAACATGGCTAGGGAAATGAACGGCCTTGGATTAAGGCAGCACTGGTGGCCAATGAAAATCGTACTTTGCTAACCAAGTTTGTGAAAGTGAGGATAAAGCACCACTAGAGAAAGGTTGGTTGGGGAGGAGGGAGTGGGGCACGGCACGCAGGGCAGTGGTTTAGTAATGAGTGAAGAACATGGCGACCCTAAGGAAGTCATTCCATCTCCCTGTATTTGATTTAACAAACAGATTTTAACTCTTGTTTTTGTTCCCAGGAACAAAAAAACACAGAAATAGAGAAACACCGTGCAGGTCCTAAAGAAGTCATTTGACTTAAAAAGAAGGGATTGAGTTCTGTGTAGCACATAGGAGGGAGGAAGTATGGGTGAAACAAGGCTGGGTTTTTTAAAACCCCAGCTCAACTCTGAGTCATCTTAGCTCAGCCCAAGCCTAACCCTGTCGGGCTCAGCCCCCAGCCAACCTTGATTGACCATTTTTGGGTAGGGCTGGGTTGGGGCGGTCCTGATTGACTCTGTTTTTGGCCAAGGGCTAGGTTGGCCCATCGCGACCCAATTTTTTTGGTCATTTGCATCCTCCTATGCATTAAAAAAAATGAAACATGTGATTGGGTATTGGTTTGTTACATAATCAATTGACTATTAGACTCTTTTTGGATTAAAAATTGATCTAAAACTTAAAATTTTAAATACTATCGCTCAATAATAATTAGATTTTTTTTGGTAAACCAATATATAATTAGATATTAAACAAAAATTGTAAAATGTAAATACTAAATTGTAAAGCATAACCTAACACAAGGTCGGACTTAGCCCGAGGTCTCAACCCTGACCCTAGGCCTAAAAATTTCAACCCTAACTTGCCCTCAAGGTTGAAAAATCTAGCCCAGACCTTGTTCGGGCTTAGGGTGGGCTCGGGCCGACATGGTTGAACTTACACTTCCTGGAGATACAGGGAGGTGTTAGCATACACTACGTAATCTGGTAACGTTCTTTTACCCAAAAAAGTAATAGTGAAAAAGAACATTGCTTGGTCATGTGGCCCATACACAAAGACACAGGAACGTACAAAATTAACCCCCCCATAAAATCAAAAAATCTCATACATATTGATGCCCTTGTGCATGCTCACATTGGCCCCCACACTAGTGTGTTGTTGCTCGCTAAGTTTCTTATTAAGATACAGTCCTATTGAATGGACTTTTGGGTTTCCTTCAGCCGTAGTGGGAGCTGGAGGATCCAGCCCAACAAAAACAGGAGGCGGGGGCACATGGGGCCTACTTGTAAAATGATCCAAACACCCCTTGTTTTGCTGGGTTGGATCCTCCAGCTCCCGCCACGGCTTAACCTATATCTACTCAAAATCTCTTACAATTACATACCTTTTTTTTCCTGCTTCCCTAATAAGGCAAACTTTCACCCTCTCCCTATATTTTACAATCCTGCCACAATGAAAACTTTCATGAGGGTACGTAAAAATATAGTTCCACTTCACTTTTAATAAAGTTTGTAAGTTAGGGAGAGGGTGACTACTTCATGAGGGTATATTTTTTAGTCTCTAAAAACTTTTGTGAGGGTACATAAAAATATAGTGAAGTGATCTACTTCACCCTTCATAGTTCCACTTCATTTTTAAATTTATCTCTAAAGCATCAAATACAGTTTTGTGATGACCGTGACCATTGCTTCCACAAATGCTCCTCCATATTACCATTAAGAGTATTTGGAAGGGCATCTATAGAAGAAAAAAGACACATGTCCATAGAACCATACGTGAAGAGCAATGTCTTCACATCTAGGGAGCTGTTCTAGACTCGAGATGAGCCATGCAATGCATAATTATTAGTATTATATTATTTCTTTAACATTTATATATAATTTTAGGGAGAAAGAATGCTACATGGGTACTTGCGGTGCGCTTCCCCTACGCCAAACACAAGGGCATGAGAAATGATTGACGCACCCCCTGGAAAGGCACAAATTCTTAAGAGCGCGGCAATCATTTCGCGTGCCTGTATCTGGGCGCAGGAAATGTTATTAAACCAACCCATTTTAACCGGTTAACCAGACCCACAAGGGAATTGGTTGGACCAGATTAAGGTTTTGAATGTAGACAGCAAACCTCGTAATTGGGGTTATGGTTGCTTATCCTGGAAGTGAAAATTTGCAAGTTAACCGCTGTGGAAGTGTGATCTGTCGTCCCTTCCTTTTGGTGATTACAGAGAGGAGTTCATTAATGGAGTACTCTTACAATTTGCACAGGTGGGTAGTAGGGACTAGGGAGTGACCGAACAGTTCCTGTTGTTAATTTGAAAGGTGGGTTTAAGGCTTTAAGGGATTTTCTTAATCTTACTGAGATCTGTGACATACAATATGAATAATGTTTGGAGAAATTCTCCTGAGAATCTGAGATGGGTGGGAGTGGGTGGTGGTGGTGGTGCGGTGGCTGTGCAAGCCATGCAAATACAAACATTACTTTAATGGCCAACGGCAAAGTACATAAAGGAAGTAGGAAAACTGTTACGGAATTAAAAAGAAGATTAAGATTGTCAGGGCATTAATGAATGTGGATAAGTACGAAGGAAGATACACGTCTGGAATGATCGAATTGGGATCTGGATCAGGTTGAGTGGATTTCGATTACGATTTAGCCGGAATTGGGCAGAAAGTTATAACCAATTGGGAATTTGTTGTAATCAGTCAAAATCGACCACAACCCTAGAAACCCAGCAAAGGATCAAATGCTTTGAATATGCTAGAATCAGGATTGGGCTATGTGCTTTTAATTTAGGATTCGTTTGTCTCACGTATAAAAAGGGGTGGGGAATTTGTGCGAATGGGTCTCACATATTGTGGGTTGGATTGGCACGGGAAAGAAAGGAAATGATGGAATATGAATTTTTTTAATAAGATGAAATTTAGTAGGAGAAAGAGGAGAGAGAGAGAGAGAGATCCACACAAAATGATTTTTTTCATAAATAGTGTCAAAATCCTACCAAATTGATAGACTTTTGACAGTGAGTGTGGTGGGAAAAAGTGAGGAATCATACCACCAAACAAGGATAAATACAAATAGTATAAAAATCCGCTCCAACGCGCAACAGACAATTGGGTAGGTTGGCACACACACCAAGGCCGACATCCAGCGGTTAGATGCGTGTTGGACGCACTAGCATGCTAGAGAAGATCCAAAGTCTACATTTAATGAGGTTGTCTTGGTATGTTTTTGACCTCGCCTAACTAAACACTCATATTTGTGGTAGTTTTAGGAAACATGTACAAATTTTCTTGGGGTGTGTACCAACCTACCTAACCGTCCGATGTGTGTTAGACGTACTGGGATGCTAGAGAGGACCCGGAGTCTACATTTAATGAGGTTGTCTTGGTAAGTTTTTCACCAAGCTGCCCAGACGTCCAAGGCTGGGCATTGGGTGTGTGCCAAGCTACTCAGTCGTCCGATGCATGCTAGACGCACTAGCACGCTAGAGAGGATCCAGACTCTACATTTAATGAGGTTGTTTTGGTAAGTTTTTTGCCTCACCTAACTAAACACTCCTATTTGTGGTAGTTTTAGAAAACAAGTACTAGTTTTTCACCCATTTTTATCTTTTCCACTTTTCTTTATCAAACAAACGGGAAAAGGTTCGAGTCTAATACAAACCCTCCCCAGTCCCTCCCTTCCCCCCTTCACCCCTTTGAACTTTTGGAAAGAAATAGACATGTGATTATCTAACTAATTTCCAGGTCTACCTTCTATCTGTCGGGAGAAGGAAAATACACACAGCTATTTCTCTCTTGACTAACAACAAAACGTGTTGTTAGAACTTGAAAGGATCAATCGACTGAAATGGGAAAGAGAGTCCAAAACAATACTTGAATTTGGAGTAGTTGTAGCTTCCTGGCCATATTATACCAAATTTTATCGCTATATTTAGAAACTGCCCAATTTACGTCACACAATAACCTTTTTGTTTCATTTCAATCACTTCAATCCCCTACCCACCAATGTAAGTATGTATCTATGGATCATAACAACAAAAAAACAGTCCAACCTTTCAACTCACTTTAACTTCTGTCAACAACCAATTCACATAGTCACTCGCAACTTTGCTTTTGGTCTTTGAGACATTTTATCGAACACGTACTGTGTATTTCTTGAGGATAATTGAGCGTGAAGAAATTAAAGCACAACGCTCGCGTGGCTTGACTTTGGCATATTCCCTTTCAAGGTCAAGTGGAAAGGAGAATTAGAAGGAAGGAAAAGTGTGAGGTTCCACAAGCTAAAAAGACAAAAAGAAGAAGGCAAAACGGAAGATAACCCTTTAATCAGATTAGGCTCTTATGAGTTTTTAGTGTTTCCAGTCCATTCACCACTCACCAGTTGTCTCCTCCTTTCCTCCTCCACTCGTCATTTGGTCAATGGAATTCTTGATTTTTGGGATTCGAAGATTCCGCCGTACAAATCCCACTTTCCTAACGAAAGATAAATTAAAGTTCCTAAAAAGCGTAAAAGTTTTATTAAGGAAAAGACACAAATTAAGATAATGAAAACCATCCACGTGGCATCAAGTTTATCTTAAATTTCTCCTCCGCCCCCCCCCCTAATTCCTCTGATTACAACTTCTCGTCCATCGACTTAAAAGTATAGAAATTGGCTCGAGTTTATCTACTTATGTGTATCAGTGTTTTGGTATCTAACTTTAGGTGCTAAACTATGGATTAGGCTAATAAATTATCCATTCATCTTCGTAATACACAAAAAAGAAAAAGTTTCCATGGCCAGTGATTTTCTTCGGACTTCATTAACCAGTTCATCATCTTTGTTGAATCTGTCGATATCTCTATTCTTTTGCATACCATTGAAATGATTCCATTGATGCCATGTTTGATCCCTCTGGCCTCAGTTTCTTGTATTACCGTATAGTTTTGATATACCTGAACATTTGAAAACCCTATCGGGGTGATTTAGATATCCAATAGTGCAAATATTAATTTTAACGAATCAATTTGCTGATGTGAAATGGTCAAATAAGAATTACTTTCTTCTTCTTTTAGCTTTCAAGTATATCCAATGGTTTTTCTTTCTTTCTTTCTATTTTTAACTCCAATCCTAGGGTATGTACTTTGTTTAGTAGGTTAGATTTGGGTTATCTCTCCTTGATTTTTTTAATTGGTAAATCTTTCATTGATTGATTTTTATGATTTTGAGGGGAAAAAGTGCATGCAATAGCATGATGTATTTTTTATTTTTTTAAATTTCCAGTAATAATTTAAAACTAAGGGTGTCCAAGTTCAACACCGAACCTATTGAATTGATCGAAACCATTTGGTTCGATCAAATCGAACCAAACCCTTATTCGTTTGTTTTGGGCTGGGACTTTATTGAACTGATAGAGGTCGAACTTGTAACGATCGAATGCAATGATTGAAATAGAAAACCGGATAGAATCTGATAAAAATTCGAGACAGAACTGATAATAGCTTGATAAGAAACTAAAAACCCAAAAAGCAAGGATTTTTTTTCTTTCATTTATGTATACACGTAAACCTGAAAACTAGACCAATCAAACCTGATAGAATCCTGGTTACAAATTAATACAAACAAGCAATCCAAACCGGACCAAAATTGAACGAACTAAAACCAAAAATTCCTTATCAGTTTGATTTCGGGTTGGCCTAGTTATAAATCGAAATCTGTTCAACCCACCGATTAACACCCTTAACCCTCCCCCCAAAAAAAAATACATGGAAGAAGTTAGATTTTTTATCTTTTATCTTTTATTTTTATTATTTTTGCCAATGTCATAGCGTCAAATCATGGTAGATCATGGATTAAGTTAATGGGATAGAACGTATCGACCAACTAGATCAATGATAAAAAAAAATAAATGAAGGCAAAATAGTAATAAAAGAGCCTAGGAAAAACATTGAACCAATTTAATATGATCGATCCATATTAATATTATCGATGGTGACTAATATTGGCACGATACCGTGAACTAAATCTTTGCAATGGATGAAGAGATTCTCTTCTCCCCTCAAATGTGTTATACTAAACTTTCTTTTTTTTAAAATTTTTTTTTTTTTTGTAGGAGCTTAGTTAGGCTTTTTTTAAGGCAGAGAGATGGAAAAAAATGTTAACTGGTCACATGGTTCCTACCTCTAAACACAAGTCTATATGAAATTATCACTCCAACTTCTGATGAACTTTAAAATACTATTCAATCAAATGCTCTTGCACATGCTCCTATAATCCTATTGACTTAATGTTAATGCTGGTGTGGACATTAATCTTTTTGCCTCTTGTTTAGAGGTATCATGAGACAAGAAACACGTGATGTATTGAGGCTTGAGCCGCTCAAACCCTATCTTGGTATCGAAACTGCTAAACATACCACGTGGCAAGTGGCAGGCGAATAGAATCCACACGTGGTAAATGTTTGGATATTCAGGTTTCCGTTAAGGTTAGCAGTTTTAGAGTAACAACTTATCAAAGATGGAAACATTGATGCATCATTATACATTACATGGGATCTCAGTACTCAGTAGTAGGTTCGTAATCTCGGTATCGGATCGGATCATTTAAACTCGGGTCATTATAATACTTTTGCCTCTGTTTTTTTATAAAAATAATAAAATATATATATTTTTTTTTACTTTTTTACCCTTGTACATACAAGTGGATCAGATCGATCTCGGACGATACCAATCCAATCCAAGATCACGAACTATGGATCCCACCAGCCACCACGCCATGAGTACGTGACACATGGAAAGATGTGAAAAACAGAAAGAAAAATACATGTGATTGGGTGGTCATGTCATAGAAGCTCTTTGCTTTGCATTTTGGTTCGCTAAGATGGTTTAAGTAAAGTAGTAATGGGTATATTAACCCAAAAAAAAAGGGAAGTAGTTTTCTATCTGGGAGAGTGGGTTACACCTAGGGCTGTAAATGGAAAACTGAAAATCCGAATTCGATCCGCATCCGTATCCGTTTAAGGGCATTCGAATTCGGTTAGAGATATCCGAAAAAAAATCCGAATCCAAATATTTAATTATAAAAAATTAAGTAAATAATGATCTTGAGGGTTTTTGAAGATTCAACAGGTTCTAGAATATGAGGAAAAGAGAATCATGATCTAAAACTATGGACTGAGAGTAAATTGTATCCACTAGGGGAAGAAAAGTTTGGGTTACACAAGGCAGAGGTGTAAACGGATGGTCGAAAATCTGAATTCGATCCGCAGCCGAATCCATCCGAATTCGTTTAGAGGTATCCATATTCGACTAAGGAATATCCGGATCCGATTACATCCGATCCCTATCCCAGCCGAATCCGATCCGTTTACAGGCCTACCTACGCCAGCATTCCCATGTGTTTCTATCTCTCTTTTACAAAACTAGGGGGTAGAGGTGTCTTTTCATATGAAGAGAGAAATAGACTCATGGGAGTGCTAGCATAGGCCACACTCCCGGACAAAGAACTTTCTCCCCAAAAAAAAAAAAAAAACAATAGTTTCACCTGACATGTGAGTTGTCCTTTACATGAGCAAAACCAGAACGCATCTTTGTCGCTTTCCCTTCATTCTTGGTCAAGTTTCTTCTTAAAATCTTGAGGAGAAAGAATAGGCAAGAGATGAAGAATTTCCGACCCATTGGTGATGTTATCATGAGACTTTTGTCAATCGAAGGTAGTCTCATTCTGTTTTGGTGAAAATGGTCTCAATCTTTTAACTAAAAAGAAAATTTCATAAAAATTCTATTGATGAATTCGAAAATATCTTTGATTTTTCTTATTCATCTAATCTAATTGTATCGATGATCGTGGATAAGAGATTCTTCCTTCACCATAGATAAAGAAAAACATATTATCAATTGTTTTAGACCACAATACCTCTTATCGATCAGGAACTGTTCACTTTATTATTATTATTAGGGTAAATTACACGTCACCTCCTGATTTTTAAACGAAACTCAAATCACCCGTTATTTTTTGAAAATACTCATTCGTCCCCCTCTACAGTAACGGTGTTAGTTTACTGTTAGTTATTGATGTAAAATGACTATTTTACCTTTGTAAAAATATTAGAATTAAATTTATAATACTACCCTTCAAAATCTATGTTTGGATGTCAAGGGTAGTTTAGGAATTAAATTTATTAAACTGGTTGACATCATCACTTAACAGCATAAAAGTAACGATAGGGACTAATTTGTCATAATAGGGTCTAATACAGGGGGTGATTTGAGTATTTTCAAAAACTAGGGTGTGATTTGAGTTTCATTTGAAAATTAGGGGGTGACATGTAATTTACCTAAATAAAATTAACGAAGAGATAAAATGTCAGTTGCATATCCACAAATAGAAATGCCACCCTATACTTATAGGCTACTAGCTTTAATAGCATGCCTATCGAAAAGAGTTAATGTTGTACCTGATATGCACTCGGAATATATTCTGGATCTAAAACATATTTTGAAAGCGAGAAATACCAAATAAGAGTAAAGAAAGAGTATGCTTATGTTTCTCTCACCCGACAAGGGTGATATGTCCAGCTTCTCTTCACGAACACTTTGGTTTCTGTTCCCTCTTTCCCTATTTACTAACGGGGTCAGGGGTGTTTGTTGCGAAAGCGGTTCATATTCTTGTACAAGTACTATCCAAGCTCATCCAAAGGTAGTCACATGGAATCCATTGTGGGACCCACAGGGGCCACAGGAAGAATGGATTCCATGTGAATGGCCCTGGGGGCCGGGCCTTGGACGGTAAAATTTTGGAGAGAAAGATGAACAAGGACAAAAATATTTATAAATAGATGACAAAAAATATATTTTTTCTTTCTTTCATATCTATTCTTGACCAACAAACACAGAATGATAGGGTCATGATCGTCATTGGAGACGAGATGTCTGTTATCAGAATTCATAGAAATGTGTTGGGGACATGGAAAAAGAACTCGATCGAAACCCCTGAGATATTTCGATTTCGCCAGAAAATGAGAAGAGATGTGGGTGGAGTTAAAAAGTCACTGGTTTCAACCGAAATAACCCATATTTCACAAGTTTCAACACTCATACCCTTTGAAACTTGAGGAAACCTGACTCGAAACTAGGACAGACAGTTATTTATGTCAGAAATCAGGACAAACACTTATTTATGCTTAATATCATTTAAGGTAAATGTTTTTTGTATTTGTATTTCATTTACTTAAGTTATTATTCATAAATAAGCAAATACCTTCATATTTGAATCCAATAAAAATAGTTAAAAAATAAAATTCCAAAAGGATAAAAAGTGAATCCCCTAGTTTTGATCTTATTTTTTGGAAAGCTATCAAAACTAGGGGGGTTGACTTTTATCCTTTTGTAATTTGATTTTTAATTATTTTTATTAGATTTAAATAGGGGGTATTTTTTTATTTATGAATAATATCTTAAGTAAATGAAATACAAATACAAAATAATTTACTTAAATAATATTTGACATAAATAAGTGTATGTCTTGACAATTCAACTATGATAGTACATTGTGCGTATACTAGTAAACTTGGGTAAAAAACCACAAGTACCATTTTGAATATTTTTTTTTTGTGAAAATAGTTTTTGCATTGTGTTTAGAATGTCAAATATAAATTGTATACAAAAAAAATCAGATAAAAAAATATTTTTGGGCCTCGAACCCACCAACTCAAATTGAACTGGAAAAAAATCACAGATGTCGACCATATTTCGATTTGTGGCTGATCGAAACCTCAGTTTTAGAACCTTGGTTGGGAAAGGGTTTTACTTGGTAAAAGTGAAAAACCATGGTTGGTTAATTGAGCCTAGCATTATAAGGGCAAAATTTTCGATTCAACTTCCATACAATAGAGGTATTTTAGTTAATCAAAATGTTGTTTGTCTTTTATGTAAAGGGATTTTCCATTTTTATGCAAGGAAATGTTAAATGACACTATTATAGGTGTATTTAGAATTTGACACATTTTAATTGTCCCTTGTCTTGTTATCAAAAGTTATTTAAGTTAGGGTTTTAAAAGGATTTTCGAAAATAATTTGAAAAAAAATGATTTATCATTACGTCATTACCAAAAGTTGTCATTGTCACGCATATTTTTTGAGTTCACATGTGAAATGGCAATATTTACTCTCATTGGAAAAAAAAATTGGATTATACAAAAGGTTGAAAAATAAAATTACAAATATTTGACACCTGAGGGCTGAGGGGGTGTCAATAAGAAAATCCATTTATGTGATGGGCGTGTGTGAGTGACAACTCTATTAGTGCATTTAGAATTTTGCACCTTCATTTAATTGCCTTTAGTCTTATTTTCTTAAATTGTTTAAGATAGAGGTATAAATTAGTTTTAAAAAATAATTTGAAAGTGACATACAATTATGTTATTATCAAAAGATGTCATTGTCATATATAATTTTTGAATAAAAATGTGAAATAACACTATTAGCCTCAATTGGGAGAAATTTTTTTTGCCACGTACCAAAAGGACAAAAAAAAAAAAGTAAAATATAATTATTTGAAACCTTAGGGGTGTCAATAAGAAAATCCCTTGTGCATGATTACACGGATATGTGTCACTTGAAAGTTAAGGGTGTTCCAGTAAATACTTCAACCCTACATTCTCAAGTTTTTATTATTTATTATTTTTGTTTTGGGAAAGAGAACACCACCGAGTCACGCAACACACGTTGCCTCTACACCCTGACATAGGGGAGTGCAAAATGACCACCGCACCCCCTGAAACCTCAGAAATGACTAGAGTTGTGACCGTCATTTCATGCGCCCTTATGTCAGGAGACTCAGAGCACAGGGATGGCATGTCTGTCACAACCCGGTGGCATTCTTTTTCCCTTTTATTTTAGTGCCTTGTGATCATTAGGTATGGATGTTTCTAGTCCCGGGTTAGCCAGAAGTTGAAGTGATTTCGTCCCTCTTCACGAAGATTGATTCTTTATCCACATTCCCATAATCCATCCTCTTTATTGGTTTCCAATAAGTTGTTGCATACTTGGTTTCGTCTCCTAGTCAGAGTTGGTCTAATGACCTCACGGAATTCGAGGATTCAAGAATTAGAAATGGATTGGTGGAATTGGCTCGTTCAATCAATCCACATATCAATTGTAGAGTTAAGATAACCAAGAGTTATATACTCTGTTATCTGACCCCTCCAAACCAGCCCCTTTGGACCAGACCCCTATTATTGAGGACATCCAGTACTTCTCTTCCTGCTTTATGACCAGCTCGTTTTTCTGCATTTCTACAGATCTCAACAATGTTGCTGACCCTTTAGCAAGGAGGGCCATGTCGTTAGTAAGTTCGATAAATTGACCTGTTTTCACTCCTTGACTCCGGGACCTGTGTAACCTGGAAGCCTCGACCTTTTCTCGCAATATCTATCAATAAAAGCTATCCTTTTCCAAAAAAATAATAATCTAGAGTTAAGATATATTAGAGCCGAATCTTTTCAATTTCTCAGTGATCTAGTAGAATTGGTCAAGACCTATTCGAATCCCAGTTCTGCTTTTCTAAACCTTGTCTTGAACCTTTACTACCTAGCACGGAAGGCACGACATAGTGCAGTTGTTTTCGCTGTCTTTATATACATGGGTCCTCCAGTGCCTTTGTGGCGGATAGAAAAGTGCAAAAGTTTACTAGGCAGTTCTTTCCATAGATTCCTCCTGGGCTGCACGACGCATGGTGAAATATAATACTGCACTAAATCTCACGTGGTCCCACCCATGTATTGCTGTGTGATAGATAGTGAAGTGCAACACTTTTCTAGGTATAGTGAAACACAACAGTTCACGAACAACGATGTTTTGACTTGGATAAATCATTCGAAACAAGTGAGAAAATGGCATAAGTGTTAAAAAAAAAAAA
The DNA here is from genome assembly GCF_018873765.1 of Telopea speciosissima. Taxonomy (NCBI): domain Eukaryota; kingdom Viridiplantae; phylum Streptophyta; class Magnoliopsida; order Proteales; family Proteaceae; genus Telopea; species Telopea speciosissima. The sequence continues at coordinate 49,555,929 of NC_057925.1, read as the reverse complement.
ATGGCCCAAAATGACGGTTTGCAGAAGAAAAACAGAATAGAGAAAGCACACACAACACAGAGATTTGTGTGGTTCACCTTCAAGATGGGAAGCTATATCCACTGCCGAGCAATAGAACAGATTTCATTATTTTTCTGGAAATGTTACAAACCCTCTTAAACCCATCTCAAAGAGATAAGAACATTGTATAAGGAAGCCCTAACCCTAGAAAGTACAAAAGTGCCCCTGGCCCAAAATTGCCAAAAAAACAGCGCCGGACCAAAACATAACATTTGGATCAAAAGTACTCATTTCGAAGATCTCGACGAGCCCAACCCAACGCCATGCTTCCAATGGAGGCGTTTGCCATTTTTCACCATTCCGAGGCTGAAAAAGCCCTCCGAAGATCTCAATTGCACTTTCTGGTCAAAATCAGGCTTCACCAACAACAATAAGTTGGTCAAGAGTCATTTGAACTCACCAAATATATTTAAAAAATTGGTCTTTCTTTCCCGACACTTTGCCTAGTTAAGTATAACACTTCATTATTTGCCACATGGTACTACATGAATTAGTTTATGTGATAGAGAATCTGACAATAAGCATCTCATTGGTACAATTTCAGCTTAAAACAAGTAGAGGAAGTAGCTAAATATACAAAGTATGTCATTTTATAATTTATATTCTTCTTTATTTAATGGCATTTTGATAATTTTATTAAAATTTTGAATCATAGTTTGAGCAACTTTCCTTGTTTACTTTGAACTAAAACTTAACCATTAAGATGTAAGTGGGATCATCTTTCACATAGACTAACTTATGTACTGTGAAATGACAAATAACTCGTATACTTCAGGAGATATAATGATGCCTAAAAAGACCTAAAAAAAAGACTAGACTCGGCAGCGATGATATTGATACGTATAGGCCACTATGGACTGATTCAGATACTAATGCCATGAACCGTTGGTTCTATTTTTTGGGTTTATAATGGTTTTCTCAATTTAAGAGAATGGCGGATTTCTAGGATTCTCTTCTTCCTCCAACCTTCCTTTTCAGAACTACAGCAATTATAGCAGTGGCAGCAACCTCCTCCCTTGCCAACTCCCTCTCTCCATCTCCTCCTCCTCCTCCTCCACCTCCTTCAATCTCTTTCCCTCTCGTCATCTCCACCTTCAATCTATCATTTCTTTCTCTGTTTCCAAGTTCCAACGACCTAGCACAGAACTCTTTATGGCTTAGATTTCACTTTCAAGGATTAGGGTTTAGTTTGGAGTTTATTGTTTAAGGGTTGTTTTAAATTTCATATTGTAGACAAATGAGAATCTATAATGATTCAGAAAAAGAATAGGCATTGCAGACAAACAATCACACAGTCAAACATAGGGATTTACGTGGTTCGATAAGATTGTCTATTTCCATGGTGCGATGAGATTTGCTAGCTTCACCATCCATAGAGAGTAGAATTACAGCTGCTCATCCTCACATCACTCTCAGATTGCTTATAGAGAAAGAACCCTTGCTATAAATATATATAGCAAAACCCTATAAGACATCAACCCCCACATATATTGTCTTTTGATGAAGATTTATTGCAATTGTGCTGGAGATTGGAGAAGATGAAGGTGGTCTTTGGAACCTTTGCAAATTGAACAATGTAGATGAAAGTAGCATTGGAGTTCGATGGTCCAATGATTTATAATATTTGAAATATTTATATGTATTTTAATAGGTGAATTATTATTGTCACAATGGTTTGTTACAATTTCAAATGTCACAAGGCATTTGTTTTGCCACTTGGACAGGAGATATGTTCATTCTGGACTGTTGGATAGAGAAGACACAGTCTAGATTCATGTCAAGTTTCCTATGGTCTTAGTGTAATATTGCTCTATCACGTGGGCTTTTATTGTCCTCTCTCTCCTACCCTGACTAATAGGCCCTTTGTGCATTATACCATTCCCCACGCAGCTATTGGTGTGAAATGCAGATTTCCCCCCACATTGGCATCATAAGAACCCTTTTCCACTAGCATTCTCTCTGTCTCTGTCATATTCACATGAAATGACCTCATTACCCACCTATGTACCAACTCTTTACATCATACCTCGTTGGTGCCCTCATCTATGCCTAGCTGCCACAATCCTCTCCCTTACGTATTAAAAAAACATGACTCTCCCAACATGATTTTAAAATCAAGGTATCCATTTTACCAAAAAAAAAAAAGTATTTGTAAGGTATCGATCTCGATTGCATATCAATATGAAATTATGGATTGAATCAGACGATTTTGCCCTTAATTTTGATTTGAAAATTCAATTTTTAGATAGTTTTATTGAGTCGTTGTCCCCTCCAATTCGCTGCCCGCTCCAATTCCTCACATAGGAGGGGAAATGACCACCCTATCCCCTGCCCGAACACACTACCCAAGGTGGGGTCCACTCCCCCTATTATAAGAATTGGAGGAGTTGGAGCGGGCAGTGAATTGGAGGAGATAATTATTCTAGATTTACCCCAATTAGAAACATTCCATCAGTTAGGGGTGCAAGTTTGGCCCTGTTGGCCCGAACCCGCCCTAAGCCCGAACAGGGCCTGGGCTGAGATATCCTGATCCTGAGGGAGGGTCAGGGCTGGATATGTCTGACCCTGAGTCAGGGTCGGGTCGGGTTGGGTTAGGGTTGAGCCTCCGGCTAAGCCTAGCCCGGCCTAGCCCAACCCTGTTTAAGTTATACTATAAAATATAGATTGACATTATAATATATATCATAAACTTTAGACATCACACACACATTATTATATAATATATTATATATGAAGGTAATAAGTGCTATAATATATTTTATTATAATATTATTTTATGTAAAATTGACAATTTTCTCCCCGGTGCAGCTCAACCCATGCATCTATCTCTTTCCCACCCCATAATCAGGGCCAAATAGGGTCAGCCCGGCCTGACCCTGAGGGCGGGTCAGGGTTGGATTTTTCAAGCCCTGACTTAGGGTCAGGTGGGGCTTGGGCCCAATTACGGGGACTCAGGGTTGGATTAGGGATTTAAAAAGCCCGGCCCAACCCGACCCTGTTGCAGCCCTACCATCAGTATAGGATCGAGCAAGTATCAATATCGAGCATGGCAAATACCAATATGGATTAGCCGAACGAATCGTTATCCCCTCCAATTCGCTGCCCTTTCCAATTCCCCCAATTCCTCCCATGAGGGTGAAAATGACTACCCTATCACCTGCCCGAAAACACTACCCAAGGTGGAGTCCTCTCCCCCGGTCCCCCCTATTAGAGGAATTGGAGGTGCCCGCGAATTGGAGGTGATAATTGTTCTCGGCCGAACCCAATCAAATACCGTACTTTAGAACCATGAGACAGACTCGGAGTCATCGGGTTTCCTGGAAGGCGAGTCGACTCGGATCGGTACTATGCCAAGAGAGAGAGAGAGAGAGAAGGGATACCTATAAATACCCTTATCCTCAGGAATAAATAACCAGGAGTGCCTTCCATTTATTTATAATGAGTGATGATGAGAAAAAGTGGAGGCCTAACTTTTCAGAGAGGGTATGGTGGGACCTCTCCTCTGTGCACTTTTATCCCAAATTCTCCACCAGACCTCCCAGATTCTGGATTTGTCAATTTCCAGCTTCAGTCTCAGGGTTTTAACATTACATTTACACATACATACCACCACCACCACCATCACCCTTACCCTTCTTCTTCTTCTTCAACAATCTCTCTCTCTGCTCTGCCTGTTCGTTTTCCAAGATTACCTCATTTCTGGTTCTGTTTCGACTTTCAACTTCGATCAATCGGTAATTTATCTTTGTGCTCTTTTTCTCTGTATTTTTTTGCTCCTTTTTTTATACTCTCTTTTTGGTTAGTGTTCATGTATGTCTAGTCTCCCTTCTGAAATGGGTAGAAGTGTAGAACGGCTTGGTGTTGCGTTACTTCAGAAATTTTCTTCTGCTCTGCTTTTCTGTTTCTTTGTTGAGGTTTCTTGTTTTGTTTTACATGTAAGTAGTCGAATTAGCTACTCTGTGTTCTAGATTGCCTTCAAGGAAAGTTGAACTCATGACTAATCCGGTTTCTTGTCTGAATAATTCTCAGGGGTATAGTAAAGTTGAGGTTCTTTATTTTTTTAGTGTGCGTTTGTGATGAACAGCTGCTTTTTTCTGTCACGACGGTCCGTTGAGAATGGTGAGAGGTGGAGCTTTGTGTGCTTTTCATATTTGAATCTAATTTTTGAGATATCTTGTGGTTATTTGATGGAAGCCTGTTTTGGATTGCTTTAGAAATTGAATTTTCAAGCAGGAATTTTGGTGGAGTAATTTTTATAAATGTTTTTTTTTTCAATTCGCTTTCTGTTGAAAAACATGGATTTTTCCTGTTTGTTTTCAATTTCCGACGGTTTTCTCTTCTGCCAAATAAATTATATATAATAAACATGGGAAAAGGAGAGCTCCATAAGCTAGATTTGAACTCATTTGCCATTTTTAGCCCCTTTGTGATATTATCTTCAAAAGTCTCTTGTTCCCCATTACTCATCAAATAAAGACACCAATGCTTGTTTTCCTGTATATTTGTATGACTTTTAATTCCGATCTGCTCGGATGTTAGAAAGTTTTCAGCAAACCTTGTAGGTAGGTAAAGGTTGCATACCAGTTCACGCAGTAGAGGAACGTGTGCGAGTGAACCTTGTAGTTTTCTTTCTTTCTATATTATTATTATATATTTGTTTTTTAAGCAATTCTCCTCTGCCTCATCGTCTCTGTTGTACATTTCTTTATTTTTTTTGTCAAGATTTCTTCTTTAACATGTTCGTTTGCTTAAGATTGAAGCTGTTGGAGTTGTGTTTGGAAATCCCCCCCCCTCTCCAATGGCAATTTTACACTTCTGTTAATAAGGAAATAAGTGGTGAAGAATAATAATGGTGCAATTGATCCTGAAAGGCAAATTTTCAAATAAACGGAAGTAGACGTTCAAATGATCCATGAATGTCAATAACACTTTCTTGGCACTTGTAACGAAGATGAAAAATGTTGAGGATCAATGGTCTTCTTCTTCTCAACTCAACTCAGTCTTACCATTTGGATCTTTTTTCTCCATTCAGCTATATTCAATGCCATATTTGTTACTAGACCTAGGATATGCATGTCTTTTTCTACTCAATGATAAGGTATAACTATTTTGTCCCTGGTGTCTGATTGAAACAATTCAGTTGCCCTTACCAAATTCTATGTTGTTTTCTGTTCTTATCTTGTGGCAGTGACATATTGCTGAGTTTTGGTCTATATAACACCCTTTGAAGATTTATCCCATTCAACAGGATCGTGGTTCATAAAAGAAGCTGATTTCGGGAAGTCTAGTTATCATCTGACAAGAAGTTTGGGAAAACTTATTGAGGTTGATTGTATTAGGGTTCTGATCCAATAGAAGGGTGAGAGTAAAACATGGGTCAATTATGCGATTTCTGTGGGGAGCAACGATCGATGGTATACTGCCGGTCTGATGCTGCTTGCCTATGTTTGTCCTGTGACCGGAATGTCCACTCTGCAAATGCTCTTTCTAGACGCCATTTAAGGACCCTTCTATGTGAAAGATGCAATTCTCAATCTGCCACAGTTAGGTGTCTTGAAGAGAAGATATCACTTTGTCAAAATTGCGATTGGAATGGGCATGGCAGCTCAACCTTGGGTACAACACATAAGAGGCAGACAATCAACTGTTACTCAGGGTGCCCTTCTGCAGCAGAACTTTCTAAGATCTGGTCATTTATTCTGGAGTTCCCATCTACAGATGATTCTAATTGTGAAAAGAAAATGGCTTTAATGAGCATCGACGAGGACAACGCCAGTAGTTGTTGGGGGCCTACCGAAAATATCAGCACTATAGACCTTGCTGATGCAAGCAGAATGAAAGATGTGGAAGGTGTTGATAAGTCTGGTATGTGGGTGGGATCCTCTTCAGTGCCTGCACCGGATCCCATGCCATGCTGTGTAGATCAGCCATCTGGATCTGTGGATCCAATCACAACCAAGGTGACTTATCATTTTGAAATATTTTTTATTAACATGTTCAAAGACTTTCATGTTGGAAATCTTAGAGACTGATTGCGTTGGCTGAGAACAGTCTACCAACAACACAGTGATACACTTTGCAAACATGCAGGGATATGGGACCTCCATCCAATTTGGTTTCCATGGAAGAGCTCTCCGATGCTGGGGCTTTTTACATGACCATAACTATTCCTTCTATAAAACATTTTTCTCTGCGTTTGGCCTTCTCTTTTCAAATTGTCTTAAAGGTCCAATCTATTCAGTGGTTGCATGAGAGACAGGAATCTGTTGTACATTCGGCAGGCTCTTCTCTTACCACTCATTCTGTCTCCCCCTCTTCTATGTTAATTTTCTTCACTTTTAATTGGTTTTATAGGTTTGGACAGAAATCTTTCAGTTTGGCTCTGTTTATGTTGTTCCAATCCCTGCCTGTGTCTGCATTGGGATGTTGTCATTGGTAGACTGCCACAATATTCTACTAGTTAAATGCCTAACTATGTTTTTCTGCATATATTTTTTGTGTTTCCTGCTACAACTTCTCTGCAATTGCATTTGCCTGCTTAAATCTTACTGATGCTCTTAGTGATGTAGATAAATAGCATGGTGATAAAAAAAATAATGATAATGCTTTTGAAATTAGTTGTCTTGATGGAAAACAACCACAGGAACCAGTAATGTTGCAGATCATAGAAATATTACTTCCATTTCTGATGTGATTTGTTTAGTTTCATATATTTTACAGATATATTTTCATAGGTTTGACAGACAGATTCTGGATATGTCTTTGTGTTTACTTATTGGTCTTAGTTTCATAGTTTTCACTGAAATCTTACTTTCCCAAATATGCACCTTTAGTTTTGCTGGATTCTAAGTTATCCCAGAATTCTCCATCGGAATCTTGAAGTCCTGAATGTGTTGTGATTAGGCATATCACTAATGATGTGATAGTCACATTGACAACCTCTCCTGAGGAGGTTGCTAAATTGAATGTTTTCTTATACCGATACACGGGTGTGTTCACTGCTGCAATCAATTTTTCTTTACTGGATGCAGTTTAAAGTGAGGTATAACTGTGTTGTAGTAGAGGGCAGGCCTTGGTGTAACGGTAAGGTTGCTCCATTGTGACCAAATGGTCACAGGTTCAAGTCTGGAAACAGCCTCTGTTTGAAACAGGGGTAAGGCTGCCTACATTATGACCCTCCCCAGACCCCACTGTGGAGGGAGCCTTGCGCACTGGGTACGCCCTTTTTGTTTATTTTTTATAAATGTATTGTAGTTGTTAAACTTGAGAAAGATAAGAAAGGAGGTAATAATGTTGCACACCTATGGTTAATTCTTCTATTTAGTTTAATGCAAGTAAGAAATTTCTTTTTTGCTTTCCACTTCTATCAGTTTTGAAGCTTTTAAACCCCCTCCTCCAGTCCCACCCCCCAAAACCATTTCTCACTTGTAAAAGTTATTCTGTTATTTGATCTGCAGTTGAGCTGCCCTGGAACAAAGATCCTTGGAGTCTGTGAAGATGATGATCTTTATGAAGATTTCAGTGTGGATGATGTTGATATGAACTTTGAGAACTATGAAGAACTCTTTGGTATGTTCCAAAATAATTCAGAAAAGATTTTTGAGAATGGTGGGATTGATACCTTGTTTGGGACAAAGGACATGTCTGCTGCAGATTCCAACAGTCAGGGTGAATTTGTGACACAGGTTTTTTCTTAGTCATTCTTCTATTGTGGGTTTTGTGTCTTTCCTTATAATCTTATGGTTGAATAAACTCTCTCTTAATTTATTACTTCTGGTTTGCAAAATTACTTTTAAGTGCTAGGGTTTTGCTTTCATGGTTATGTTCCACTGTACTACATGTCTGTGAACTTTTTTTTCCTGGGGTAGCTCTAGAATGTTCTTCTACCAACTTTCAAAAGTAAAACCTTTTCATTTTTTGGGGGTGCTAAAACTGTTTCAAGTCCAATCTATTCTTTGGTAGGAATTCAAGTTCATTCTTGAACAGCAGGAAAAGGTTCTTACTCTGCCTATGATGATTTTTTTCACCATTTTGACTCACCAAAATTTTGTACATTCGGTAAGACGCTGAGAAAGTGTAAATTTGTAATTATATCATCTTGGAAAACATTTCAAACATTACGGACTAGAAAAAAGAACGAATGAAATGATTTCATTCCATTTGGTTTCCAAATGCGATCTTGATGGCCGTGAGAGAGGCATAATGTGTTTCAAAGAAATTTTAGTTAGGTGGAGTATAATTTCTAATTCCCCCTTCCCAACAAAAGGGGGGGTTGGTTAAGAAGGAATTGAGTTGGTTATTGACGAATACTTTATCCCTGTGCAAATATTGCCTACCAACAGGTGATAAGTCTACTAGGAGAGGTCTTGATTAAGAAGGCAACCCAACCCAAATGATAATAGTTTTTGGATAAGTTAAATTTGTTTTTGACAGTCAAATAACTACCAGATGCAGAGCATGATCCCACTCATGTGCATGCTGCATTCTTCTGGTTCCCCAAGGAAATGATTTCCTGTACCTGTGGATGCAAATATTCTTATCAAATACCTGGGATCTATTATCCTTGCATTCCCTCTGCACGAAATATGCCTCTTCGCACTGTATATGCAACTCCCCTCTTTTTCCCCCTATACTTGAGCACTTGTAAGTTAAACCATAGATAGTTTAGATTGTGATTTATGCCCCACAACCCCCCCCCCCGGTGGGTGCCATAAAAAAGAAAGGAAAAAGCATTTCTTATCAGATGGATATATTGACCATAGGGATCTTTATCTGTATGCCATTTTTACGTGAACATAATATGGTTTCATATATACCTTGATCAGTCAGTAGTTGATGAGTATCTTGCTCTGTCTCTTACATCTGACATTCGTATTGTGTAATTCCTCACTTTTGCCAAATGATTTAGGATTTAGTATCTCTTGTTCCAGGGGTCTTTGGCTGGACAGATCAAAGCACTGCAGCCAGAATGTAGCAATGCAGCGTCTGCTGATTCCATAATCAGCAGCAAAACTGAACCTAACCTCTGTTTTTCTTCAAGGCAAGCCCATTCAAGCCTCTCGCTTTCATTTTCTGGCTTGACTGGAGAAAGTAGTGGTGGAGATTACCAAGACTGTGGCGTATCATCAATGATTTTAATGGGTGAGCCTCCATGGCTTCCTCCCTGTCAAGAGAATTCATTCCCATCAGCTAGCAGGGACAGTGCTGTCATGCGTTACAAGGCCAAGAGGAATAGTAGGAGGTAAATGTTTCCGCAAAGTATTTTCATTAACATACTTAACCACTTTCAGCAATTTTCCGTCCAATTTCCTTTATTCACTGAAGCAATTAAGTTGATATTAAAAGGGTAGTTTCTAGTGTATGCTTGTGTTCTATCTAAAATTTAAAATAACTCTTTTCTTCTATTTTCCTCCCCCCTTTAATTTCGTGGGTTTGTCCATCTTGCTTGCATCCCTCTTGCGAAATGAACTAACATAATTGGCAGTCTTTGATATACATCCATACGCATATGTGGGCATTAATATTCAATAGATTTCCTCTCTGGAGTTCCATGTGATGAAAGAGATTTTATATAGTTCCTTCTACTGTCAAACAGGTTTGAGAAGCAGATCAGGTATGCCTCTCGCAAGGCCAGGGCCGATGTAAGAAGGCGTGTGAAGGGCCGGTTTGTTAAGGCAGGCGATGCCTATGACTATGACCCATTGTGCCAAACCAGAAGCTTCTGAGAGTACAGTTTTAAACCATAGGTTATAGAAAGAAAAAGGCTGCTTTAAGATCAACTTTGGAAAATTCCAAATTGATTGTATTTGAGTGATTTGATCTGTTCCCTTTTTTTTTGCAATGACAAATTATACCCTTGTTTCACAGCAGCGCAGGGTTGTCATCTGTAAAATAATTTATCATCGAGGGGTAAAGGAAAGGCTGATTTAGGAGGTTAGTTCTGATTCTGAAGCTCAAATAATGAGAGTTCAGGTGGAATTTTGGAATGCTTCACCAGCAACAACCGGTGGATTGTGATGTCTTCTGATCACAACACTGAATGTTACTCTCCTGCCTCTGTTCAACTAGTCCCATGGTTGCCGTTTCTCTTACCTTTTTGAGGCATGAATACATGTTTTACCCTTTCTAGGAACGGGAAAAAACATCTCATGTCTCCCCCTCTCCCCCCTCCCCCTCCCCCCCCCCCCAACACCCAAAAAAATTCAATGTCGATGTGCTTGTGTACATTTCATCTCTGGTTTTATAATTTTTCCCCCTTGTGGATATACTTGAGAGGATCATCAACCGTGGCAACATGGGTGGTGATACATTACTTTGGGGTCAAGCAGAAAAACATTACTATTACGCTTCTTGTTTTTTGGGGGTTAGGGGGCGGGCGGTTGGTCCGTGATGTGTAGCAGCAGGTTATCTATGTACTCAATATAATTTGTTGATATTGGAGGATATCCCATGTAAAGAAGAAAAGGGATGTAAAAAAGAGTTGTAGCTTTTTCATTTGGATTTGTAGAATGTAAATTGGCCTTGGAGGACTGCCTTGAAATGTTGTATTCTTATTATTATTGTCAGTTATGTGAATTCCTCTAGCTACCTGAAGCTGTTTCTCACCTTTAGTTACTAGCAATTTTGCATACTTCTTAGCAAATGGAATGATTGCAAATTTTTTATGGACAACACAAGGTTATATTTACTAGTACCTTCTTAGCACTCTACAGCAAATGCATCTTTGGGCTGCCTAGTTGCAGAGAGATGATTTTATGTCATGTCATCAGATGATCTGGCTTCAGTGGATCAAGTGGTTGCTGAAGGTCTGCAAATTGAATAACATGGGCTGGTGCCGCTGTGGGGAAGTGTTTCAAGATTTGGGATCGGTCTGATCCTGATTCCGGATGATCTGGCTCGTCTGATCCTTTTATAAAAAAGAACCCTAAATGACATTAGGCAGCGTTTTAAGAATTGGCATTGAATAGACCAACACCAATCCTGATTCTGGCTGACCGAACCAAACCGGATCCCGATTCCATGTTTTAAACCCTGCTGTTTGTAGAACCTCTCAATTATGGTTTCATTTTATCTATCCGACAGATGTTAGGCAACGCTGCTGAACCCCAAGGAGACTTTTCATTCAAGAGGGCTTGACAGGGTTTAACCATCTAAAAGCCTTCTAAAAGAAGGAATTGTTTAGGCAGCATTCACTGAACTCCCATCATATAAGTTAAGCACCAAACAGAAGCCTAATGTGAGAGGAGCTACCAAACTCATAGCATATCACATGGCATGACCTAATCAAAATTTCCTTGTAACCTGGGAGATTTCCTCGCTGTAACTTCAATTAAATTTGTCACTATCATCAAAGTTTAAAACAAATGAGTTATTTAATTGAAGCAAGCAATTAGGTCTTCCATTGCCAGTAAGCAAGCAACAGTCTTCCCTACTAGTTCTCTTCAACTTTGTAATGGTTCTGATACCAACGGAGACTACCGGACTTCATAGGCATGGATCTTTGCCCTCTCAATTACGCTCACTTGAAGATAACAAAAGAGATCTAAAATACACAATAGAAGTGGGGTAGGCTTGCTTCATTGTGTATGCTCGTGAGATGAAACAACTGTAACAGATTCTGAATTGGGTCGAGCTGATTCACATTCGAGGTGGGGGAGGAACAAGGTTTTAAAAGACAGAATCAGCCTCTGAATCAGGTCCAGCCAATTCCGATACGGATTTGGTTAAAAAAAAAATTTGGCTGACATCTATACAAAAGCTGCCAGTATTGACCACGCACGGGCAAAACCCTGGAAAAGTTGGAAGGAGAGGCCAATTCAAATTAGATGGAAATCAAGATCGATCGCTGCCATTTCCTATCCGAATCAGCCAATTCAAAAGATCCAAATCTGATTTTTAAATCTAGCAATTTGAGGTTGAGACAACTTTTAACGGACTCCCTAACAAGGAGGAGGACACTGTCGGTAACGTGTATGACGATTTGGCCCAAATGAATCACTTTTCCAGACATCCATCCTGGAGAATCCGCTTGACTGACCTTTATCGAGAGTTTTGCATTTATAAGGAATTAGAACATTACATTTGGAATGATAAAGGGAAAGATGAAGCTCCCAACACTATTGAGGCCCACCAACTCACCAGCTTCAGAACAATTCTCAACTTGCAGAACTAAAGATGGTTTGCTTTTGAAGGATCATCAAAAATTGTTCAGTAACCAACCTGCTCATATTCACTGGTAGTGCCTTCTTATCAGCAATGGTCACAGAATCACAGATTGGCCATTGTTGAGGAAGACTGAAGAAGAATGACAATACTACAATGTACTGCAACCAAATTGCTCCATTTCTTCTTTCCCAAAAAATAAATGTTCTATTCTTCGGTTCTTTCACATCGTGGATTCTTAGCACGGTTGAGGAGCCAACAAAAAATGAGAAAATCAAAAGATTTATTAGCAGAGTTGGGCAAAGGGAGAGAATTCCAACAGCCTCAGCTCTATTGTAGTGGACCTATATGCCGACATGGATATTTTTTTCCAGACAAACACGAGACATCCATGACTCTAATCAAATTTATTCTTTGCGGTTGCAAGTTGCAACAATGTAGATACTTTGATACAGGAAGGGTGGAGAAAAAATATTACACAACTGACTAGAGAGCTGCTTTATAGTCCATTCATCTTCTCCTCTCTTCCCTATAAGGCCCCTCGTTTTCTTGATCCTTCAAGAGGCCCAGAAATGCAAGAAAGCCAAAAAAGAAAAATCCTCCCTTCCAACCTCCTCCACCGCCACCTCCACCGCCACCACCATCGTCATCACGAGGTGGTAATCCAGTCCCCCCATCATCAAGCTCCGGTGATTTTTCCTTGCCTGAAAAGCCATCGAATTGTTAACTTTATGTAGAGAAAAAAAAAACTTGAAAACAAGAAAGTTAGGTTCTAGTCAGGATGCAAGCTTAGGAACCAAATATATGCACATATATGGCCTTAATGCCAGTCAATTGGAAGCTTAATCTATTGTTCTCCATCTCTGAATGAAATAGAATATATTCTATAGTGCAGTTATTGGGGGAAAAAAAAGCTGTGATGCATCCCTGAAACTTGTTTGCAGGACAGAAAACTACCTCATTCATATCTGCAAGAAAGTCGATTAGATGCATGGAAGAAGATTAAGCTACTAGAACTAGCACCAATTTAGTCATACAATAACAAAAAAAAGGGGCACATTTCACACCAAACGTCATCCTACACATTCCAATACTCATTGTCTAAAATCGATGTGGCACCATATAGAATAGAAAATTTGTTTCATTAAATCCACATCATTGAATTGCAGTCACCTTGAATGGGAGCATTGGTAATTACTGATGTTGGTGCCTGGCGTGTAACAGTCTGGGTTTGCTCTGCACCACACTTCGCGTTCTGCATGGAAATAAAGCGAACTCAGTCCTCAAAAAATACCTGAACACTCCTAAAATATCTTTCAAGAAACAAAACCCTCCTTTCTCTCTCACCCTTATCCATAAATCATAAACAGTACTCCTTGATATGTACTTTGCATGCTTCAATTCTAAAGCTCATTATTTTCTACAGCTTCCATGTCATTCCTTGAAATTATCAAATCTTATAACTGGGTTATTGATGCAGTAGCACTTGACTGGTTGGACCAGCATGACAGGCTTTGGAAAACCAAACCCAGACGGAACCGGTCCAACCCAAATTTTTTTGTCTAATAAGGATTGGAACTTGGAAGTAGTTTAATTGATTTTTATGAATTTTATTTGCTTGGGGTAGGATACGTAGGAATAGACTAGTAATTTTGAACTCTATTTAAGTTTTATAGTAGGAACAGGAGAAATAGTTTTATTGCAAGTTTCAGTTTTATATTTTAATTAGGACTCTTTTGATTTCTGCCCATTTAAACATTGTAATCAAACAATGGAAACACAGATTTGAAAATAGAAAAGTGTTGATTGCTCTATGTGAGTGTGACGATTATGTGATCCTTCTCTCCCTTACAACTCCGAGAGACTATCTCAGATGTCTTCCCCTCTCTAACTGGCCCTCCACCAGTTATACAGTAGATGCCAGGTGATATCAGTACAATACCTGTGTACCCCAGATGTTCTTTTAAAATTGTAGCTTAAGAATAAAAATAATAATGATAATAATAATATTAAGGCAACAGGTTCTGTGCACCTAGCACAGTTGAGCATGGACAGTGGAATGGGGATAATAGGGGGTCGAAATAACCAAACCCCCCCAGTTAACGAACTGTAACCCACCCCCTTATACGGCTGTGCATGAAACCACACCCTAATAATAATAAATTTCCAAATGAATATCAGTTAAACAAAACTAAATTAAGTTCGATTCCTAATAAATTTTTGTATTAAATCTCTCTTCAATTTCTTTATTTATTTTAAAATTTTCCATTGTAACTCAAACATTTGCAATGAAGGACCACAACCAAGTGCTAGGAATTTTTCTCTCAAGGGAATCCAGTTTCTCATTGCCCTTTTCTGTGCTCCGTGTCACCTTTCTTACTGCTGTTTAGATGGGGTGCAGAAAAGCATTTCAAGGGTAATTTGGTGAACACGGTTGAATCCTACTGAACTAGCACATTTACAAAATACCATTATCCCTTTCAGATCTTCTGGCAGGAACATCACAGAACGTAATAAAAAAGGGACAAGTGATACACATTTTTACTTGCCCCCCACAGCCAACCTCTACGCAATGAACATAATAAAAAAGGGACAACAAGTGATACACATTGTAACTCAAACATTTGCAATGAAGGACCCACTTGGAAATCAGTATGCTGTGAGGAATCAGGAGGTCTCACAACATTATGGCCCACATATAATATCAGGGATACACATGAAAACTAAAATATTGTGTTTTAAGTGGCAAATGCTGATGAAGCCACAGACAATTCCAAAATTGTGGCATATAACGAAATTCTTTCTACAACCCAAAAGCCTATATTGACTTTATTTACTTCCTCAACTAAAGTTCCACAAAAATGACAAAAGACTTTCACCAGATTTTAAGCTCTTTCCTCTTATAGCCTCACTTTTGATTTGGGTTCTTTTAATCCTTTTAGGGTATCAGTATTCTTTTGAGAATAACTAAGGTTCAACAAAGTAGAGCATGCAGCCAGTGGAAGGAAGACGAGGAGCATTCAACTCACCAAAGCAGCTGCACATATTACTGTGGCAGACTGCAATCGAATAAAATCTGAGATGGGCTTTCTGCTTTGAAAACATGGAGATCGTGTAACATGCTTCACTAGACCAGATTGAGCAAATTGAAGTTTTCCACCATGCACATCTGTTTTGCCTGAGAAAAAACAACATTAGCAAGCAAACTTAACTGAAATTTTAAAAAAGTTTCCTAACCAAAACCCTAAATACAACAATCTTTAAAATGAAGGTGAAAATACATTACTCGAACAAGGATGAGAAAGAGATCTAGGCTATGAGAGAAGTTATATTTGCTTTTTCTGACATACAAGTTTAGGAAGCAGACTGAAATAAACATAAGCAAGTGCTACCAAATCAAAACAATAGCACAATATTTCAAATTAAGTAGCAGCTACAGCAACGAAGGGGCAACTTGGGCTGCCCTATGAGAAATCTGGGGCCAATTTTAACTACATATTGCCACCCCTTGGGCGTGGCCCTAAAAAAACTCGTCAATTGGCAAAACGAGCCCGGCAATATTGTCCCCCCTAACAGCAGGCAGGACATAGTTCATTCAAAGCACGAGAAAGAGATTTGGCTTAAAAGGTATGGGAAGCCATACTTGCACCGCCCAATTTAATAGCAGATCCTCAGAGAATGTTTATATTATGTCTTATTCCTGACACAACTAAAAAGACGACTTAAAAAAATAAAAAAAATAAAAACCAAAAGAGGAAGAAGAAGATCAGCAAGTGTTTTTGGAGACTTGGAGTCGGCCAAACAAGCCAATGTTTTTAATTCACCACATATATAAGGGAGATCAAAGCATGATATCCCTCATAACTGAGAAAACTACAGCCCCTTCACCAATCATGTGAACAATAAATAATTCAGAATGGTATTCAATACAACTAGTAATTGACCCAAATTACCATACAAAAACACAAAATTCAGAATTTCCACTAAGCATAACCTGATAAAACTGAAATCACTATACCAAATGAGATCATAATAGGCAGAAATATTATAATGTAGTAGATTTAAAAACCAAACTGTCAGTACGAAAGATATCTTGAATCCAGACAATAATAGCCCTTCCAAAATAGTTCACCAAACTGGTCTTTTGCAATTTCCAAGGTGCCAGAAGAGAACAGATGACCGGAAATAACCCGATAAATTTTGATTTCCCCCCCCCCATGAACTTCTTGAATATCTATTTTCCATGAACAAATGAGCTTATAAAATGTTTGTGTTTCATAAACCTCTCCCGAGTGGCCCTATTCGGGGCTTTGCACACTATTCCAATAGTTTCTCATAAATGACTAAAACCGACAGACTAAATTTCCGCTCACATCAAGAGTGACATTAAATTTACTAGACTATATAAATCATAGGAGGTGGTAATATTGGGTTTACTTTAGTAAATCTTAACTGAAACCTCATACTTTAAATTAGCAAACTTCAGTGGAAATGTTGAACTAATTAGAACACTTCTACCGAAGTTTAATGCCATCAAGGATCATAGTTATCAAGGCGTCATAGCGTCCAGGCTCCTTGGTCGCCTTGGATGCCTTGGGCGCCATGGCGGTGTCGCCTTAAATTTTGACCATCTAAAACGCCATGGCCGCCTTCCCGCCTTGATAACTATGTCAAGGATTCCATGTAAAACCTCAGATTAGTAATCTTTTCTATCCATTAGAAGTAGATTGAATATACTATCCCAGCATAAGAGGATTGTACCTAGGACATCAGCATCGTCTACCAACTTATAAAGCCACCAAAATGCCCCCTATCTTACAAATAGACATACAGATCAAGATAGAACCTACTAAAGCTCAAGTTGGTACAGGAAGGATTTTTCAACATATCAAATACATTGAAAGTTCCTCTACAATATAAAATGATAAAATGTCTTCGATATATTTATGGTGAACAGAACGCCTTACATAGGACATATGGGTGTACCATGAGTATACCATGAACAATAGACATCAAAAAAGAAAATTCTTAACGATAGGCTCTAAGTTTGTCTAGGCCTCTCACTTTTTTAAGCAGTGTTTGTCCTTTTTAAAATTATAGTAGGTCTAGAAATCTCTTATTCTATGTATAAGGTGAACCTTAATGTGTCAAGCATACTCATCTTAAATCCTCATAGAAGGTTATCTTACTTTTGCAGTGTAAATTGGTGCTTATCTATCATTCTCTCGAAGTCTCATCTAAAAAGTCCAACCTATCCATAACTTTTCATGGATTTCAATAATTCTGTAGAGCTTCCAGATAATTTAGTTCTAGATTGGAAGCGATCCAACTAGAAACCAATAACCAGGATCTGCTACGAACTGGTAAATTCAGCTAGGTCAAAATAGGGTTTTTAGGTCGAATTAGGGTTAGGGTTTGGTAGGACCTAGTGTTTGATGGGTTTGGTTATGTTGATGTAGGGGAGTCTATCTGTGAAAGTTACGTTAAGTTTTAATGGTGGAAAGTGTGCTGGAATTGAATTGGCAGCAAATTAAAGTTGGGTTTCTGGGTTTTTGAAAAGAAGAAGATGAAGGAATCTAGGGTTCTTAATGGTCAGAAAGGGCTGCTACTACGTTGTTAAGGGAAGAAATCAGATTGATGGAAGGGGAGGAAAGAGAGATGAGATCAACCTTCTTGGGAGGAAGAAGAGAGAAGAAGAGAAGAAATCAGGTTTGGGATGTCAATCCCGTATGCATTGCTCAACATCATCAAAACTCTTAGAAAAAACTCATATTCTTTACTCAAATCATCTCTAATTGATGGGGGGGATGTATATATAGACCTTCTAAATTCCTAATTTGACTCATAAAAGGACTCTTAATCACTCTAATACACTCAATAAAGTAAATAAACTCAAAACGGAATTCTATCTAACTATTAAGTATTCTAATCTAATTCAAACTCTCAATTTAACTACTAATCCCGTGCACTAACATTACCCCCACTTTATGGGCCAATTACATCAATAAACCCAAAAATAAGAAGCCTGAGGCCTAGAGAACCCAACGATGAGCCAAAATAAAGTCTTTTTAGGCACAATTGACCCAATTGGACAATCTTAACTGCATCACCAGACTTCCATCAACCTCCATGAAGTACCTCCACTTCCATGGAGAATTGAGAACAGAAGGTCAGACTAACAGCAAAAACTAGAACTTTGGCTTTCCTTTCATAGAATATTCCAATAAACTCTTGCCAATCTCATTACACCAGGGAGATATTCTAGCATTTCACTTTCCTGAAACCAAACAATAAATTTTCAGGATTCAAGTTCCAGGATGGTTTGGCTAGAAGTATTTAACGTTTGGTTCCACCCAGCACAACTCTGCAACACTTTTCACACTTGGAAGCAGATGTACAAGAACTTCAGTTTAATTAATTATTAAAAATTAATAATAAAATGTACATCATATTAAAATGATACATTAAGATGAGTATGAGTTGGATTACTGGGCAGAGAGTTGCCACATAGAAAAGTGACAGAGAGAACATGTCGATCCTATCTATGCTGCCACAAACTTTTCCCCATCATACAAGCAGATTCTGCTTGGCACATCCAACCAGCACCGCAAGCGACTTTCTCATCGTTGTTATTGATGTTTAAATTTGTTTCTCACAGTTGAGCATAATGGGAAGGCTCAATTATAAAATACATTCTTAACTGCTCAAAATAGAATGTAATTAACTGTATGTAAGACGTGTCCTTGATTCCTCATAATCTGCTGGCAAAATGTGCTCTATGAAAAGGGCAACCAATCCTCATCATAAAAATGGTGATTATAACTTTAAAGAAAAAATAAGGCATGTTATAGAGGCAGTAGGGTGGGGGAAGAGAACTAAATAATATCTATGGCTCAGTTTCCCCATAGCCCCTGAATAAAACAATAAGAAGTTTTAGGAAATACATAAATGTACCTGGAGATGCCTTAGATGTAATAGTAAGCGGCACAATAGCAGTCAACGAAGACATCTTGCTTGTAATGAAGAGGATAACCTGAAATTTTAACCGCTCTGCATTAAAACATGATCTCAGAAAGGTAAAATATTTAGACATAAAGACATTCAATGAAAACAATGAATGTTGTTAAGGAACTATGTAGCAAAATAGTGAAGAAATAAAAGGGGGGGGGGGGGGAATGAACGTAGAGTGCCCCTATGAAGTAAGGCTTCTTTTAAAGAAGCTTTCTCGCAAGACTAGAGCAGAAAAGAAGAAATTCCATGGGAAAACCCATGGCAACTACCGACCATATCTATATGCGATCTGATTTTCCATTAAAAGCTGAAACCAACTTACTTTCAACCCACCCCAGCTAATTAAGCGGTCATAAGCACATCTAAACTAGCCCAAAACTTGAAAAAATTCAAGAAACTTAATCAATAGACAAGTTTAGTGATCCCAAATCAAACTTTTATCAACCATCTACCATCCCAAAAATAAATTTCTAAGTACCAAGTACCAGGGATTAGCAAGCAAAATATAAACATCCGGCAACTGGGTCCTCGTCATTCACAATAGCCCATGATTGAATATAGTGATAAAAAAAAGGGGTATGGATATGTACGGGTACTAAACAGGCATGGAATTCAAAAATACTTTAAAAAATTATGACTCCTGTTTAAAAAATTGGGAGCAAAATTACAAGCATATATTCAATATGCAACAGGTAAGTACATCAATCAATGAACATAATAATAGCATCTAAAATAAATTTATCAGAATGAAGAAGAAAACAGGGGGTAGTAGATACCACTAAGGCTTTAACAGAATAAAGGTTTACTGACAAAATCAGATCAGCCTAAATTAGGGTCAAGTTATCCTCTTGGTCTGATCTACCAAACAAACTAGATAATTTAGTTCCCTTACACAGAAAACAGGGGGCAGTAGGTACAGGCTCAGGTTTTAACAGAACACAGGGCAGGGGCGTGTGAAATTGATTAAGAGAAGTTTCAATCTCGTTTAAATGCTCAAGTTCAGAGAGAACATCAACAGAAATAAAACAACAAAGTTTCAGATAAATCCGGGAACTAGAATAAAAGAAACACCAAAAATTGATGAGAAGAAAATGGATAAGAGAACAGAGTATCGCTGGGCAATAAGAACAAGAAAATAAGACAAGAAACTGACCTAACTGAGAGATTATTACCTGTTAAGATGAGATTGATTAAAGGAAACTTAACCACCGAACATGGTAGCAATCTTTTTTCTCCATCTATACATGTTCTACTCCTTACAAATTCACCTTTATTTCTAATGGAATTTTTATTTTGATGAGAATTTCCATTTCAAAACTACTATTTAGACAATTTTAATGGTAAAGTTTGTAGTTCTTTTTAAAATTGCATTTCTTAATGAATGGGATGTGTTTCATGTGAATCTAAGAATTAGAATAGCAGAAACCATGAATACACGTACTAGAGAGAGAGAGAGGGAGATAAGACTTACCTCCGATTAACCAAACTGGCGATGTAGGAACCGACAATTTCTCCGGCAAAACAAGTGCTTCTAATTAGGGGTGTCAATGGGTCGGATTGGGCCGGGCCTGCCCTAAACCCTAGCCAACCCTAAGGGCCTTAACCTAAACCCAAGCCCAACCCAACCCTGCCAGGGTCTAAGATACCCTCAACCCAATCCGACCCTGCCAGGGTTTTGCCTATCCCGACCCGGCCCTGATTGACCCTGATTGGGTTGGGCAAGGTCGGGTTGGCCCTGATTAACCCTGTCCCTGACCCTGATTGACCGTGACCCTGACTTTATTTATTTTTTTTTATTTATTTTTTTTTTTTTTTGGGCTTTTAGTACGAGTAAAAAAACAATAATGTATGGATTTAATTCGCTGTAATACTTCCTCAACTATGCATCTAATGCAAATTCATCATTGAAATGGGCTTATTTCTTTAGATATAATCTAGGGTTGGGATATATATATGTTGGGCATTTGTTCCCAAGGGTTTTCTATGTAATAGGCCACTTTAATGAGCCTAAACTAGGGATACATATGTTGCATACTGGATTAGCCCAATACTTAGTTTATTTTTCATGTTTTAAATTGAACCGATTGAACCACTAGTCCAATTTACCTGAAATGTTCCTATTGGCTGATAGGGTCTTATATCCTATTGGTTACTTAGGAATCTTCATAGTTTAAGTGTTTTAAATTGTTTTAAGTAGTTTAATTATACCTCTCCACAATTTATGATGAAGGAAGAGTTGCAATCATAGTTCAAAATCTCGCAAAATCTCGTTCGAGATTTCGGAAATTTTGGATATTTCGACCTCCTCGAAACGAAATGCCACCTCGAATCAAAAAAATACAAAAATTCGATCGAAATTTCGAGATATCTTGAGATTTTTCAAAATTTCGCGAGATTTTGAGTTTCTCGAGAAATTGCTTTATATAAATGAACATGTTTCGTCAGTGAAACAGCTCTGGTTTTGCACTTTTGCTTGTTTTTGAAGGTGATTGACATATTGTGATTTGGAATGTTTGATATCATCTTCTTAAATCTTAACTCTTAAGTTGTTATTTGTTAACTTGTTATTGACTTGATGTCTTATGTACTTAATATTATGATTTATGACTTAACTTATGAGTCATTATGTTTCCAACTTAGTTCCAAGTCAATTTACTTGTTTAATGTACAATGTGTATGTGTAAATGTGTAATTAACTAAGTTATACATTAGGGTTCGACCGTACGATGCCAATCAATCTTGCACATCCAAAACACCATTTTGGGTGACTATTTTTGCAATTTGAACATTTAAATGTGTTTATAGCCTAAAATAGGGTTTCCATTAAGTTTCAGGTCTTAACTTGGCCTAAAACCCACCGAAATGACCTATCGAAACATACCAAAAAAATACAATATTTCGACCGAAATATCCAAAATTTCGAATATTTCGGATATTTCGATCAGCCCAAAATACCGAAATGAAACGAGTTCTCGAACTATGGTTGTAATAGCTTTAGGATTTGGCCTATGGCCTTATATTATAAAAGATTAAATAGTGGGAGGCTCCCCCACAGTTGAATATTTGAAAAAAACAGAATTGTTGGTTGTTGATTGTTGCTGCTACTGCTCTTTGGAGTATTTGCCTTGTGGTTCTATCAAGGAAGAAGGACAGGTGGATCTCTTGTGACTCTTTACGCCTTGACGGCTGAGAGGTTCTTCTCTGAAGGTGGTTCTATCCTTCAACCCTGTTCAAGCTGCTGCCAGTGGATTTCTGCTGCAACTTGTTCACCAATTTCTTCTTCTAATCCTTTAATCCCCCCCCCAAAATCGATCCCCTTTATTTTTGTATTTGAATTCCATTAAACCCTAGATCTTGCTGCCCAGCCATATTTGACCATCAGAATTATTTCAAATTCAAACCACAGCCTCCATACTACATCCCCCATCCCCTCCACTCGATCCAACTTGCAGCCCCATCCTCCCACTCCAACTAGGGGTGTCAATAAAGCCCGCTCGGCCCGAACCCACCCTGAGCCCGGCCCGGACCCGACCCTGATTTTTCAACCCGAAGGGCGGGTTAGGGTTAAGAAATAGCTTGACCCTGGTAGGGTCGGGTCGGGTCGGGCTCGGGTTTAGGCCTCGGGTTGAGTCCGGCCCGACCTGACCTTGAATTGTTTATAAGTATATATATATATACTTTTATATATACAATATATAGATATATAGATATTTATAAATATTATATTCTTCTTTATCCTAACAAAAAATAATAAAAAAAACTCAAAACCCTTTGAAACCTTAAAGCGATTCACATTTCGCTCTTTCCCTTCTCTTTCCCTGCATCCGCCATCCCCAAACCCCATCTCTTTCCCTTCCAAATCCCATCTCTTTTTCCCCCTGCGATGTCTGGATTAGCCTGGCGATTCACATTTCACTCTTTCCCTACATGCGCCGTCTCCAAACCCCATCTCTTTCCCTCTGCGATGTCTGGATTAGCCTCATCTATCGTTCTCGTTTGGACTTTGGAGGAGAAGGCTGACGAGGAGTCTCCAAAACCCATCTCTTTCCCTTTGCGATGTATGGATTAGCCTCATCTATCGTTCGCTTTTGGACTTGGAGGAGAAGGCTGACAAGGAGAATTGCAAGGCGAGTTTCGACCCATTAGGTATGTCCGATTGTTCTTCTTGTTCTGTATCTCTCTCTTGGTTCTGTCTCTCGCTCTCTTCTCTTTGCTCTTTCTCCTTCTTCTTTTTTTTTTTTCTTTTCATTGGGTCGAACCCTAGAAGGGGTTAATCGAAGTTTCAAAGGACAGTTATCTGCCTATAAATTTAACAGTTTCAGACTTCAATTTGTAACTCTTTTTTTGCGCCTGCTTCAGTTCCGTGTTCTTTCCCATTTAACCATGGAAGTAGAAAGAGTAAATCTTCATAAGAAAAGGAAGTGTGACTGGTCATTGCTTCACAAAGATCTTTTCGATTTAATTCTGGAGAGGTTAGGTCCTGCCGATCTGATTCAAGTCAGCTGCGTTTGCAGTTCCTGGAGATCAATTTCGCCTCCTTTCCATCTCTGGCTGGTACTGCAAAAAAAGGGGTGGTGGGCGTTTTCGCTGGGAATCAACAGTGGTTATTTTTTTTTATTTATTTTTTTTAAGTCAAATAGGTGGGTTGTATTAACAGATGAATAGCTATTTGTTTGAGGAATCAATGGCAAAATTTTCCAAAATATCCAAAACGTATCTGTAAGAGGTGAATGATCTGCTTGAGATCGAGAATTTTGCATGCCTTTTCCAACCCTTTGGCATCATTTGTTGCCTACCACTTGTGTTATAGTTTATGCTGATTCTTAACAGTTTTTAGATAGCTAACTATATTGTATGAAAGGGATAGTGAAAATTATTCTGGTTACCTGATAAGGAAAATCATTCTGGTTCTGTAGTCTTTGAAACCTCAAAATTTAGCTCTAGATCAAGTGATCAAGATATTTTCTGAAGTGGCTCACCAACTGAATGCATACATATAAATATAGAGTCCTGGTAATGTTCATGAAGCTCATAACCTACACAGTTTTGATTATTGAATAAGATTGGCTTTGCCTTCTTCTAATTCCGTGTGATTCAGAATATTGTTGTGAGATGCTGAGGATCAGTGAGACTCCAATCTAGTTCCAGGAGAGATGCTTGGTCTATATCCTTTTACTTCTCTTCCATTCTTCTTCATTCTGTTCACCATCAAATCTGGTCAGTGTTTTGTTTTCTATTCTCTTCTTGTGAATACCCTACTTGTTGCAATTTCAATTTCTCCATTGATTGCATCTGTGATTCCAAGTCTGATTTCCAGTTCTACTCTATTTTAAAATCAGATTTGATTTTCTGTTTCAAATTACTATCTTCATATTATTTGCTGAAAACTGTTGGTGTTTTTTATGCACTTTTGATTACTGTTTGAACCCATTAAGATCTGCTATCAGTAGTCAATTCTAGAATTCTATTTTAAAGAATCCTATCCCTAATATTTTTATTTATGGATTTTTATAGATGTATGTGAATTATTTTATTTAAATTTACAAGTCCCTCTCTCCCTTTCTCTTCTTCCCCTCTTATTCTTCTTCTTTAAAGAATTTCTCAGGGTTTTTTTCAATATATTCTTTGATATATATCAATCAGGGTCAAAACAGGGTCAAGACAGGGTCAATCAGGGCCGGGCCGGGTTAGGGAAAACCCTGGCAGGGTCGAGTCAGGGTTGAGGGTTTCTTGACCCTGCCAGGGTTGGGTCAGGGTCAGGGTCAGGGTCAGGGTTTAGGTTAAGGGCTCTAGGGTCAGGGTCAGGGTTTAGGCAGGCCCAGCCCAACCCGACCCATTGACACCCCTAACTCCAACCATAGTTTGCCTTGTCTCTGTGAAACCCAAAAAACCCTAAATTCCAGAATTAGTACTTCCAGCCAATAAAAACCTCCCATATTTGGATCGAACCTTCCCCTCCCTACCTGAAAAATTCGATCCCAACCCTAGCCCTAAAATCCCATTAAAAACCCTAGTTTTAGTTTAAGTTCTAAAACCCGAAACCCTGACCCTAATTTTCTGAAATTCAACTTTTTAGTTAAACATCATCCAAACCTACATTAATAGCTTCTCCTAGACATGCCCATCAATACCCTATAAGATTCATCTCCATATTCATAAACCTAACCCTAGATTTGACCTAAAACTGCAATTCTGCCCTGCTGAGACTGCAGAACCAGCAGCCCCTTGATTCCTTTGTTATTAGATCCTTGATAATTGGCCTCTAGTAGGATCTCTCCCTATCTAGAGCTACATTAGAATCTGTCACTAAAACCATCACTAGATTCTCATGAAACTATAGGTAAATCTGAAAAAGCACCCACAATTGATCCACTCATTAATTAAGATCTGAAATTTCTCCCCATTCTGCTCTCCTTTCTAAGCTTAATTATGTATGAATAGCAACAGGTTGTCCTTAGTAATAAAATCAAACATGTACATACCATCACACTAACCTGAAGGCCGGGTTACTAAAAACCACACAAAAAATATTCAATAATCAAAATAAGTAGAATGGAGGACAATAATTAATAGAAGGAGAGTATCAAACCGAGATTTTCATATTAAGGATTAATGGGTAGAAAGGGAAAAGTTAGAAGAAGAATTTTAATGGTTCTTCATCTGCTTCTATCTTCTACTAGACCTATCCTATCCTACCCACCAGCCTGATGCAAAGATGGATTTTTTAAGCTGAGATTTGTATTGCATTGACAAATGAATCAAATTGGCCCTTCAAATGTACGCTGCACCTGCCAGTAATCTTTTATATAGTCCAGAGTTCTCGAATGATTTTTCTAATCTTAACTTATGCTTTTCCTTTTTATTGTAGGGATGGAGGACCTTCTACATCAACCGACACATTGAGATGGCGAATAGAGCTGCCATTATAGCTAAGTTTGTCAAACAATGCTCACCATCTGAGTCACTTGAGGCTGGAGATTATCTTAAAGCAATTGAAGACCAAGAGATCTCTGTTTTACATTCTACACCCAGTTTTGTCGTCCATGCCTTTGCTCTCTGCCACCGAGAGCTGTAAAAAAAATCATCTACAGCAGCCCCATCTCCCCAACCCCCCCCCCTCCCGACACCAACAGTAACAACATATTCTCCTTTCATTACCCCCTGTTGTAAGCCTGTAACAGCGAACAAACAAACAAAAAAAACAAAAACCCTCGACGTCCACAGCAAAACACTCCTCCTTCGACTCTCATTCCCACCCAAATCCTTGACTCCAAACCAGATAACCTCTTCAATTTTCACTGAAAATCACCCCACCCATTTGACTTATAAAAAAAAAAAAAAAAAAAAACCCTGTCGATTCCCAGCGAAAACGCCCACCACCCCTTTTTTTCCCTCTGAAACTTCGATCAACCCCTTCTAGGGTTCGACCCAGTGAAAAGAAAAAAAGGAAGTAAAGATAAGAGAGCGAGAGACAGAACCAAGAGAGAGAGAGAGGGAAGAAGAAGAACAATCGGACATACCTAATTGGTCCAAACTCGCCTTGCAGTTCTCCTCGTCAGCCTTCTCCTCCAAGAGAACGATAGATGAGGCTAATCCAGACACTCGGGTGGGAGAGGAAACGCAATGTTAGGCCTTCGGAGATTAAGGTTTCTCGTTTTCTAAACCAACTTAAATCCTACGGTAAAAATAGACCCCCAAAAGCCCAACCTATAATTATAATTAGCACAGGGTCGGGCCGGGCCAGGCTAAGCCCGGGTCTAAACCCGAACCCGACCCGACCCGATCTGCCAGTGTAATGATAAACCCAATCCCACCCTTCGGGTTGAAAAAAATCAGGATCGGGTCCAGGCCGGGCTTTTTTTACAGGCCTGCTTCTAATGAAGAGGCGAGAGCGACTTACACTCTAGGGTTCTTTCTGAAAGAAGAAGATACGCACGAAGGGTAAGAATTCTTCATAGATTGCCCTTAATACGGTTTATACTTTATGGGAGGAGGTTGGAGCATTGGGCACGCCGCTAGCATTTATGTGGTGCAAATTTGGCCCCAAGCCTGACGTGGTCAGCAAAAAATGAGAATCTGGGCCAGGCTTCTTAGCCTGCGGGTTAGGTTAGGGTTAAGACTTCATGTCTGAGATTGGGCCGGGTCAAGTTTGGACGATTGTGTTTTAAACATTAAATAACTATTTTTTTGAGAAAATTATGTACACGCTGAATTTTGTCACCTCGGTAATGATGACAACAGAATATGGATAAACATTGGCATCTCTCTTGAGAAAGACTTTTATCTTGCACCAAAGCTATATCACCCTTACAATGATTCAGAAGACCTTTTTTACCAAATTCTAAAGGAGGAATTGCTCACTTTCTTTGACCACGGGTGGAGCCTCCCGACAGATTTTTATTTTTATTTTTTATGAAGTATAAAGTGAAACACCCCCAAAAAAACCTTCCTAGGGCACTGGCAATGCGGAGACCATAAGCAGGTGAAACCATGATTATTTCACCCTGTGGTTATATGTCATTGGAGAGTATCCGTGCTCTTATTTTTCTCCGTCCCTTTGACAATTCCAAGACCGTTGGAACTACTTTTTTTATGCTTCTTCTTCTTCTTCTTCTTCTCTCTCTACCTAGAGATTTTATTTTATTTTTTAGGTAGTACTCTCCAAGGCCGGCTCAGGTTTATGTACGAGAACATTCTCGTATGCCCCTAAGCCGAACCCGTACTCTCCTACTTAGAGATAAAGATGACAAGACTCGGACTCTAGATGAGGCAGAAATGGTAACAAATTAGGGGATGGTGGCGTTGGTGGTAGTGGTAGGGTTGAGGTATGAGTAAGAGTGTCAATACCGAACCGAACCGTTTAAATTGAAACCGTGAAATTGTTTAATAAATGGTTCAGTTATGGTTTAAAAATTGATAACGTTTAATTAAACGGATTAAACCTAACAGGACCGTTTAACACCCTTAGATGTACATAAGGGTGCCAAATCAAACAGAAATCGTTTACCAAAACAAACGAACCATTTAAATCGAAATCATGAAACCGTTTAATAAATGGGTTGGTTATGGCTTCATCGATTTGATTGGGCCCTGAGGGTGCTATTCTCAAGATTGGGATCCTCTGCTGCTGCCTGCCCATGCGGCAGACGCGCAGCCTCACACAAGTAGGGGCAAAATGACCGCACCCGTGTAGGGTGCTCAAACAGTGGGTATGGCGGTCATTTTGCCCCTGCCTGTGTGAGGCTTGCAAGTCAGCTGCATGGGCAGGCGACAACAGAGGATCCAAATTGCTATTCTCATGGCACCACCTCCTGAATCATCCGCTTGGAAACTCTAAGTGTGAATGTTGTTAAAACGCAATAAGATGTTTTGCAACCACTTAGGCAACCCGTAAGCACAACTTCTTGGAATTTCTCCCCTCCGATGGTCGATCCTCACCTTCTAAGTTTCAATTGTCGATTCATTTACTTAAATTTTAAGATATGATGGTTGAAACCCGTATAGAAGGAGATTACCAATGATGGCAAAGGTGAGAAGGAAAATGAGAAGAAAAAATCGTCTAAATATGGGGAAAGGAAGGTACTGCTCCTTCATCTCACCAGAGTAGCCGTTAAGGAGATGCAAAACTACACAAATGATGGGAAATTACAGGTATGAGTGATGGTGGGAAACTACCTAGGGGATGGGGTGAAACTACTAATGTACACACATAGGGAGAAGGTGGGGGCCATAGAGCCAAAAGGATGAAGGAGAGGGAGGGTGATGGGGAGCCGGAGACAGAGAAGATAGATTAGCCAGAGAGAGGAGAGTTAAACTACAAGAAAATTGTTATGAATGTGGAATTAGGGGATATGATTAGATTAGTTGATTAGATTAATTAGGTTGTTTGTTGATTAGTTAGGTTGTTGTTACAAAGGGTTGGTTGTATTACCCCTTTGAAAGGGATTTCCTTGTATTCATTGAGTATGAAAAGAATAAAGAAATTAGTTTAGTTTGTCTCTCTCACAGTTCCCTCATCTTAGGAGTCCCTCACTGACTCAAATAGTGAGATTTTCTCTGTTAGGGTTCTGGAATCCCTTTCCAGATTCTAGAGTCATAACATTGGTGCTTTCATTGATCCTCTCCTTCCTATTTCCTTTGCTTTCATCCTTCCAATTCTTTCATTCTTAAGCTCCACAGTGCTTCCAATGGGTCTATTTTGCTAGTACAACAGGCTGGTTCTCCTTTTTCGGTCACTGAAACGTCAAGATCCGAATCATGTGTTCCTTCCATGTCTTGAAGATGCAATCTGCAAGGAGCAAGAGAGGATTTATAGTGTTGATCTTGCGGCAGTTGAAGATTTTGGTTCATTGGCCGATCTTGAACCTTACTTGGCACTATCTGAAGCATCCGTGGTAGAGATCTCTTCCATTGTCATGGTTGCATTGTCATCCACCCCTACTGCTGATGTTCAACCGGTCAAGACTGAGAATGGCCAAAACCAACTAGAAGACGAGGAGGCTATACCAAAGAAGGCCGCAGCCGATGGTCGCATACATGACGCACCTATTATGCTGGCAAAATTTGAGGAAAAGCCAACGACCATCCCCGCTGTGGAAGTTTCGTTGCAGGCTGCGTTGGTTGTGAAACGTGAGGGAATTTTCAAACCCTTCACAGAGAAGGTTGAACTTCCCAATTCAATGGTATTGGTCGAAACCTATTGCAAGAAACCCAATTCCGGTGCACCTTGGAATGATACTAGTGTTGTGACACCATTCTT
This sequence comes from Telopea speciosissima, assembly GCF_018873765.1. Classification (NCBI taxonomy): domain Eukaryota; kingdom Viridiplantae; phylum Streptophyta; class Magnoliopsida; order Proteales; family Proteaceae; genus Telopea; species Telopea speciosissima. The sequence goes on along the minus strand of NC_057925.1, from coordinate 49,525,937 downwards.
GAACCAAGATTTCTCAGATTTCTAAAATTTGTCGTCCCTTTCGTCATGGCCACCGCCGACCAAAATGGGAATTCCTTACTGTGCCTTGACACAGACGTTTCCACATTCACCATCTATTCTTGGAACTTTCAGCCGCCAAGTGTGCGTTACAAGGACGGCGACGACTTGGATTCATCGGCCACCATCGGAACCACCACCACCGCCCTCACGACGTCCTTAGCCACCACCGTAGCCATTGCTGCGATATCCACCACAACCAAGGTCTGCCAATGACGCATTGTACCTCAACATCTGCAGAAACCATTGCTGAAGTAGGGAACCATAAACAACTAGCCATAAAGGAAATAAATCCCAAATCCACCTCAGAGAATACCCAATCCAACTTAATCTCAGCTCTGCTACAATTTTCTTCAACACCGACCTGTTCTCTGTTCCGGTTTGCAGAGCCGAGGACTACGAGTTTAAAAAATAATAATAAAAAAAAAATCGCAAGTTTGGTTCCATCGTTGCTTCTTGTTCTTCTGGTGGAAGCGTCATTTTGGTTCTTCTCCGACGACGATCTTGACCCAATTTGACTTTCATCCACTGAATCAGTTGGGTATAGGCATTGTGTGGACGAGATCAACGATTACATCATCGAGTACAACTGTATGCTCTCCCAGAGGCTTTCTGAGCTCAACTTGGAGTTGGGAAATTGGGAAATTTGGGGCAAACCCATCTTCTCAGAGAGCCATTATAGGACCAGAGGAAAGAGAATCTTGTCCGAAGAGTCTAGAGAAGAAAGAGAGGCCTTCTTTGGTATTTTCTATGCCAAAGTATTGACCAAGAACGACAATAAAAAAGCAGCTAGAAGAAATCAGTTTTTATCAAACAAAAAAGGGTAACCAGAATGAGTGGACTCCAGCTCATTTTTTTTTGTGATCTCAAGGTACCTGTCACCTCCATTACGTGGGCTCCTCATGACCTAGGCCTCTGCTTGGCTTGGAAGGGAAGAAAATGAATTGTGGAGGGTAGTACTGTAAAGACATATTATGCATGGGCCAAAAGGAGAGCCCAAAGCAAGCTCAGTGGGCCTTCTTTCCATTTTACTATTGGGTTCTTTCTCAGTTTAGTGGGTTTTTGTTGGACTGTTTTCTATTGGATGTATGGGTTTTTGTTGGCCTAATTTGTGCGCTAGATGGTTTGGTATAGTTTTCCATTAGCTCCAACCTTGAGGACAAGGTTGTTTTGATGGGCCGTGGAATGTTATGAATGTGGAATTAGGGGATATGATTAGATTAGTTGATTAGATTAATTAGGTTGTTTGTTGATTAGTTAGGTTGTTGTTACAAAAGGTTGGTTGTAGTACCCCTATAAAAGGGATTTCCTTGTATTCATTGAGTATGAAAAGAATAAAGAAATTAGTTTAGTTTGTCTCTCTCACAGTTCCCTCTTCTTAGGAGTCCCGCACTGACTTGAATAGTGAGATTTTCTCTGTTAGGGTTCTGGAATCCCTTTCCAGATTCTAGAATCATAACAAAAATGTTCATCTTAAAAAGTTGATAAGTAAAATGAGGGTGGGCAAATATGTCTCGTTATCAAGTTGGTTACAAATAGATTCAACCTTATCTTTTATGAAAAAAAAATCTAAATGGGTAAGAGATCTCTACATGGTCGCATGGTCTCTACACAGGTGTCTGGGCCAATGGGAGAGCATGCCTAGGTATCTACCCAGGGGGCAAAGGCATCATTTCACGATGCCCTGTGAGATGGCGTAGGAAATACCATCAAGTAGGGATCTTTTTCCCATAATTATAGGAAAAAGGTTGGGCACACCGCCAGTGTACCATAAGCTAGAACTCATTGTGTCTATCTCTAATTCTCTATTTCCTCGCCCCCTTTGAAATGACTCCCCTACCCTTCGTGTATAATGCTCTGTCATGTGCCCCCCCCCCATTGGTGTTGCCCGCTAGTTTATTACCGCACATGGGTGGTGTGCCTATCCCTCTCCCAAAAATATAATACATGTATAGTATGGAAGAATAAGGGTCATAGACTGCGTACCCATTGTGTCTATCTCTCTTTCCACCCCTCTTTGAAATGACTCCCCTATCCTTCTTGTATAATGCCTCATCCTATGCCCCCATTGATGACGCCCGCTAGCTTACCGCACACGGAAAATGTGTCTATCCCTCTCTCGAAAATATAATACATGTATAGATGATGTATGGAAGAATAAGGGTCGATCATAGGCTGCGCCACCCCACATGAAAGTCAGTATTCACCTTGTTGATGTTGCCATGCTCACTCCTCTATCATCCGTGTGCAGGGGTCACCCTCCCCCCAACCAAAGAGCTCTTGCCATTAAACACACAGTAAAGAAGAAAATTTGACACACCATCGGTGTACCGTAAACTAGCACCCATTGTGTATTGGACAGGGTAGGGTAGGGTCAGGTCGATCCTCAGTTAACTTGTGAGTTGAAAAAGGAAAATTATCACCTCCAGTTTGCTGACCGGCCCAGTTCCCCAGTTCCTCTAATAGGGGGATGGTGGACCCCACCCGGGCAGGGTGTTTGGGCATGGGTAGAGAGGTCATTTCAGCCTCCCTTTGTTAGAGGAACTGGGGAACTGGGCCGGTCAGCAAACTGGAGGTGATAAAGATCCGTTGAAAAACCCCAACATTGGCCCTGGAATTTTCAAGCTTGCTCGGACTAGCCGGGTTGCACCCCAATTCGAAACACAAAATTTTGACATTTTCAATACATACTTGGGCCGAATTCGGATCGTTCCGTTGGCTCTGTATTTGGTCCCTGTTGCATTTCAAGGCTTGGGAGTTCAATGGGTCTAAAACCCTAACCCTAATCCATCCCAGTTCTGCTCAGTTGCTCGCGAGTAGCTATTCCCTCTGAGCCCCGACTTATGATGGTAAGCAAAGAACTACTGAATGTGAGAAGCGCAAAACCCTAGCTTTTTCCAAATAGTTTGGCTACTACTCTCGGCAGAAAGATGAGAAGTACATGGCGATTGCTCCTCCTTCGTAATCGTTCTCGATCTTCCATTTGCACCTCGACAATCGAGTTTATGACTACGGGCTTACAGGTAAGGGAGCTGAATCCTCAAAAACCTTATTGCTTTTCTTCGATTTCTGGTCGATATGGGTATCCAAATTGCATTCCACTCTTGTCTGATTCGGTTACAAGGAATCCTGGCCACCGTAGCTTTTCGTCAGAACTGGCTGTGGAACATAAGGATCCCGATCACGACCATGCCCTTCTCTTGGCCGATATATTCTCCAGGTCAAGTAGTCCTAATGCCATTAGGGGTGAATTAGAATCGAATAGACCTTCGGTTACCCACGAAATGGCGTTGACAGTGTTAAAAAATCTTGATGAAAGCCCGGAGGCTGCTCGGAGGTTTTTCGATTGGGTTTCGGAGACCCACAATGAAAAACTGAGTTCGAAAACGTATAATCTGTTTCTGGGGATCTTGGGTAGGAAAGATCATGTGAAGGAGTTCTGGGATTTGGTTGAGATCATGAGGAAGAAGGGTTATGGAGTTTCTAAGAGCACCTTTGTCAAGGTCTCGGAGAATTTTGAGAAAGAAGAATTGGCGAGCGATCTAGATAAATTGAAGGGGTTGTTCTTGTCAAAATCTGATGACAATTCGAGTGAGCAGATTTGTTCTAAAGTCTGCAAGATTATTAGGCAAGACGAGTGGAGCGAAGATGTTCAAAAGAGACTTAGAGATCTGGAAGTTAGTATGTCCAGCGATTTAGTCGCAATGGTCCTGGAACGGCTCAGTTTGTATCCAGTTAAAGCGTTGATGTTCTTCCGGTGGATTGAGGCCAACCAATCTTTCAAGCACAACGAGCAGACTTACAATGCCATGGCTCAGGTTTTGGGTCGAGAAGATTGCATTGAGAAATTTTGGGGCATTATTGATGAAATGAAGGTGGCTGGATATGAAATGGAGAAGGAAACTTATCTAAACGTCTACCAGCGGTTTTACAAGAAGAAGATGATAAAGGAAGCTGTGGACTTGTATGAGTTTGCGATGATGCATGGCACCAGTAAGCCTCCAAATCAGGACTGTACTCTTCTTCTAAAGAACATAGTAACCAGTAAAGAAGACCTAGATATGGATCTGTTTTCTAGGGTTGTGAGGATATTTACAGAGGGAGGAGGGAATGCCTTGAAACAGTCTACCTTTGATGCTGTACTTAAATCTTTGATCAGTGTCGGAAAGTTGGGGGATTGCAATAAGATATCGAAGGCCATGGAGAAAGGTGGTCTTGAAGTTAGTCGTGCCTCTTATGACGAAATCATCTTTCGGCTTAGTAGGGCAGGGAGAGTAGACGAAGCTTGTGAGATATTGAATGATATGCAAACATCTGGACGTAATCCAGATTTTAAGATGTGGGCATCGTTAATTCACGGGCAGTGTGTGACTGGTGATGTAGACAAGGCACATTCTTGTTTCCTAGAGATGGTGGAAAAGAAGGGTGTTGCAGGTGCTGGTTATGCTTTTGAGGTATTGGTTGATGGCTTTTACCATAAGAACAGAGTGGAAGATGCGTGCAAACTCTTAATTGAGTTGGTTAATGGAAAAGAGTTTCGGCCTTGTCGTACTACATACAAAATCCTGATAGAGAAGTTACTGGTTAAACGAAATCTCAAAGAAGCTTTGAGCCTGTTGGAGTTGATGAAGAATAATGATTATCCACCTATCTTGGATCCATTTATTGGTTTTCTCTCAAAATCCGGTACAGGGGAAGATGCTTTGAATTTTCTGAAAGCAATTACATCAAAGAGGTTTCCATCTACATCTGTGGTTCTCCTTGTGTTTGAAGCATTTTTCAAGGCTGGCAGACATAATGAGGCACATAATTGTCTTTCCAAATGTCCACACTATATCCGTAATCATGCTGATGTTCTGAGTCTTTTCTGTTCTATGAAGCCTGTAGGTGCTGATGCAACTACAGTTCATGTGACCGCTTAGACTCCAAGACTTGTATCTTCTATTGTATCTGTGAGAGTGACATTGGGCTGCAACAATTTGGAAACTCGTGGTATCTTTTTTTGTGTTCTCAAAATATTCCTCTGTAGCTTTATCAAGTGATTAATCTTGGTTAATATTGGCTATTTAAGCACTTGGCAAGGTAATTATACATGCAAAGCAGCACCACACACTTCCCTCGTTTTTTCTTCCTTTGGGTTGAGTTGCAGCACAAACATTAATGATATTCTTTTGAGTGTTGAAATAAGTTTCTGTATTAGAAAGAAAGGATCCTGTAGCATGTGTGTGGCTGGTTATTAAGGGGTCTTCTTTTCACTTGAACTTCCCATGAGAATTTGAATTGTTCATTGGTTTTCAAACTGCTATATCTTGAAATGGTTGAGGTTCTATTTTGTTCCATTTTTTTCCATTTGTATTTAGTTTATATAATGGCTCATTATTCATCTTGAATTCAGGGATTGTGGATCAACAAAGAAGGTAGTTAGCAAATTGGCATACTGGTAAAGTTATACACAAGAGTATTCTGAGTAAATTTATTTAATTACTCAGTTGAATTGGTCCCGGAATTCTGTATAAAAATTCACGGCGCATTGGTGTCAGGGGGTAGAGTGCTAGCCTCGCGGATCAAATATAAGCCCAGGTTTCTCTGGCCTCCACATGGTCCTCACTGGTATGTTGAGCTAGAATTTCTCTTGGGCTCATGGAAGTTGGTTTTTTATTATCCTTTTTAATTAGCATTTCCAGACTGGGAATTACCATGTGGGTTTCATTGTTACAAGGGGCCCTCTGGATCACCCCTCTAGATTATACTAGGGTGCAAGCTTGGTTTGGGTTCCCATAGATGATGTAAATGAGATTGGGATTTTCAATTTTTGTTTAGAGACTGATCTTTTGTTTTTCAGTTCAGGGATAAGTCTAACGAGTTGTGCTTCGTGACCGGATCCATTTGATTATTGTGTGGCACTCTTGCTGTCAATCCTCGAATTCATGCTTGAGGTGAGAGTGAATGTAATCCTCAAACTCAAATGTTTCAGTTCACCCTGAAGAAAAGAATTAAAATTTCTGATATCATGCTTTGAAGAAATTCCTTCTGAGGTAAACTGAAATTTGACTTGAACGATTCTATACTAGAGTTGCTATTGGATATTTATTGGTGCTGTTATCACCATTTATGTATATGGCAAGAGTTTGTTGTCTGGTTGCATGGCCCTTACACCAGCATGTAGAGATGTAAAGAGATATTCAAAAATCTGTATTCGATCCGCTTTCTTATCCGTGTAGGAGAATCCAAATCTATCCGAAACTAATCGGATACGAATATGGTAATCTCCTTATCTGACTGATTATTATTCGATTCGTTTAGCAATCTGATGGTAATAATATATCTAAAATAGGGGTGCATGTTTGGCCCTGTCAGCCCGAACCCGCCCTGAGCCCAAATAGGGTCTGGGGAGAAATTTGGCCCTGAGGGTGGGTCAGGGCTAGAAATTTTTGGCCCTGAGTCAGGGTCGGGTCAGGTCAAGGTTGAGGTTTCGGGCTAATCCTGGCCCAACCCAACCCTATTTTAAGTTATACTATAAAGCATATATTGATATTATATATATTTTACAAACTTTAAACATCACCCACATTTTGTTATATAATATATGATATATGAAGACAATAAGTGATATAATATATTTTATTACAATGTTATTTTACGTAAAATTGATAATTTTCTCCCCAACCCATTCGAGCTTATGCATTTCCTTTCCCCTCCCCCATGATAAGGGCCAATCAGGATCAGCCCGGCCCGACCCTAAAGGCGGATCAGGGTTGGATTTTTCTGGCCCTGAGTTAGGGTCGGGTCGGGCCTGGGCCAGTTAAGGGGACCTATGGTTGGGCTAAGGTTCTATACAGCCCGGCCCAACCTGATCTTGTTGCAGTCCTAATTTGAAATATATCTCTATGTCTGATCTGTGTCCATCTATCTTTTTAAATGACCTTATTGGATTTTGTTATCTTATTTTTTTATAATTTTATAAATTAAGATAATGTGATTCTTTTTCTATATTTTCTATTGGTTTATATATATTATTTTATGTAATGTGATACATGGAATCGCACATCTATGTGAAAAAAATCAAAGACGAAAAAGAATAGAAGAAAGGGTAGTTGTTGAATTCTCAAGTCTCAACCCTAACCCTCATCATAAAAATGGTAAAGATGCCAATGAAAGTATTCGATCTGTGTTCATATCCATTTAGGAGAATCCGTATTCAAAAAATTACTATCTGAAATTTATTCGAATCCGTCAGAAAACCAAATGTTTAATCCTCAAACTCAAATGTTTCAGTTCACTCTGAAGAAAAGAATTAAAATTTCTGATATCATGCTTTGAAGAAATTCACTCTGAGGTGAAACTGAAATTTGACTGGAAGAATTCTATACTCAAGTTACTATTGGTTACTTGTTGGAATTGTTATCACCATTTATGTATTAGGCACTAGCATGGACCAATGAGGGCGTGCAGAGGGGCATCAATTCGAAACCCATTAATAATTCTATGCTCAGCCCAGCTGTTATGGAATGGATAAAGTTGATGGGGATTTCACTTTGTTATATTTTTGGGTAAAGGTTTCTTAAATGGTTCACCTAGGAAGCCTTACCTAAACAGCACCCATAAACATATTTCTTAGTGATCGATCCTGCAAGGAAAAAGCCTAACCTGAAATTTTCAAACAAAACCAAATTATTCACCCAAAATTTTATCCATGCTATCCATTTGGATGGAAACGAGGTTGACATTTGACAGTAGAAACTTGGTATCTCTTCTTTCCCTGCAGGGTTTTAAAATCAGGAATCTGGATCCGGATTGCTCTTGGTTGATTCCAATTTGAGTCGAAATTTGCCAGGCCCTAGTTTCCGTGCAGGATCGATCAGGTTCGGATCAACTGGAATTGGGATCGAACTTGGCTGATTCTAATCTGGATCGGTCCAAAATCCAATTTTTTCAAACCCTGTTTCCTAGTGCTCTCCCAAGAAAACATATTTATGATATGGGCTTAAATTTTTTATGTGGGCCCATAACTTTCTCAATAATGGACCCATCCATAAAATTAGTAAAGCACTAAAGCTGTTGGGTATGGTGAACTGAACTCCAAACACCTCCTTGGGCCGTAGCCCACCAAAGAACATCTTCTGTACATGTATCAGCTTCCAAACACCGGAAAGAATAAGAATATCTTTCTTAATTAATTGAGGCAGTCAATTACTAGTCCAAGTTTGTTTTTAGTATACATTCTGAAATCTGATTCTTCACCATTTTCTCGCTTCAGAAGACCCAAAATCCATTCTAGAATACATACCAACCACAACTTAATTGATGCAATAAAAACATGCCACACTGTAACCCATGATCCCACCAATTTGGTTCGCTGTTACCCCACCCAAAGCTAAAGGAAATAATAGAAAAAAGTCGCAGCGCCGATAAAGACGGATAAACGTGCCGTTATACGTAACGGTTAAATTTCAACCGTTGAGATTTAACCAGTCGATCTTAACCGTTGAGTTTTCAATTTGCAACCGGCTCTCCCACGTCTTCTTCTTCTTCTTCTTCTTCTTCTTCAGCTACCGATCTGCAACCCAAACCCAAACCCAGAGACAACCAAGGAACCACCACTTGCAACCCAAAACCTATCTCCTTGAAGCAATCCCTTGTAAATATCTCTCTTCCCCTGTAAACCTATTTTCTGCAAACCCAGAGAGAATCAATTTACCAAAAAAATATATAAATAAATAAAAGGAACCACCCCTGCAACTCAAAACCCATCTCCTTGAAGCACTCCCCTGTAAATCTCTTCTATGCAAACCTAGAGAGACAATCAATTACAAAAAAAAAAAGAAAAGGAACACCGACCCCAAATTCACAAGTAATGACAGCCATTGCTACAAGCTTAACCCCTAAAATCTAAGAACATCTAACAGAGAAGACGTTAGATCCAATCGATCTTAGGGATATGTCAAGTCCCAATTATAATTTTTAGGGGTTAGATGTACTTACAGTGGATCTTAGGGATCCAATCCTCTGCAACCCCTTTCCTGGAGAAGACGCCTCAGATCCAATCGATTAACACCCCTAGCAAAATCGAATCCAAAGGAGAAATTCAGAAAAAGGAAATCAAATGAAGACCAGAAAAAGCCCCAATTATAATTTTATTTTTTTTATCTTCCTGAAATTTACATTTCCATGTTTTTCCAGTTGCTTAGAAAACCAGAGGAAAGAAAGAAATTAGTCTTAGAGACAACGAGAGAATGAAGAAAAAGATAGGGTTTTAATTCTTCAGGGTTTCCTCTTCCACCTGTGCTGGTTGTCTCCACAGAAGCTTCAGGTTCAAGGAGATACCAAACCAAAGACGACAAGAGCTTTCTCCACGGTAGCTTCAGGTTTAATCGGGGATACCAAACCAAAGACGACGACGACAACGGTGAGACAAATGGCTGTAGAGAGGAGAAGGGGCCAAAAGTAAACGATCACCTGAAGCACTCCCCTGAACCAAGTAGGGTTCCGTATCACCTGAAGCACTCCCCTGCAACGAAGAAGCATAGGAAAAAGATGAAACCTGTTGTCACGGTGAGCAGGTTACAAACTTTTTTTATTCAACAGCTACGATTAAAAGGTCAAAAAATAAACGGTTCAGATTAAACCGTGGCGTTTAGTGTTGCGTTTAACGAAAATACCCGTAACGCTGCTACCACCCACTCAACTATTATATTTGTGGACTAAGTTTTTTTTCAAACATTTTCTATTGGTGATATGATCATATGATTAGACTCCTAATGTTCCTATCAATCCGATAGAACCAACGGTCATGGTGAGGGGATTCCTTCTTCACCATGGGTGAATGAAAAGTCAACGATGTCTCTATCTCCTTAAGGGGTGTCAAAATTGAGCTCGATTGGGTGAACCGGTTCTAACCAAACTGAAATACCCCAGATCGAACCACACCAATAGCTTGTTGGACAGGTTTCAGATTGGGGTATTACAACCCTGAAACTGAATCGAACTAATATGGAAACTAACAGAATCCGACATTGAAATCAAAACCGGTTCAAAACCCCGACCAAAACTGAAATTAAATTGATCTACCCTGATAAGAAGTTGATAACAACTTGAAACTCATTAAAAAAATCAGTTTTTTTTCATAGTTTTGTATAAATATGTATATTAAATCAAACCCAATCGAGTCGAAATGGAACTTTCCTTATAGATTTGGTTTTGGATCTCATTGATGTTGGACTTCTTATAAGATTTGAAAAATCGTTCAGATAAGATTGATCCTATATACAGAAACTGAGAGATTAGTGATAAGCAGAAGGAACACGTTTGGACCTCGAGAAACTTCTAACCATGCATGAATGGACAAAGGCCACATGAGAGATGCTCACTTCACGTGAACAGCGCGCGTGCAACAAACTTTCTTTTATTATACATTCAGACCCTTAGCATATTTTAGATTCTAGTTTAGCCCGACGCCGGATTGTTTTTTTGGTAAGAAGAAGGACTATTTATTCATGTGTGTCTAGTGCAAGGTATTAAAGTTACAAAGATCCGTTAACCAGCCAGATCACTTCCACATTTATGAGTAAGTATCATCAGTTGACTTTACACAGTTCCAAGTCAAGAACAATAAAAATAATATTTTTGAAAATGAACACCCGTTCTTGACGAAAAACATGCAAGTGATTCGGGCTTGTATGGGTAGACCAATCGGTTTTGGTCAGCCCTAATCATCCCCACTAATTTAAAATCCTGCATCGGTATTGCATCATTTGTTAATTGGGCCTTTTAGGCTTGGCTTGGACACGTTTGTTTTCGATCGTTCAATTATTAGAGATCAAATCAATAAAGCAATGGATGAAAGGTGGGCACACCACTCACTCTAAACATGTTAGCGACTTGAACCAATGGACAAGTGGCATGGGGGAGGTACAAGGTGGTCCTTTCAAGGGGGTGGGATAAAGATAGACACAACCTGGGCACCTTGCGGTGTACCCAAACTTTTCCCTAAGACTAATCTGTATTTAAACAGGTTAATTGGGTTATAAATGGGTTGTAAATATGCCATAAATAAGTTGATCAAAGTATAAACAGGCTAGTCGGTCTTCTCTTTTGAGAGTGTGGATGAGATGTGGAGGGTCGAAATCTTCGAATCGATACGTATTTTGACATTTGTTCAGTTCTCATTCGAGCCAGACCGGATGGATCGTTTGGACTTATTGGGGCGGCATTTTTGTACTTTTTAGGGTTAGGGCTTTTTTATAAAATGTTCTTATCTCTTATGAGATGTGTGGATGAGACGTGGAGTGTCGAGACCTTCGAATCGATACGTATTTCAATGTGTTTAATTCTTGTCCGAAAAGCTATGTAAACAGTTGGTTATCAATGTCAATTAATTTTGTTGGGTATCGGGGATAACGAAACATGTGAAGGTCCGAATAATAACCGGTCTAGTTCTGACACTAAACCATTTACTAACCAATCAATCAAATTCAAGCTTTAATCGGTCCGTTTGAATTGGACCTATACCATTGCAAGCTAACTTTTGACACTCCCTACGTTTAGACTCCCCCCCTCCTCTCTCCACTACAAATCATAGTAAAAGAGTTTAGAATCGGGCATCTCAGTTGATTTTGATTCCAATTAAAATCAATTGGAAATCGATCTAAACCCTAAACCGTAAACTCTAAAAGTAGCATATGAAACAATTAATTAAAATTAAAATCAATTTCAATTGATTCCAATTCGAATCAACAAATTCAACCCGTTCCAATTCCAATCCCTCTAATCATGTTCACACTGTACTCATTTGGTCGTGTGTTGCACACACTTAGCCAACTAGAAGGGAATCAAAACGTTAGGTCCATATGAGAAAAAAAAATACTTTCCAATTCCCTAAAAGTGCAGTGCACTTTGGGGTTGGGCTGTCATCACTTGACAGGTACAACATCCAATGGTTCGAGCTCAAAAAAAAGAAAAAGAAAAAAAAATAGCTGAATTGAGATCAAATTGTTGGATGTCATGCACTCGTGCCTGTCAAATGGCGACATCCCAACCTCAAACTGCACTGCGACACAGAGAACAACACCCCATATATATATATATATCCACATGGAAGAATAATCTTAAAAAGTGTGGTGAAGATATGGTCCGTTTTGGTGGAGGAGAAAAGGGATTAGATACCTCAATTTCTGTGCCCTAAGGAGAGAGCAGTAAAGCATCCGAATATGACATTAATTTATTAAATGATGCTCAAATCTTTTGTAGACAAGACAATATCCGTACAACAACTTGCTCCCATGTGACCCATGTGGTAAGTCTCTAATTAATCTAGATTCTAGACATATTTTTGGATTGATAAAAACAAGGGTGAAGCTAGAAATATTTTAAGAAGATTACATGATCAGTATCAGATCCTTTTATATGTTTTAAGTTTGGAGAGTAACTGTTTTAGTTCCTTAATAATGGGATTGTCTTGTGAAATGAGAAAATAGTATTTTTCTTTTAATTGTTACTTATCTTATTCTTAAAAGTGTCTACTTTAAGGATTTAAAATAATTTTTTTTATCAGCTTGATATCGATTCTTGTTAATCTAGAGAAGCCGAGCTTGATCATGATTCATGTTGATCTAGAGTGGTCGATCCATGCTAGATTTTTTAGGGTTCTTGTATCAGTATTGATAGTGGTCAATACTGATACTTGATCGACCTAGGTCGATGGATTGATACAAACCAAGGGTAAAAAGGTAATAAAATATGATTTGTTAATAAAAATCAAATGTAAATCTCGGCCAATATAGATCCAAAAACTGATTACTGAATCCTTGCTTCTATCCAAATAAAATAAAAAATTTAAATAAATAAATAAAATCCTTGCCCTCAAGTCAAGAGTTGCTATTGCTTTGCACTTCTTTTAGGTACACATGTGAAATGGTAGTAATTTACCTTTGTTTAAAGAAGAAATTTTTTTTTTTTTGGTAAAGAAAGAGAACATTATTAAAAGAAAATTTGTATTATATTAAACCAAAAAGAAAAACAAACAAAGAAGCTAGATTACAACTTCTTTTTCATCAGCTTCCTCACCACCATGGATTTAAATCTCAGAATCAGGATTGGTATTTGTTCCAACCGATATTGATACTGATATGGATCGTATCGAATGATTTTACCTTCATTTTAAAAAAGAAAAATCATTTTAAAACCATTTTACCTTCATTATAGATCGATACATTGATATTATATCGGTCAAGTATCCATATCGAATATGAACGAGTTTGATACATATCGACCGATATGTTACTAAACCTGAACATTTTGTAACCACAAGATTTTCCTTCTAAAGGTCCTCATACACTCAGCTCGTGGGCCGATGAGAGTGATAAAGATGTCATTATAGCCATCTTTATCTCTCAAGTTTTTTTTTAATAAAAGTATAATCATACAAACCACACACAAATCTTTATCTCTCAAGTTGGTCACCAAATAAAATTCCTGATTCATGACATGAACATCACCTTAGAACTTAAAGAGTGCACTTTAGTGACAACTGAACTCCTGGAGGTTTCTAAGAATTAAACAAAAATGAGGTCAATAAGAAGCATCTTGATCCGTCAATGGAGTATATTAGAATACTAGAATTGGAAGGACCACTATATATGATGATTGAGTTTATTTAATCCCAAATGATAATATTGATTATGCCTCCTTTGATTGATTAAATTAAAGAAACTTAAACAAGCTCAAGTGGCTTGATCATGGAGGTATTGCTAAGATGCATGGTAGGACCAATCACTATATAATATTTATGATAATTTGATGGGTTAATTACCTATCCAAAGGTTTAGTAGTTGTGACTTGTGATCATGCTTAGTTAAAACAGGAATGATAATAAAAAAACTTTGTTCGGTATGATGTGTTTAAAATGCCTAAAAAAATGACAATTAAAAATACGGCCAAACATTTCGAGAACCACAAAAAAAGGAGAGGATGACATGGGTTTTAAATGTTTAGAATTAAAAAATAAAAGAGAAAAAAAAATTGATAATTTACACACATAAATTGTTGGATCTATTCACTTTTTATTAGTAAAATATAACTATTTAATGTGTAGACCATAAGCATATATAACATTAAATTTGTTTCAAAATTTAAGTTTTTTTTTTTAAAATATATTTAGAAGGTTTTTTTTTTTGGTTGCCTTTTATGCCATATCATTGGGTTCAATTCAAAAAGGTAAACAAAAAAGTAATAATAAATAAATAAATAAAAACAAAAAAAAAAAAAGAAAAAAATGATACTAAATCCTTATTAGCTACCCCACTTCTACTTTCTGGTACCCTTTTTCTAGCACTTGTTATTAGAGAAAGAAGAAAAAAACCATCACAAATAAAGATTGGATGATCCACGGAAGGCAACATTTGATGTTCAACAAGAGACACAAAGCTAGATGACGAGGAATCATTACTAGGATTGGGATCGGTTAAAAGACCAAGATCGAAGGTGACATTTTGAAATACAAATTTGTTTTGAAATCCCCAAAGATAGTTCTTAGTAATGGTAGTAGCGAGACTTATCTAGAGAGATTCGAAGAACACACAAAGGATTCAAACAAATCTATAAAAGAAGAAGATTTAAAGTATTATGCTCGAAGTCCCAATGTCTCGTCATCCAAATATGGTTAAAAATCAAACAAGATAAAAACAAATGCCAACCAGATTTAAGAGACATTGAATAAGGCAAAAGAACTCTGTCTAGGAGTGTGGCTTACACCAACACTTCCATGAGTCTATCTCTCTCCTCCCCCTATAAAAATGACATATCTACTCATTTGTTTTGAGGTGGAGAGAGATAAACACATGGGAGTGCCGACGTAAACCACACTATCGGACAGAAAACTACTTCTCATTAAACTAATAGATATAATATTACTAATCTTATCCTTAGTACCTAAATCGCCAATCAAGACCTTCCAAAAGAAAATCTTTAAATCATGGATGAAGTTCAAGCGTCCAAATTGCTTTCCAATTTTTGCTTTTGACAAAACAAGTTCTATCACTTAATTCATTTTTTTTAAAAAATAATTAACCACCAATCGGGTAGTCAATACTCCATTAAGGACCAAAAGCACAAGTAATTAATTGAAGATTAAGTTTGATTAGGCAAATGAGGTGGGTTTGCCTTTTAAATGTGTGGTGTTTGTGCTCTCCTCATATTTGAGATTATTTTGACTGTCCTTTTCAATGACATTGATCCAATGCCTGCGGTGTTCTTTGATTTTCTTTCTACCTAAACAATTAACTTTAATTGGGTTTACCAAAAAAAAAAAAAAAACCTTTAATTGGAAAAAAAAATCATTTCCCATGAGGTTCATGTATTATTCCCTTCTCATATGTTTTTCTTTTTAAAAAATTTATACTTTCTTCTTCATTCATTGACCATGTGGATTTCATGTAGATTATACCATTGGTGTGGTGTGGGACATTTCCTTTTTCTCACACTAATGTCGTGGTAGGGGTGTCTATATTCAGACTTAATTGATTGGTTCAGCTCAAACCAGATCTTATTGGTTTAGGATTTTATGAAACCGATAGAAACCGACACTAAACCGGATTGACTGATTGAAACCAAAATTGATGTAAAACCTGGATTAAAAAAAAAAAACAAAATAAGAAGAAAAAAATTGCATGTATGGGCAGGTTGGTTGGGTCTTTCCTTCTTGTTCTATTCTTGCCATCAGAAAGACATACAAAAGAGGTGTTACGGGTAAAAGACTACAATCACTCACAATGAGACACATGGAGACAGGGATATAGGAAGCATGATCCATAAAGTCTCTTCTCTTACTTTTCCGATATGGAAATCTTATAAAATCCTAAAAGCAAAGAGATACATTCCAACTTGGGGACCCAAAAGATCTACGCTTTCAGTTCCTTATTAAAGGGAGCAATCTTATCAATCTACGAGATATTGAAACTTAAACTTGCCCCAAGAATAGTTTCTATTGCTAAAAAGAAACTATTAAATCAAACCGGATTCATATTAGAGAAGGATCCTCATCTCCAATCTACACTACCAAGCCACCAATATAAATAGAACCCCCCCGGGGGATAAGGTATGTCACCATTTCTATTCACACCTAGAGGATATTGTTCTGCTATTCCCTTCAGTTGCAAGGAAATTGACTTACACATTGGAGAGTCTTTGTCGGGCGCAATCCCAACCCTCTCACGGTGTTTTCTCCTTTGTCTTCCATAGGTGTCTCTTGGTGCAGCTCATAGCTACGAAAAGTCAGTTTTTAGTTGCAATAAGAGACATGCCCAACATATTGAACCGGTAGCAACCTGATAACGGCCCAATAAGAGTCGTTACATCAATTCGATACGAACTGGACCAAACCGAAATGACCAAAACTGACTTTTGGTTTAATGGTTTGATGAATATATATGCCTTCTCTAGCTGTTTCAAAAATTGGAATCGGATCAATCGAATCTATCGTAACTTGTCCCGATTTTGGATGTTTCAGAATGGCCGATTCTAAGGTTTTTTAGATTAGATACTAACCCCAAGGGAAAGGGAAAAAAAGTGCGCTAAATTTTCAAATCTTAAAGGTCTAGTTTAAGATTTTTGAGCCTGATTCCAATGCAATCCGGATCAAAATTGATATGGACCAATTCGACCCGAATCCGAGTTTAAAATCCATGTTTGAGGTCTGAACCGGCCAATAAATACATATAGAATATTTTGGTCCCCATAGAATGCGTGGCATGCTTTTCCTAACGCGTCTCCTACCAACTAGTAGTGAAGTAGTGACTATTGAGTGATTGTTTCTTCTTGATAGGGACATGTGTGAAATATTTTAAAAAATAAAAATTATTGAGAAAACTAGCGAGTGACACATGTCCATGCAAGAATCCACGTGTAAATCTGTTAGGGTTCTCCCAACCATGCTAACGAAAGTCGAAAATACCCTTTTTCGGGGGACCCTAGGTGACTAAAAATATTTTTTTTGGCCTTTTGGATTTATGTGGCAAAACAAATGTGGCAAAACAAGAGATAATTTATTTACTATTAAAAGATTGAAGTAGATCATATGGTTTATGTTTGGTCACCAAATTTAATGTGAAGGCACCCAACCCCAATAGTTTAGAGACGAATTTTAGGTACAAATTTATAGGGTTAAGTTACAAACTCACCTCTATATATCAACCCTTCTATGACACATGGTTTCAAATTAAATAATAAAAAAGTGCTTCTAATTAAATTGAGAGAATTCTCTATTTTTTTTTAAGATCAAATGTTCTCTGTGCAATAACGTAGGCTGCGCCCAGACACATGAGGGTGGGCGTGTCTGGGTGCAGCCTGCGCTGCTGCACAGAGAACTTCTGCCCTTTTTTTAATTATTGTTTTGTATATTTTAAAAATATTATTATAATAATACATGTGAGGAGGCCTAATGTATGCCTTAGGCTCAGAACCTATTTCCTTATATTAAAAAAAAGAAAAATGATTGCTACGACGTCAAAGTGTAATTTTCCATCAATGAAGGAGTAGGAAATTAAATTGCCGAGTAAAGGGTTTAACAAGGAAAAAGTATATGGGGACCACATGTAAGATGTGAGGGGACTTGCGCACGAATCTGCACACTATCATCGTGGCAATCTTTTTTTTATTAAAAGAAAAGTTGCTTTCACTATATGTTGCATGGATCATGAATATATCATGTGGACAGAAAATACCATGAGAGCAAAAGCAAAACCTTCTACCCACATGAATTAGGAAAGAACAAGGCCCATGATGAATCTTTCATAGGAAGAAATTGTCATTCCCTACCCCCGCAAAGAACGGTTTATTTCGAGTCACAACATAAGATGAGGACCATAAAACAAACCTCATGTGATGGCCGTAAGAGAAGGGGAAGAGTCAAAATCAGGGTGTGTGCTTTCTTAGACATGGTCCCTTGAATTACCACTTGTGATTATATTTGATTATCATATTTTGAGAAAAAGATTCTCATATTATTTGCATAAGATATGTTTTCTTGTAGAGTTTTTCTTTCCCCTTCTTCACCATTGTGGATCCTTCATAAATGATACCATTTCACATGTTGTCATTGGTGAGATGTGGGAGATTTTTCTTTCGTTTTATAACGCAAAAAACCCTCTCATTATTTATTTTAAGAAAATTTTTTAAAGTTAACCGTTTTACCTAAACCAAACTTTTTCCTTTAAAGATTAAAAGAAAGTGAAGATAAGAAAAGTAACCATGGTCAAGAGTGGACACTCAGGAGGAGATAGATCAAAGAGGGTGGGAACTAACCATAGTTAAATTTAACCGCATATGATTGGCTTGGTCTGCTCCACTCTACTACTGCTTCTTCACCATCCCAACAAGGCAACCAACCTACCCCACGCCAAGGTCTATATAATAAAGAGAGAGCAGAGAGGGAAGGTAGCCATGATCGATAGTTTACAATCCATCTGGGTATCCAATGAATATTTCTCCAATCTTTACTTCTTCTTCTTCTTCCCTTTTTCTTGTTTCCTTCGCCTCCAAAATCGACCTGAAAACGCAACAGTTCTAATTTACAAGCATAGAATATCTCAGATTTCCTCTTCCTGAGACAATCAAAGCTCGCCGTAAGATGTAAGTTTCTTTCTTTTGGGTATTTAGTTTTTAACAGTTAAAACAGTTTTCGCCATGGGTTTTGTTGTTTTTTAGTTGAGGTTTTAACTCGTAGCATTCCTTGTAAACCAGACATAAGTTCATCATCTATTTGAAATTTCTGATTAATTTTGATCTAATTCAGATGTTGCATGTTGACAAGTTGGTTTCTTTTTAGTTGAGGTTTTAACTCGTAGCATTCCTTGTAAACCAGACATAAGTTCATCATCTATTTGAAATTTCTGATTAATTTTGATCTAATTCAGATGTTGCATGTTGACAAGTTGGTTTCTTTCTGAAAATCCTTCTGTTTTTAATCTTCGTTTCTTTCTTCCTCACCCATCAATACTTAAATAAAAGGATGTATTTCATATTTATTTCCTCTTTTCTTCCACTGTTCTACACCTGAAGGAGTGATTTTCTGGTTTTTGGTGACAAAGAAGAGTAATTCATGTATTTTATAAAAGCAGAGAAGATTGTCTTTTTTACAATTTTTTGATCCGATTTTATTTCAAATCCAAGGAATTCGATTTGGTGTTTGTTTGGTTCGGTAATAGATCGCCTGTTGTGAGCATTTTGGAGGGTTTTATTGATTCTTCCTGATTATTGAAACTTGAAAGAGTCAAACTGAGAGTTAAATCCTCTGTGTAATCTACATTCGCTTAGTTGATTGATCGTCTCTGTTACTTTCCTAATTCCATATTCTGAATGTTCTCTCTCGTTAATTTCCCCCCTTTTTTGCAGATATGTAGGGAGACAGAGTCTTCACCAGATCACAACTTTCTTTGAATTGATCTCAAATTGATCTCAAAACATTGGAACCCCATATCAAAATCTAAATCTAATCATTCAAAATGGGTCTCTCAAGCCTTCCTGCTCCATCTGAAGGTGTTCTTTGCATCCTTTTGGTAAACACAGCTCTCTCCATCTCAATCATGAAAGGCATAATCCGGTCCATCCTTCACATAGTCGGCATCCGATTATCATGGACATCATCAGATTCAGTCGAGACCGCACCAGAGCCATTCGAGTTCTGTTTAAATCCATCAAATACCTTGATAGAGGAATTCCGTTACCGAACTCCAGCAATCCGATTTGGCTCTGCCTTCAAATACCAATCTGAACAAGAGTGTCCAGTCTGTCTGAGTGGATTTGAACCAGATTCGGAGATAAACCAACTGGGTTGTGGCCACTTATTCCATAAGGTTTGTTTGGAGAGGTGGCTAGATTACTTGAACATCACCTGCCCACTTTGTAGAACTCCATTGATGCCCGAAGAAGAAGCTTCCTGCATTTGGTGAATGTACCATGAATGAGAAGCTCACCTGGGTTCGTTCTTGGTGTGTAGCTCTGTGTGGATGCCATATCGTTCAGTATTGAGTCAGTGTACATAGCAGTATTGTACAGGACTTTAATGGTAGCGACTAGGTTGTTCATCTGTGTTGTTGCCGCCGTATTTTTCAAGGCTCCTTGTTACCTTGTACGTGGGTGCTTTGTAACAGAAGTTTTATTGTACAGAGACAAGCTCTTCTCCTAAAAGATCTATTTTTGAGTACTTTGAGCTCACTCCTGTGTTTGATCTTCTTTCAGTATTTTGTTTTGAGCAATACAGTTCATATATAAAGCAGAAATTGAACCAGCAATAGATCTCATATCCCAAGTGAAAAGCAACGAGAAAAATGATGATTCTGATCCACTCAAACTGATTCACTCCATGAAACTAAGAATCTGAGCTGCGTTTTGATGTCTATGATAATTCATACTATGCAACCCCTTACAGAAAGGAAGATAGAAATGAAGATAGCTGCCCAAATCTTTGAATGATAGAAACCTGGTAGGAAGTGCAAGTAATTAATCAAATATGCATTGAAGCACTATATTTAAAATTTCTCTACATATAGTTTTGGTTCCTGTTCAACAAATTGGATTACAGTCCAGGGTGAATATATAATAATATTATTTACCTTATATTGAAAAATTTAGAACAGAAGATAAGGAAATGCAGCAACAGATGAAATGCTCTCTAGCTTATAAAACTATCTGTTCCCACCTCTTTTATGGCTAAGATCTGATTTACTTATCCTTTCTTTGGTCTTGTTAGGCTCCGACAGGCTTCCAGACATCCCTTCCTCTCCAGTCTCCCTTACCTTCCCCATCCCCACCTTCCTTTCCGACTCCAGCTGCTGCCTTCCATCTGATTTGATGGTTCTGCGATGAACTCTTTCCACTAAGTTTGGACTTGTTGGCTTCCCAACATTCTCAACACCACCAATTTGTTCCTCCAGCCCTGATTTACCATGATTGTCGCCCCTGGTAACTGATTGTGGATGCTCTCCTTCAGGGTTCTCGTCTGGTGGTGGGTTACGAGGTGTTGGCCCGGCACCTCTTTCTTGTTCGTAGTACAGGACTTGCACAACAGTTCTCAATGGCAGCCGTTCGTTTCTTATTGCATGTGCACATACTTCAGGGGACAATTTCCGGCAGTCTAGAATCCGGCAGAGACGCTTCTTCTCTGCCTTGCTTAGATCTGGGTGCTCCTGGTTCCCATGAAGGCAATTCAGGTTGTTAGGTACACCGGACAATTTAAACTTCCAAGTAGCGATTCATCGACAATATATAACTGGATTTTAGTAGATAACAAGATAACCAGAACAAGTATCTTTTCTGGACAGGAAACATTCCAACCGAACCAGCAAAAAAGTAACCATTAAAGCATGGTTTAGTTACTTTAGTATTTCACTTGGGTTTGTGGTTCAAGGATGGTGCTCAGGTCACCTCAGGATTATTTCGGGCAAATTCTCAGTTTACTTACCAAAGCCCAGTTGCAGTACTAAGAATGTTTGAACACCAAATTTCCAAGCATAAGAATCAATAATCCATGACTGGAGTTATGAAATGACAAATAGTAGTGATTCAGAACTGATATGAGTTGTTGCCATGGAGGCTCTGAAACAGTGAGATAAGAACTTATGGTAGGTTTGTTTAGATACAAATGGGATCAGTCCCTTGTATGGCAAAAGCATATGAGCTAAAATCCGATTCTAATGATTAGGCAAAGTTTGCCAGGTTATATAAACAAAATTTATGTATCTGAGATGGTAAAAAGGTTTTTTTTAGGGGGGGTCTTACAAGGATAGTAGAACTTTTAGGGTTTGCGCCATTTCATAGATTGGTCTGACACCTGGATAATTTTGAATTTATGGATTCAAAGTTTCAGACCACATGTATGGTATAAAGCCACAAGAACCTGATGAGTCTTAGGAAAGACAAAAAGGTTTTCTCAAATTTATAGTCCAAAAGTAATTAGTTTACCTTGAGATAAATGTTAATTGCTCTGTACAAGTCATCGTGCTTTGGCCGGGCAATCTCTGGTAAGGATTCTGCAAGAGTGACTATCTTCAATGCTGGCATGTTGACATCTCTTGCAACGACCTGGAGGTAAGAATCGATAAGCTGTGCCACTTTCCTGATCACCCTTAGAGACTCACCATCTTCTGGAGAGGCTTGTCTTCGCCATAGCACCAAGAAACTTTCCAATACTGTCAATACCAAGTCGGTCTCATAGAAATGCCGATCAGAAGATGAGTGTGAAGGAAAGAGCAGATCCTTAACTGTTGCCTCCATTAACTGCTGACCACATCTCCTTATGAGTTGAGTCTTTGTTGAAGTAGACACCCCAAGAATCTTTCCCTTGCTGAGGAGCCTTAATAAGAAACCAAATGATACTGAACCTCGATCAGATGGAATCAAGTTCACAATAGTCTCTAGTATCTGCTTATGCTTCTCCACCGCTGATTCAGTTTGAGATACTGAAGTCTCTGGGGCACTGCTCTGCGGTGTGTCTGGTAGCCATCGACATGCATAGACATGCAAAGCTTCACCGATAAGCTGTGGTGAGAGCAACTTTGTTGATCTGATGGCAGAAATTATAGTACGAAAAAGGTCTATGTCAAGGTTGGATATGTCTTCTGTCCACCAATCCTTTGGGGCAGAGTGGTGATGTTTTCCCGTGTATCCCGGTCTGGTGTAAGTGTACGACCATGTAACCTACAAAGAAATGTAATAACTAAGAAAAGATAAATCAGTCTTGAAGGAAAAAGATTGTTCAATCTTTGCCTTCTATATACTGAATTCTGCCTTGTGAAGGGCAGTGGCAAACACAATTGGATGTTTCTAACTAACCTTTGAGGGTTGCATAAGAATTTTCTCAACAATTGAGTTTATGCAATGTCTAATGAGTCCAAGATTTTCAGACCACTCAAACAGCTTTTCAGTGGTCTGTAGAGTGACAATAGAGTCCTTCCAACCTTCAAGGATGCACGACTTGAAGAAGATTTCAAGTTTCAAGACAAAATTTCCCTTCTCAACTGATTCAGTCATCCCAAGGAAATTTGCAGCACAGAATGCAGGCACAAAGTTATGAGCACTCAGGTTAATTGTAATTCCATAACAGAATTTGGCACATAGCTCAAAAGCCTCATCTTCTCCAGGAATATCATGCAGCTCCAGTGGGACTTGGCTAGGATTGCCAGCATCAGAACTAAGTTGTTGCAAGAGCCCACACTTGGGAAGAAGTGGATACTACAGTTAAGAATAGCAGAATTAAGATCAAAATAAGTGGTTATATATGAAAAGAATTCTATGAAATTTAGACCAAAGTACGTGAACTAAGGTTAAGGTAGTGCTTAGTTCTTGAAATGTTCAAATCAAAGCAGTTCTTTTTTACTTTTTTTCTTTTCCTGTGCAAACAAACAATCATAAAACAAAAGCAATTTGATGATATATAAATGTGAACTTTTGATGGCCTTTCGCTGTTGTTCCTGGATTGATTTATCCAAAAGAGTGGTAGATATCAAATAGTTAGGATCAGAAAATCAGACCAATGTTTTTCCCCAGGAGATCTCATGTGTGTTTTCAGCATGAATCTCCTACCAAAGTCACATAAAGGACACTAAGGTGACAATTTTTCGCCATGAAAATGGTTATGATACCACTAATTGAATTAGGGAAACAATGCTTTCAAGCCTCTTAACCTTTTCAATATGACAGTTCTGCCAAATCTACTTTTAGGAGATATGGTATTAAGTTGAAATTACCTTATGAAGAAGATACGTAGTGTTGTTGATTTGTATAATGAGGTCACTGGGTACATCTGAAGATACAGACCTGGACAGTTGAAACAAACTCCCTTAAGACCATAGTTTTCAATATAAGGAACTATATGAGGTCCGATAATATAATCTAATTTAGTTTAGATCCATAATACCTTCTAGCCTCTTCTGTGTAGAAGATATCTGGTCTGTTCCCAATCTTCATGAACTTCATTTTTCTGTATGTTTCTTTCCCTAATAAATGTCATGACATATCATGTAATGTTTGTTATCTCAAAAGTATTTCATGCTCCTTGACCTTCAAAAATATTCCCTGAAGGAAACCCTGAAGTGATGATGTTAATTTTTCATCCCTTGCTGTGAATAAAGTAATAAAATTACTTATTGAGGAAAAACCTGGGAGATTTTATTAAATAGTTCAAAAAAAAAAAAAAAAAAAAAACAAAGTAACACATATCGCACACACAAACACAAATGAAAAATCAAACAGAATACTCTTGCAATTCTACTAACATATAAACCATGAAATTCCTCTCCGTTTGAGACAGAAGTCCATAGATTTTTTTTCTCTTTTTTTTTTTTTTTTTTTGGGGGGTGGGGTGGAGGGCACTTGCTGTAATCAAACATAGACGAGGACTTATATACTTATTCTAACTGTACCTTCCCTTCGAGGAATATATGTTGTACACATTTCATTCTTTATCACCTTCCTCCCTTTTGAGTGACTGACTTCTCTTTTCTTTGGTTTACTTGCCCAAAGAAATACATTTCTCTTCTTCCCCCACCCTAACCCCCAAACACAAAAAAAGGGAGTGGCCAATGGTTTAGTTGCCAATTGGGAAGTAGACGGTTTTGAAGACGAGATTCAATCCCTAGTCTCATGCACAACAGAGAGAGAGAATTTAACTGTGAAGTATGCTTGTATCTTGATCATATCAGCTACTGCAGACTAGTACACAAAATTCTTTTTGATTTAACTTTCACAATAGCCCCATATGATTATTCTATTCATTCAATTAAATAGATTTAAGAGGAGAGAGGATCTTTCTACGGAGAACAGAAAACATGAGTATATTCATAGAAGAAATTGTTTCTGAATTTTGATAGGAAAACCATGTCTAATTCCTATGCAGATACCATGGGAACCAAAATTCAGGAATTTTTCTTGAGCTGAAAAGATTATGCCCAAATTCTTCAAATAGCTATAGCAAAAATAATTAAACTGTTCTTAGAGCTACATGGGAGGGAAGAGAAATTCTCTTTACAGGATTGCCGAGGACAGAAAAAGAAGATGCCAAGGATAGAAAACACAGAGAGCAGAAAAAATAGAAAAAGAAAGGAGCAGAGGAAGAAGAAGGAGAAGACTACAAAGGGAAAAGAAGGGCTAAGACAGATGGGTTTAACTCAATTACTTAGGATTAGCTAGGAATTGAAAAGTGCAGTAGGCATTCCATTGACTAATATATGAGAATTGGATAGAAGTACATACCTCAAATGAACATGAACAAGGATATCACAAGCTTTCCTCTTTCGCGCCTCTAGAACTACAGGACCTGACCGACACTCTGAGGAAAGGATAACAGAAAATGGTTTTAGTATCATCTACTAGATGGGAAAACAAAAATTCTGCAACCAACCAGAGGAGGGAGAGATAGGAAAGAGAGAAGAAGTGGGGGCGGGGAGGGGGTGGGTGGAAGGGAAAGATTGGAGATGTCGGAAGCTTTCTTAGTAGCATACAGTCCCTCCCTTGAATTCTTTGTATGTACATGCAAATATTTTGCACAATGGGTCATTGGAACCATGAATACCATGTGGCAATTTTGCATAAAATAATTCAAAAAAGATGCACTTTCCGTTAGTATCTTATTTTTTTTTTATATGAAATTATTAATAAACAAAGAAAGAAACAAGGGAAAGACAGAGAAATTGAAGGCTTCCTGTATATATATGGACCCATGGCTCAGCAAATCTGACCATTGATTTTCATTGGGCCATAGCTCCAAGGGATGGAAATGGAAGGGTTGGAGCTCTGCCCAACAAAAACAGGGGGAGGGAGGAAACGTATTTTGGTGACAACAGCTGTAGCCATCAATGTATGAAATGATAAGAAAAGCTCTGTAAAACAAGGGAAAGACAGAGAAATTGAGAAGTATCTCCTTAAATCTCAAGTCATTAAAGATTACTCATAATTATGCTCAAAATTATCTTGAAGAAATATCTAATTATATCTAATCAATGCAACAAACAAACACAAACAGAGACTATGACACTATACCAAATCGTTTATCTTTCATGAGACAAAGACCTTAATTTTCCAGGTGGGTGGGTAAATCATGAAGTTAACTCCCGACCAACACTTTATTAAAGTTGGTGTCATTTGCTCCAAAGCCTCTATCACGGTTGAGGCATGGACCTCAAAATCAAATCTAACATGTTTGGACAGGTTATCAAATTTTATGGCATTTAGTTCTTCAGGAATTCTTCAAGAATATAATTGAAGTAATTTGATTCTGGTTACATTTCCTCCTCCTTCTTCAGCTTAAGTTTTCAGAATCTCTCCTTCATGAAGACAAGCAGAAAAGGAATGTTTTTTGTCTGAGGAGGAAAGGTAAATACCAAACAATTAAAAAAATTCAAATGGTACCTGTCAATCAATTAGCCCACGTTAGGTTGCCAACAGTAGCAGACTCCGTTGGGTGGTTCAAGTTATGGTGCGAAAATAAAACAAGGAGATCAAGAAAGTACCAAAGTGTGGTTTTCATCCTTGGCTACCATCTGTGATTAAGAAAGCTCCAACTCTGTCCCTTAGACTCCTGACTTCAGAAACAACTTTCTGCTCCAAACCCAGGAATGCAAAACCCACATCAGAACACACATAAACACGCGTGTATATAAGATGAATCAATTAGTGTTTCATGCATGTCAGCATGTGCCTTTGTATGTGAATGTTCACAGTTCACAGTTCACACACACACACACTGGTGATAGGTTGGTGTTCTACTACACTTGTATACCAGTAGGAAATTGAGGGATCCAAAGAAAAAGTGAACCCTCAACCCAAGGAGGCAAAGAAAAAGGCATGAATTGATGAGAATAAGGGAAAGAAATTGGGTGGGTTTAGTTGATTTAGAAGAAAAAAAAAGTGAGCCAGTTCCCAACCCCAAGGAGACAAGGACTGGGCATCAGTTGATGGGAATAAGGGAAAGGATTGGGTGCCCCCAAGCCCAAGGAGACAAGGACTTAGAATGAGTTGATGAGAATAAAAAAAAGGATTTTGAGTTGGTTTAGTCAACATAGTAATGCATCATCTTCTATAATGCAGTCACTATCATATACACTGCTTGAATGGATGAAAGAAAACCGAGCCCTCCTCTCCAATCATCCTCTGCCCTTCTCCCTGCATTTGGTGACTATGATTGAAATTGAAAAGCATGCAAGTGGGCTCTCTCTCTCTCTCTCTCTCAAACAAACACAAAGCATGCAAGTGGTTCTCTCTCTCTCTCTCTCTTGGAGAAAATGGGGAAGAGACAGAGGGGAGGGTGGGGAATGACTAGAAAGATCTCTCTCTAAGTTGGAGAAAATGGGAAAAGAGAGAGAGTGGTGGGGTGGGCAAGAAACAATGACAAGAAAGATCCTCTGTTCATCGCCATCATGCTTCCCCCCACTAACTTTGGGTATATTCTTCTTCCCAAGGCTCTGTAGCTTCTCTCGATCTTCTTGCCGGCCACGTGGCTTTCTTCCAATGGCCCTTTTCCCATGCATCGGTATCACCATGATGCAATCTCTCGGCCCCACCGTTCCCTCTTCACCTTCACAGAACTAATTTGCATTTTGACCTTTCATGGCTTCTGATTCAAATCACTTTTTGGGCCCTCTCTCCGTCACTCAGTGTAGCTTATTTGGAAACCGCACCAGACATCTCTCTCTCTGTGCTTCACTGGTTCTAGCCTTCTCTCGTACGAGAATAAATCATGTCCAAGAGCTCTGATCATTAGACCTTCAGTATTACAGAACCCGGAAGGGATGATGAACAAATTTGATACCAAAAGGAAGATGATTGCCCACCTCCCACTTAGAGGCATCATGAGGGGATCTTGAGATCTATCTCGGAGATGGCATAAGCACAAGATGTCGGCATTTGAATGAAATATCAAATCGTGCCAGGCATGCCCTAAACCGCAGGCTTCGACAAGGTAATGATCCATTGATCCATCACTAGTTTAAGGGTTTAGGGAGGGAATGATCTTAGCCAAAGAATCAAAGTAGGCCTGGATTCCCAGATTGGAAAGGCACTACACTACTACTACTACTACTACTACTTTTTTTAAGGGTTGGCACCACTACTTTGTTTATAACTTTGGTTTGCCAACTTCTTTCAATGTGTCCAACATTCTGCCACAGATCATGTGCGTAGGAATCCATCCTCTTTTGTGTTTAAGTCCTTTCGACTTTAGAGCCTTGAGTGGTCATGTACTCTATGTGGAGGGATGGTGAGGCTGATTCAAACTGTACATCAGTAAATAGGCCATCTATGCCACCCTTGAGCAAGGTTTTAAATAGCCGAATTGATAGCCGGATCGGTCACGACGGATTCCAACCTGGTTCAGATCGGATAAGAGGAAATCGGTGGAGAATATGCCAGAATCGGTATAAAACTGCCCTAACCCTAGTTTCAGTACAGGGACTGATTCTGATCCGAATAGGCAGACTCGATCCCAAAAGTTTTAAAAAGTTACCCTCGAGTCTTTAAGGCCAATGTTGCAAGAACCATTGAGATGGCCAGGTTAACTCCATTGAATTTAAGAAATGGATCACTGCAATGGATCAGGGGGAACTGAACTGTAACTCAACTTGGTGACTCAGACTGATGGAGCATGACCAATGTCAATGCAGGGATTTAAATTAATACTCGTATTGGTCACTGTCGATAACTATACTGGTATAGATCCGCTGTATCAGTCAGATTCCAGATCAATAGGTCACCTTTTGGTGGGAATAAAAAAAACACTTTTTAACCTTATCGGCTCAGTATCGGTATTGTGTCTGGCTGATACCGATATATATCGGCCGATACAACAATATTCCATGTGTCAAAGTGGTCTTGCACAACTTTATCATCTAAACATCCTATTACAGTTGCTTCTCAAACACTTACAGTGGGTGGTGATTATGGGAATCAATCTGTAACCATCATATATCCTGAAATTGATTGAAATGGTGGAATAGTATTTGTGGAGCTGACACAAATATAGTTGAGGTAAAGTGGTCTTGCACAACTTTGTCATCCAAACACCCTCTTATAGTTGGTTCTCAAACACTTGCAGTGGGTGGTGATTATGGGAATCAATCTGTAACCATCATGTATCCTAAAATTGAATGAAATGGTGGAATAGTATTTGTGGAGCTGACACAATATAGTTAAGGTAAAGCTTAGTTGAACTGAGCCAATATGGTAATCAGTAACCCTCCTGGCTCTGTGTGAATACATACACATATGTAATATAATTTGAAACAGAAGAATAGAAGTAATGCTGCCCAATGTCACTCTGTTTTTTGCATAAGATCATAACAATGAATGCAACATAAAACTCCTCAAACTCTAGACATGTATAAGTACAATTACAAATGCTTACAATAATCAAATTCCATCAACCTTCATAGAACTAATAGACAAGGAAGGTTAAACCTTTCCAGCAATTGCTAGGCCCTACTGAGCTTGTACTGAGTTGCTGATTGAATCAGCTGACTTTGTAGCTAACTCGGAAAGGTTGGAACCAACAGAGCCACCGCGACTCAGACTGGAAGTTCTGTGATGTCGGCACCGAAAGGATCCAGCATGGGTAGTAGGTGAACACAGGCAGTTTAACCTTACACTTGATTGTTTCTGGAGTCTCCTTCGCCCCGAAGGTGTCATGACGGCCCATGGGGAAGGAGGCTTCTTGATCTCATCATCCAAAGTACTCTTTGGAACCAATATCTTGGGCACCTCTGGCTTTCCTTCCATCTTCAGTTCTGTAGAGTTAAATTGTTGTTTAATATTTCTAATCTTTTGCTATATCCTATTTAAATGTGACACATGATGTAGTTTCTCAAAGAAATAAGCTCTGCAAACTACCAATATTTCAAGGAAAAGAGTTGATTTGTTACAACTTATATTTCTTTTATCTTTCTAGCTAATAATTTTCCAAGGGTATTTATTTCTCTGTATTATTATTGGAAAAATATATCCAAATAGACACATTGCTATTCACCTTTTCCAATCAACTGGATTAATTGTCCTTCAACCATCTGTATTTATGTGGTAAATGTTAAATGCGTGATACATAGTTTAGTATTTTTCTGGGAGCTTCATATTGATCCACAAGAACATTGAGGATCCATCAATGTGGGTTCTATCTAACAAGTGATGAAACTGTGTAGCTCACACAATTCTCCTTTTTCTAAAAGAAATTTTTTTTATTCAGGTGATGGTTGATGACTCCTTTAGCCTGCTTTACTGAAAGAATTAAATGAAATGATCTGCAACCGGAGAGAGGGAGATGGGTGATTGATTGATTTATTTATTTGGACCACAGAATGAATGCAATTGAAGATGACTTGAAAAGTAAGACTTGTATTCTCGCATTCAAATTCTGTAGTGAAGAAAATCTCCAAATAAATTACCCATCTCCATCGATTAGCAATCCTTATTCCTCTATCCTTCCTTTGTTATAATCAAATTAGTGATGATAACGAAAAGGGAAAAGGGAAATACTGATGATAATAAGCAAAGAAGAAGAATGTCATTCAATAGGTGAGAGAATTTTACCTGCCGATGCAAGTGAGTGATGACGAGCAATTGCAATCTCTCTCTCTCGGTCTCTCTTTGCTGTTCGGATTCTGATAGGTTACCCAATCGGGGTTCGGATGGCTTCTTAGGATTAGCTCAACTGGAGCCTTTCCTCTTTCCCATAAAAGAACCCAAGCGAAGAAGAGCAAAGAACGAAGACAGACGCCAGTGGAGATGAAAGAGAGGAAAAAAATAATGATAAGAACCAAATTTGGAAACTTTCTTCTCTCTCATCCTAAATAAACTCTCCTCCTTCCATTTTGCTTTGAATTTTCTAAACCCAACAGGGAAAACGCGTTTTCTACGCTCCATGCCTCCATTTTGTCAATTTATGGTTGCAGATTCTGAGTTGGTTTCGCTAACAAACTCCAACTTCGCACCATGCACCACTCGTTTGTCGAACTGTTTACCTTCCAAAAGCAAAGCTAAACTGAAAGCTTTCTGGTGTAAATATCGTTTGACAAATGTCCGCATCTCCGAGAATCAAAAGGAGCATCACCCACCCGGATCAAAAGTTACATGTAAATTCAGTTATCTTCCCCGCACAGTCCTCTCTCTCTCTCTCTCTCTCTCTCTCTCATATGCTAAGGAGGTGTCACGGACTTAGTGTTGGCTTAGCTCATCATGTGACCCTCCCCCGCCCCATCCATACAAGGGTGTTCGTGGCTCAAGGGCCTTTGTGACGAATGATCCGGTAGATAGGGTGGACGCGTGCACAATCTCGTTGCTTAAATGAGGATGGTTTGTGCTGTGGAGGCATGCTTTGTGTGAGGGTTTGAGGATTGGTGGTAAACCGGATTCTGATCCTCTAGGGCCGGGCAGGTAGCGGCATTAGTGCGGGCCACACCCAGACGGGCAAAATGATTGTCCTACCCATTGCCCGAAAACCCTGTCTGGGTGGGATGGGGTCCATGCCCCTGTCTGAGTGTGGGCTGCACCAAGGCCGCCTGCTATTGCCTAGCCATAGAGGATCCAAATTGTGGTAAACCCTTATGCACATAGAGGCACACAGGTATGTGTGGGCATGTGCATTATGGTAGCTTGTGTATCGCCCAAGTGCTATGGTGGTGTGGGTGTGTGCCTAGAACACAGTGTCCGTGGGTTATGGAGGTAGTCATGTGCAACAGTGCAAGGTTAAAGCAGGTTGTGGGTGTTTCTCCTGTAGGTTTGGTTACTGGCAGGGATCATGGCCAGCGGAAGGCGCTACCATGGCGCGCGCCAACTCCCCAAGTGACGCATTTTTGGTATGGAAACATACAACGGTGTGACAGTGGCACATGACCACAAGTGAGTGGGAATTCTCATATCTTGCATGCAGGTGTATCATGTCCTTGGCATGGCTTGGGTTCGGCCTACCTTGGGCTGGTCTGTGTGGTGCTTGTAGGTCTAGTCAATCTCAGGTATGTGTTGTGTGGAGCTGGGGGAGCTCCATGGCCTATTCGAGTATGCTTTGAAGGGAACACAAGGTGTAAACAGTGAGGGTGGAGATTTTTCAAAGATCAGTAGTGCTTGTGGTTGGCTTAGACAAGGGAGCCCATGTTGAATAAGCATTGTGCTTGACGCAAGGAGACCACTTCTAGGGTGCCAAGTATATGGCACCGTGTAGCACTAGGGCTTGGCAATTGAAGTCGGTTTGATGCTCCGAAAGGCAATTGTGGGCTGAGTCAAGTAAGCCTTATCATGATAGAATTGCATTAATTATTGAGATTGAGCTCCTCTCCAGGGAGCACAGTGCCTAGGGAGAGCCCAATGAGAGATCTAGTCATTGGGCTTATCTCACACATTTCGATGGCTGATCGAACGCACATGGTATCAGAATGTGTGGAGCACAATCCAACCCTTAAATACCCCTTAAGCACTCTCTGGGCGATAGGCTCCCTGGAGAGGAACCGTTTCCGTTGCGTGTGTATGAAGAGAGCATGTTGGGTGAGAAAAATTTATGTGCTCCAAATGGGTAAGACTGACCTTGACTAGACATCGTCAAGGCACTGAACGGGCAAAGAACCCCTAGTCCAATTAGGCTTGTGACAAGGGGGCTCACTAGAGTTTTAGGGGATGATAATGTTGGGGCAGGTAGGCCCAAATGGGTCAAGATATGATAAGGAACATGATTGGAGAAAATCTAATCTCATGATGGGGGTGGAATCTTTCATTGTATGATGATGGATTTAGGTATCAACCTATATATATCGGTATCGGTGGCAACTAGGGTTTTAGAGTTTTAGTGCATGATATTAGCATCAGTATCAGTCATTGTCGATACCAATACAATAGTAATATGGCTCGGACCATATCAAATCCAAATCGGGCAAAAATTCAAAAAGGTTCCCTTTTTATTGATACATATCGATTAGGTATTTATACATGTGATCAAAACAAGTAACATCGGAATTTTAAAATGAATGTTTATTTTTAAGTTTCAGATATTGTATTTCAACAAAATCTTTTCTTCATTTCTAATTCTTTAATTTCTTATACAAATTTTATATTAACCTTAACAAATCTTGTAAAATCCTTTACAATAAAATAAACAGAATTTTAATAATAATAGATTAAGACAGAAACATGAGAAAGTTGGTCATTTGGATGATCAAACATTAATGAACATCAATTGATGCACATCTTTATGTTAGCCAACAAAAAGTAACAAGAACATGCATCATTAAACTGCAACCAACTGGACATGCCTTGCACTAGTATGTTTGATTTGCAAGAAAATAAAATATTACTAATAATAATATTGAATAAAACAAAAATAAAGATGACCAAGGACAAAATAATGTGTTTTTTTTTCTCTCTTTGAGAAATGTTGTGTGTCTGGGAGCATGGCTCCTACGCTTGTGTGAGACCCAATTAGTGCCTTTTCTCTGGTTCAATCTATGGAGTTAGGGAGGTCATTTTACAAAGAGAGAGAGAGAGAGAGAGAGAGAGAGAGAGAGCTCCCAAACAAGAAACTTTCTTTCTTTTTCTGTTTCGTTTTTCTTCCATCCATTTCTTGTAAACCAAACACACCCGAACACAAAATCGACTACCAAAACAATTTCTCGTGATTCATTTAATTCTTGTATGGAAGAAAGAATGATACCTGGTGATGTGCGGTGTGTGGTTTCTGCACCAAGACATAAGGTCTTGTGAAATGACCGTCGTACTCCCATGGAAAGGAGAAAATCCCTGAGGATGCGGTGGTCATTTCGTGCGACCCTTTGTCTGAAAGGAGGAGCTGCGCTCTACACGTGACCAGGTAGCGTTCTCTTTCCCTTCTTGTATTTACTTTTTTCCTTTTCTTTTTTTTTTTTTTTTTTTTTTTTGTGCTTTCTGTTTTGCGGGGAATAAGGATTGAACACATAAACCCAATATTCACTGTACCACATGCTCATCCTCTCATTGGTGCATGAATTTTGATGTCTATACTTACAAGAAATTACAACAAATTTCTCATGTACAAAGAAAACTTCACTGTCTTAATCTTCTTGAATAAGTTTTCCTTTAAATTGTATAGTAGAAAAATCTCTTCCCCACTTTCGATGTAATCATGTGATTGGAATCATGAGTCATCATTACATTCTCATTCTATTGATGAAGTCAAAATTACCATTTGTAGACACCTCATCTTTAAAGCTTTGGAGTTTCCATGTGCCCCCCAACAGTGTTCCAAATTCTTTGGATGACCCATAGGATTTAAATTGGCTAAAATGTATTTTGAGAAGGCAAAAGGTTTTATACACGATCGTGTATGATGCACGATCGTACTATTAACCATTGGATGGAGATAAGAAATCGTGTATTGTGCACAGTCATGCTCATCTAATGATTCAAAGCACGACCATGTATCATACATGTCCGTATAGAAAAACCTGTCCCTTTTGATAAATTATAATAAAATGACCTTTTCATGTAAGTGAGCTCTTGCCCAAACTTAAAAACCAGGACTGAACGAGGTATGACCTCGAACCAGACCCAAACCCCCATGGCCATCCCAAGTTAGCCAAATAAGCTGGCTCGGATTGGCTCACAATGAGAATCCACCACTGTTGTCGAATAGTCGGCTGACCAAGCGTCGATGCCGGCCATAGTTCATTACATGTCGGAATATCCCATTTCGGCGCTAGATTCGGTTATTTGTAGAGTTTTGGATTCTTGACTCCAAGAGGTTTGACTTGTGCATTAGCCTTGTTTCACCAATTTTCACCAAGAGACTTACCTAAACTCTTCCAATGACCCTCGAGGATGTGATATAGGTTACCATTGGAGTTAGAATCCACCAGATCCTTAGTTTTGATTCATTGGTAGAGTTTACCTCCATTTCATAGCTAGTATCTACCCTATTCCCTAAGGGTCAAGGAGATCTCTAAGAGTTTGGATGAGAAATATTGTCTTGGATAAATGTAATTTCCTAACTATAAATAAGAGACCTCATAGATGGTTTAGAGAATCTTAGAAAAAGAGGAAACACTTTTAGTCCCTACTAAGAGTCTTTAAGAGAGAAATAGAGAGAGTCTCATCTTTTTATACAAATCCCATGTGGTTGTGCAGACTCGAGCTATCCCAAACCTCAGCTTACTGTGAGATATCCTCCAAACACTGAAGGTACACATGTCAATATAGTTCTCAATAGGGCTTTTTGAATTATTATATAGTAGGATTAGTTAGGCTAAGTTAGTTTTCAACAATAATTTTTTTTGAGATTTTTTTTATTAACTTTTGTTATTTTTCCTTTAACTTTCATTTTCTGTTGGCAATTTTTATGGTTTTGTGTTCTTCATTCTTGTAGGGTTTTGTTTACTGTTCGATTTAGTTTTTAAAAGCTTTGGTGATTTTGGTTTTGATTTCGTGGTGCCATTTTTTATTTCCATTAACACATCATTAGTGCACAGTCGTGTTTAATTTTGACATATTTTCTCCTTCATGATGATGATATGCCATGTTTTGCAAGAGCAGGGATAGTTTCGTAATTTCCATCATATTTACTAACTCTTTCATATAATGTTTAAGATATAAATAGTTGGCAAACCAAGGTTTTTGCATATGGTTAATTTTTTACTTTCAATATACTAATCCTTGCCTCACGGTGCAGTTGAATAGAAGTGAGTGCACATCTCTTCCTCTTCCTTTTCTGCTTTGTTTCAGTATCATGACGCATATGGCTTAAGTTAATTAATATTCCTATGATAGAAGTCTGATTTAACTAGGTGGATCGAGGTGTCTAACACCTTTCTTGAATCACAATCGGACACGAACTCGGACATTGGTTGGATCAATTCAAAATGATATTAATAGTTTGTTATATGTGTGAGTCGCGACTTTGTATTGTTGAGACCTTAAACCTCTTTGGGGGGTTTGAAACTTAGTTGTTCCCACACTCATACCTAACAGATTTATGGATAATAAAACCTTGGAAAAATTCTAAAACAATTTTCCTTCCCTTCAATGATCATAAAGAAGAATTAGTTAAAAGAGAGGTTCCTTCTCTATATGTAATTCGTCATCGTTGAGTCACGAGAATGACTTTTTTTTTTTTTTTTTTTTTTTTTTTTTTTTAATAATAGGAAATAAAATTAAAGATCAAGAAATACAAAGTTAATTATACACAAAAGAGTGCCTATATATACAGGCGAAGTTAGAAAGAAAGGAGCATAACTCCAAAACTGTTGTAGATTGAGTTACATATAAAAGAGTATGAGTTAACATATTGGAGATACTCAAAAGATGTCCTACTAAGTTTTTTGGGTGGGTAAGAATTGAACAACATCCTTGTTGGTGCACCAGATCGATCGCCCCTATCTCCAAATTGAAATGTCTTGCCTTTTCCAATTCTTTCCGACTGAGAATGACTCATTTGATCAATCAAATAGTTGGATACATAGAGCACCCTTTGGATTATCAACATGTCAAATTTCATAGTTTATTTAAACCTTATGATCCACCATCTAGTAGATTTTCTATTGCATGTGTTTTTGAGCCTTCAAAATCAATTGACAGTTGAACTGGTAATTCTAGCCATAGGATATATAGAACTAAAGTGAACTGATCATTTGTCAAATTTCAAATCTAAATTCAATCATTTGATACTCATATACTGGATTTTTTTTCTTTCCTATCTAAAGCTCTCCATCATTGGTTGGTGATGTTGCGTTATGATTGCACACGGGATTCATCATTAACTCCGGACCAGGATCCTCTGCAGTACCGGCGGGGCAGCAGTGCACATCCAATGGCACAACAAAGGCCAAGTGGCACACATGGCACACATGGCCTCTGTTGTGCCGTCGAATGTGCACTGCCACCCCGCCGGTACTGCAGAGGATTTTAATACCATTAACTCCCACCCCTATTATTGAGTCCAAATAACTTTACGCGTTCTAATAAGAGGGTTAGGTTTCATAGGTGAAGAGAAACTAAGTCTTTTTAAATATATTCAAATTGTCCTTCAATTATACCATTTCACTATTTTTTATTTCACTTTTAAATCTTCCTCCGAAACACGTATCTAGATGACCTATCTGCATAATCATTCCTTTATAATGCCTATAGATTTCATTCTACCGTACCGCCTACATGACCACCACCTTTCTATCAAGATGGTATATTTTTTGAGTAGGTGATATAGATAAATCATTTATAACACATTTCTATCTATGTATTAATTTAGCATAACAAAATGATTCTCATCCATAAATCTTCTTCGTACAAAAAAAAAAAAAATATAGCATAACTAGACATACTAGAATAAATTGATGCTTTAATTAGTCCACTAGTTTGGTGAAAATTTTTAAAGAATATGCATCATATCATAGAAGGTGCCCATATAAATGAAGAAGAGGGTTTTCTAAGCAAGCGGTATAGGGTAGCGCACCAATGAGCGGTGAAGGAATGATTTTGTAAATAGGGGGCAGAGATCATTTCTTGTAATGAGAGAGATGGAGAGAGAGGGTGTCGCTTGCTCAAAAAAACCTTTTTTTTTTTTTTCTTATATGTGAAAAGGGAGAGGGTTCCCAACACTACCGATGTGAGAGGAATCTCTCATGCCCACTAACCGTCGTATGAGAAATGGGCCCATCATGATCAAGGATGAGAAAGAGTGAGTGTGGGTCCCACATGGTCATGATGCCAAAAAAGCTTGGGAATCTTTTACCCATGTTAAATTTAAGGAGACATGTTTATTGTGGGGGGTGTGTACATCCACGCCCAAACAGCAGGGGCGAAATGACTACCCTTATCCCATGAAAGGCCAAAATGACCACCTATCTATGGTTTCTGTGCGCACTCTCATTGCCCCCCTCCATGTGCACAAGAGCCACAATTGGTTACACTAAGACTATGACCATGACAATTTTGTCCTCTATGTAGTGGGGGGGTCCTCTTTGTCCCTTAGGGAGCAACAATAGGAACCAAAAAAAGAATAAAATTGTACGATGATGTTAGCTATTATAGGAATTTTTATCACCTCCAATTCACTGCCCCTCCGATTCCCTCCAATCCCTCACATAGGAGTAGAAATGACCACCCTACCCCACCTTGGGCACCCTACCCCACCTTGGGCAGTGTGTTCGGGCAGTGGGTAAGGTGGTCATTATTGCTCCTATGTGAGGGATTGGAGGGAATTCGAGCGGGCAGGAATTGTCGGTGATAATGATTCGCTATTCTAATTATCCTTTATCTTTTACACACAGTTGGGGAAAAATGAGAGGTAAAATTTTGTTTTAGTGGGATAATTAAAAAAAAGGGTTTCGAACAAATGCCCATTTGTCCAAATTTCTTCCTACAACTTTTATAATTGTAAATTCTCCTCTATTTTCAAAACAGTGTAGCACTTTGGTCCAGTCAGTTAGTCTGAGATGTTAGAGGTTAGTTTTAAGAGATTTAATGATCAAAATGCCCTTCTAACAAAAATCCACCAAAATAAAAAATTAAAATGACCAAATCACCCTCATCTTCTCCAATTAAATCAAACCCTAACCATTTGGAGAAGATGAACCCTAAAACCAAACCTCCAAAACTGAAAAATCAAACCTAAAAAAAAAAAAAACTCTTTTTCAACATTATCTCCCAAATCCACCGGAGTGAAGACAGGGTAATCTTGAGTGGAAAACTGAGAAGAAGGTCGTGAAATGGAAGGAGAGACAGAACCAGGCAACCTGAGATTTGCAGGGCTGCTCCTTTGCAACAACGCAGCGTGGATAGCTCTCAGCTCGACCGCTTTCGAAATGGCAGCTTGGATTTCTTGCCGGTTAGCTTCATTTTTGTTGTGAAAAGTTTGAGCAGCAGCCATTAATGGTGGACAAAAAACTTACAACAGAACAGAACATAAAGATTCGACACAGAAGAAAAACCAGATTTATTTGAAGAAATTCTCAATAGCCTGGGCGAGTGGAGGAGAAGATGAAAATGGGTTATCTAACAGTTGGATTGGATTCTAAAGAATTTAGGGAACCACAAAAAATTGATGGGAAGAGAGAGATACTGATAGGGAGAGGTTTCTGAAATTTTAGCCTGAATTGGCTTTACCCAATTTTATACAAGTGTGTGAGGTGCTAGGCCCTACCCCACGATTTGATGAATGAAAATAGAAGCTTTGCTGCTACTTGATTCTGTGGATTTTAGACCATTATTCTTCCATGGATTCAGTGGAAGGCCTAGTGCATTCCAAGTTAGGCTTTAATGGGATTCCAGACCTGCAATCAGATGGATTCCTGATCGGTATTTTTTCTTCTATCCTCTTCATCGATTTTCAGGCCAGTTTTTGAACTCTTCCCAACCCTGCGCCTACTAGTTATTCTACTTTCTTAGTTCTGTTCTACACTTCTACTTTGCTAAATACTATTCTGTTTTTTATCTATTCTTTTTTCAGTTTAATTTTCTGATTTCTTGTTTCTAGTAGTTTCAATTCTGATTCAAAACCTGAACTCTATAATCTATTTTACTAGTTCTACTCAACTTCTTCATTTCTGGTTTTCTAAATTTGATTTCTAAAATTCTGGTTTTCAATTTAGTTTACCAAACAATCCTTTATCAATTCAGTGTTGACTTCCGATTTCAAACCCTAAAACCTGTGCTTAATCTTGCTTTCCAGATGGGTTCAAACCCTAAACGATTTGGGAAGATGAGGGCAATTTGATCACTTTACTCTTTCATTTTGGTTGATTTTTATCATAAAAGCATTTTGGTCACTAAATCCCCTAAAACTAACCTCTAACGTCCTAGACTAATGGAATGGAACAAAGTGCTATACTGTTTTAAAAGTTAGGAGAGTTTACAATTAAAAAAATTGTAGAGGGCATTTGGAAAAATGGGCATTTTTAGGGGTGCATTTGTTAAAAACCCAAAACGAAATATTCCATA
The DNA here is from genome assembly GCF_018873765.1 of Telopea speciosissima. Classification (NCBI taxonomy): domain Eukaryota; kingdom Viridiplantae; phylum Streptophyta; class Magnoliopsida; order Proteales; family Proteaceae; genus Telopea; species Telopea speciosissima. The sequence goes on along the minus strand of NC_057925.1, from coordinate 49,485,962 downwards.
GAAATTTGGGAAATTTTCATATACCTCCCCCGGAAGGCCGGAACTAGCCCAGGACTCCTGTAACCTCCACGATTTATATAACCCATCCCATAAAATTGAAACCTCGAGCTGAACAACTTCAATGTGATTGCTACCGGCTCCATTGTCATCATCCAATGTGATTGCTACCTTAGCTCTCTCTCTCGATCAAGTTCATAGTTGAAACAGAATCCGAGCGAAAATCTCCAGAGTAAAGAGAAACAATCCAAACACAGCCATAGTCTCACCCTTTGTACCCTTCTTCATTTCTTCAATTCTTGGCCTATAAATTGGCCTACAAGGCTACAACTACATTCAGAAAGGCTCATCAAAATCCATATTTATTACCTAGTATCAATCGGTTGTTGGAAGCAGAGGAATGTAACCACATTATGCCTCACCTATTAGGACCCATCACTAAAGGTGGCAACCTACTAAAGATTGCTTGTCCTGAAAATTTAAGCCATCTTATTTGAAGCTCCTCAGTGTGGATTATCATTCCACCATCATAATTCATAGTTGAATACATGGTTTAAAGACACTTCAGGCTGTGATTTTGGGCATAAATGATCTATTAGTTCGGGTACTGATCCTTTTCAATATCTGGGGGGCAGCAGTGATCACTGCTAGGCACTAGCATTTCCTGTTGGAACTTGAGAGAGAGAGAGAGAGAGAGAGAGATCTAAAATGCACCATCTAAATGTTGATAAAATTCAACACAAAGTAAAATGTCAAAAAAAGGGCAAAGACCTTGCTGGCAAAAAATAAGCAGAAACAGCTGACAAATGATAATGAAAAGAGGACATAACAAGAAGGAGAAAAAGAAACAGAAAATTATGGGGGGAAGAAGAAAGTTAAATTCTACTTCAACCCCCTCCTGCGCCTCCTTTTTCTTCCTTTACCTACTTCTGCCTCTTGTAAATCTTACCCAAGAAGGACTTCAACACAGCTTGCACTGATTTGCTTGGATGAGCTTCAATTGATGATATTAGCTTTTCATAACTACTGCTCTCATACTCAGCAAATGCACCCTGCAGAATTAAAATTATGCAAATGGTCAATACCATAGGTATGGGAGAAACAACTCCAAATTTTATTGTGCAATATGTGACTACTATATGTGAGGACGACACAAATAATGGTCACAGAGTAACAAAAATTTATCAAAGAATGCAGGAGCTTCAAGACCCACAATTTCTAAAGAACCTCAGGAGTGATTTTATAGTGCCGCATCCTACCCTTTGGTCATATGGTCTCCTGAAACCCAATACCATCGTTCACTTTTTCAGACCAATTATTTTAAGCTAGCTTTGATGTTCAAATAGCCCAACAGAGATCTGATCATGCAGATCAGTATGCTTCATGTCCTCGAAAGCCAAATTTGAAGATATCCTCCTCTGAGTTCTATCCAAATTCATTTGATTCTGCTTATTCTATGATGCACCTACCAATCTGTATATATTGATCATATAAGACAACTTATTGCAACCCTCCCAATGTGTTAAATCTCAGTCCCTAAAGCTTTAGATTTTGAAAGTTTGACAGCAGACAATACAAGGGGATATTTCAATAAATTAGGGGTGTTCTGAAATTTGGCATGTAACCAATCTAGAGGGTACGTTATCATCATAGGACTGGCCACACAATAAAATCCTTTAAGTGGTTCAAACCAAATGACTTCCTGGTAAGCCTATCAAAACAGTTATCTAAAGAACCTCTTTACATGTAATAACACGATCAAGTATACATTGATTTACCAGATATGATACAAATGAATATAGATCAAGCTTTCATTTGGAAAGTACGGGAAAAAATCAGAAACTAACCTTAATCATTTAGGGACTATGTCTATTCTCCAGGGTGGCTAGTGAATCTAAGATTTCCAATCAGAAACGTTCTATCTTTCAGAAGTTAAGGGCCAATCATTTTGCATTCCCATGATTTTAGAATAATTTCTTAACAGATTAGAATAAAGTTTACTTTCAAATTGCATCTTAGATTCCAAAAATAATAGGCAACCTTCATGTTTCATGGGAATCCAAATATCCACCTATTTTGATGGAGATTTCAATTCCTAAGATTATGGGAGTTGGATGTGAACAAGAATTGTCTGAAATGCCCATTTTCTTTATCTATGCCAACCAGCCTACTACAAACTGATCCAATTCTCAGCACATTAGGATTCCAAAAGATCCAAATAGAGCCTTAGGGTAATGTAAATTCCTAATCATAGATATGCAGAGCATATTTATTTAATTGTCGCAGGAATGCAAGAAGTAGCAGGAAATGACATATTAAAACATCTAGCACTAAAGAAAAAAAATTATCGGAAAGAGGTTCCAACGTGCTGTTGAGGGAACACTTTCCAACACACCTCCATTTTTTGCTATATGGACAATATAATTTGGATGTCGGCCTATTGTACAGAATGGAATGGGTATTCCCTGTATGGGTCACATGAGGAATTTGGTGGCCCACCATGTAGGGGACTTTTCCCATGTTTATTTCAGTTGCCCCTGTAAATCACAACAATTGGCAGAGAAGTCTGATTGCTCGGGTATTTAACGCGACTAGGAGGTGATTGGACAACATGTCCAATGAATTTGGGCGCTAACCTACCTGCCACATAACATTTAAAGCAGGCATGTCGGAAAGGGTCCCAACAACAGGCGTGTAGGAACCCTGCCCCTTAATTATTTAGTGCCAATCACTTCTATAATTTATTAACTTTTAAACGATAGAGCTTTCTATATCATCTGAGAAGTTTCCCTCATTCAGCAGACTTTTATATGAAACAATATTTATTTGCAACTTTTAAAACCCCAATAGCTGGAAATAGAAAAGAGATGACTGAGCTCAAACCTGAAGATCAAGATCTTTGTAAAGTGCCTTTACTCTTGCAACACAATCTAGATCTGCCTTTCCATAATTCTCCTGGAAAAAAACCTCTCCAGATAAGTAAATCTTGTACCACTTTTAAAAGAGGACAAAATAAAAAAATAAAAAAATAAAAAAGGAAGTAGGAACTGCACCACTTACATATAATAGTTTCTTTTGTTCCTCGTTGGAGCGTTCAACTGCTTTCACAACCAACCAAGAGCACTTAAAATCTTCAATGTCTGTCCCAATCTGATGGAGTAAATTACCACAGCATGAAGACGCAAACACGTCAGAGATTGATAAATCAGAAATCAAAAGGAAACAAAGAAAAGGGCATAACTATGATTCTTACCTTACCAATCACGTCAGGATGACCAAAGCAGTCCAAATAATCATCCTACAAAGAAGACAGCAGGCCATCAAAACCAAAGACTTAGACAAACTATCAAGCAAATGAATACAAAAGATTTCAGAAATTTCAAAATGCAGAATCACCTGAACTTGAAAGTAGGTTCCCATTTCAATGAGAATGTTCTTTACATCCACATGGTTGTCCAGATTCTCACCTGACATAAGCAATGCACATGCAACCTATTCATGCAGAGTGAAAACAAACAACATATGTTAACAACAGGTTCATTGTACAAGTAAATAATTATACAAGATATTAAGAAGTGAACATTTTTGTCACTGCAACTAATTAACACAGAATGCAAATTATGTGGACAACTGTTTAGCAGAATCATGGAGGATGTAGACATAAAAAACACAAAAAGGCAGCGAATTACATATTAGATACAAACGCAGGTGTAATCTCTCCTCTGGTAACCAAAGTTTCCATTGGGAAGTGTGGTTGGGAGGAAGCTTGTGACAAATGTCAGGAAACAGCTGAAAAGAATATGTTATTCCACTGAATGGATGTTGGAACACTTTGGTTATTGAAAATATACGTCCACGTTGAAGCGTTTAATACATCATTCTGTGATGTGAAAGTTTAACACTCAAAAACTGAAAACCCAGTACAAGGTGTATTCCTATGCGTGGCCAAGCCAACCCCGCACACAATACCTTGCTGTGGCAAGCCATGATGTCATGCTAGGATGCAATGGCACCAAGGAGGGTGAGGCACACCGCCCTTCCTCAAGGTAGCTCTTAAGCATTTCACCCTTTTCCAGAAGTAGACATCAACTACCCTGAAAATCATACTGACATACTTCAAATTGTCACGAGGTTCTTCTTCCATAACGTTAACATGATTCCACAGTGCTACAGCATGCTCCATGTCATGGCCAAAGCCATCACCGAGACACAATGAACACACACACGCGCCTCCACAAGTGCCATGGCCATGACATTCTCCTCCGCTCAATATTATTGACGCCCTCGTCAACGCTTCTACGCTCAGCTCAAATGTCTTAAATTTGGTACCCACATCAAGCAACTACTCTCTGTAATGACATGACCTGGTTCCCCAACATTTCCAACTGTTCTCAAAGGACTCTTACGCCTTCAAACAAGATGCACCACTCACTTGAATAACAACCTAACCTTCAGCACCACATTGCCTCTCATTTAGTCTTCCACGGCTTAGCTCACCTTCCAATTGTGCTTACCCCCCAGACCGACAACATTGTATCCGAAAGTCCGAAACATGAGTTTGACCTGACTTCCCATACCACCACGCTTATGTTGCACTCTAAACATCGTTGTCCCTGAGTTCTGCCTTCTAATGCACCTATATGCTGATACTCAGACCGGCCAACACCGAATCTATAACGCAAGCTTGACATGATGCCACACACCATCACGCCTCTGTTGCACGCAAATCCAGCTTTCCATTGAGTTCTTGTCCTCCAAAGCACCATACATGATGCCCAAAACGTGAGTCACGCTTATGCTGCACACCCACACTCAGTCGACCACACCAAATTCAAAACACAAGCTTTCCATGATGTCCCATACCATCACTTGCTCTTGCATCCCAAACCCAGCTGTCTCCTGAGCCCATCTCCATATGACCTTGAATGTCATGGTGCCTCACATTTGATGCCTTTTGTTGTGCCTCCCTCGGGAGGTATTTCTGCAACCACTTTGACCTCACAAGAATCTTCTTGGGAGATGCCCCTTGAATGAACGACCACTGCACGACATGACTCAAACTTTCCCAGTCAAAGCTTACTCATGAGCACGAGTTAGGACTCTCACCCCCGCAGTTGAGGATGCTACTCTGGCTTAATGTGCCTCCACATCTAAGAACTTCTGGTGCCTCGCTACTCAAGGGATTTTGGTGCCTCACTTCTCATGGACTTTTGATGCTAGGCTCCTACACACATAGTTGGGGACTACATCGGGTACTGGTCTCCACACTTGTAGTTGGGGACTACACAACGCCTCACTTCTTAAGGGCTCTTCTCCTGTAGGAGGCATCAAATTGTATGAGGACCCGCTGGTGGAGGGCTAGTAGGGAAGAAGGGAGAAACTGGGAAGAACCAGAGTTGCAGGAGGGGGGGGAGAGAAAAATGGACAAACACGCACAATCACTTTCTTGCACAAACTACCAATTGCAACTTCAATATTCAATTCTCTTCAATTCTGGTTCTCTCAACCGTGTTAAATTGAATATATAGAAGACTCTAATGCATGAAATTAGAAACTTAACTAAATTTGCAACCAACTAAAAGAAAAAACTAACTGAAATAGAAACTACATAACCCCAAGAAAAATCCCCTACGTATCTACTAAACTTCCTAAAATAAAGAGAACAAAATAAACTACGTATTGCATCTACCAGCCCTTGCTAGACCAGAAAACTGGTTTAGGATCGGTTCTTGGCTTAGGCTACCAAAGTGGGTCATATCGGTCCAACCAGGCTAAGGCAACTGCATCAGCTCTCCTCCTTTGAAAAGAACTCGACTCCGTCAAGTTTGGATGAGGCCCAAGAATGTCATCCGAGTCAACTCGCCGTAGTAGAAATGTACCAGCCGTCTTCTTGAGTTTGACAGATGGAAGATCTTTCACTGGGAGGTATTTCATCTCAAGTCCACCATGCTGAAAGGAATATGTATTCTCAAACCACAGTGCTTGGCTTTCTTGTCATACAACCATGGGCGTCCCAAGAGAATGTGGCAGACATTCAAAGGGAGGACATCGCACTGCACCTGATCAATCAGTCCACCAATGGAATACGTGAGCAAACAACTTTCATTAACCTTGAGATTTGTGTTGTTCACCCACACAACCTTGTAGGGGTTCGAATGAGGTTCCGTCTTCAAACCCAACTTGCGAACATCTTCAACGACAACATTGGTGCAACTGTTGGGGTCAACTTCCATAGTACACAAGTTGTCATTGCATCACACCCTGGTCTGAAAAGTACTGTTACGACGCCAATCTTTATCTTCCTCATCGAAAACCTCCTGTGTAGCCAAGAGGGGGCAAATAACATAGCAATACTGACGCTCGCCATCACTATCATCGTCATCCACCTCACTAGGCTCACGCTCACGCTCAGTCTCTAGATTGTCTGTCCCTATTGTTTGTTGCTCCTTCGGTTCAAATGGTATGAAGTTGTCCTTGTCAATGTAAGCTACCAACCGGTTAGACTGAGCAGCCATATGTCCGTACCCCTAGCACATGAAGCACTGAATAGCTGCTTTCGGCATCACCGAATTTCTGTCATATCCACGTCGAGGTGGAGAATAAGGTTTGTCTAAACCTCGCCGAGGTAGGGAGTAAGGACGAATAGGTTGTGTAAGTGCCATAGAAGAACCACTAGCCTGTGGTTTGCTAACCGAAACTGACTTCTCCTGAGAAGAAGACTGGTTTAGGACCGGTTTTAGGCTTAGACTTCCAAAGTGGGTCATATCGGTCTAGCAAGGCTAAGGCAACCGCATCACCCATCTACCGCAGCTTATCAGTCCTACAAGCGTGGAATTTTTTACCTCATTCAGATCAAATCACATAGCGCTAGCAAATGAACGAACACTCCTCTTCTCGGCTAGTCGTTGGCATGGATCCGATGGATACAACTACTTCCAAGTCAAAGCTTTTGTGCCTTGAGTGGGGACTCCCCCACTCAAGTGCACAACTCATTCTTCCAATGTATTCGAGTCGCAGTTCATCCGAACTTATATGTGTCACCTCTAGTAACTGAGCATTGTTTCACACTCGACTATTTCTCCTTCAGCCAACATACTCATTAAGCTCAAATTATTGCTTGCCTCCAAAGAGGACTCACTTCACGCCTTAATGCCACCACCAAGTTGCCCCAACACTTTCTAGTGCGCTAGATTCTCAAACACCTATGTCCATGGAACAACTACACAATGATGATATGAACTACCACTCCATACCTCCCCTACTCAAGCCACAGTCGTTAAGCATATATGTCACAGATACTAATTCATTGTAGACAAGGACTTCCACTCCATGCCATTTGTGACCTTAGTAGTCTGATACCCTACTCAAACCACAGTCATTAAGTACATCAAAACCGATAGCATTGCAAAGCTCCCGGTGCAACAACTAGGCCCCTCCAAACTGATGTCACACCGATCACAACTCTAAATCCAACGATGTAAAATGTGCCACTCACCAGGCACGGTCTTGCTCCTGATATCAACCACCAAAGCATTCCTTTGTTTAACCCATGGCATAACTGTAGCTCTGAAACCAACTATCAAAGAGTTCTTTTTAAGCTCCATGCATTGCCGATTCTGATACCAACTGTCATAGACAAATTCTTTATGGAATCAATCTACTTATGTGGCACCTTAGCTAATGCTTGACCAAGCAATCCTAAGACCATTCAAGCCATCTTAACATTCACTAAAACAGATTCTATAAAATCAACAAGACATGGCTTGGGCACAAGCCAAAAAGCTACGCCAAGGCTTGCTTGACCTAGCCCACAATGATGCTTTACTACCCATCCAATAGTCCCACATTGTTGCAGCCCATTACTAGTGCCACTCCAACTCAAGGCTACCACCAAACTGTCCATCATACTTGTGCCCGAGGTGTAATAACAGCCCCACTACAATATCACAATGCATACCAAAGGTTTGCCAAAATTAAGGCTGTAAACAGCAGTGAAATATAATGCTTGAGTGATCTTAACCGATCCCCAAGGCCCTCTATTTATAGAGAATTGAAATACAATTAAACAAAATACAAATAGGAATGTTACCTCAGTCCTAATCCTATTAGGAATTCCTAATACAACTAGGAATGCCAGAATAGGACTCGGCTGAGGGAAAAACAATAAAATAAAATAAAAGAAGAGAATCTAATCTGACTAGTACTACTCCTAACATGACTAGGACTAATCCTAATCAGCTAGGACTAGTAGGACTAATCCTAATCAAACTAGGACTGCTTACCCCAATCGGGTAAGCAGCCTATTTCAACACTCCCCCTCAAGTTGGAGCAAAGATGTCGATCATGCCCAACTTGACTGATTGGGATCAAACAATTTTCCAGACAATCCCTTGGTGAAGATATCAGCAAGTTGATCCGCAGATCTCACAAAGGGAATACAAATCAGCCCATCTTCTAACTTCTCTTTGATGAAATGCCTATCCACCTCAACATGCTTGGTACGATCATGCTGTACAGGATTGTGTGCTATGCTGATTGTAGCCTTGTTGTCGCAGTACAACATCATAGGAAGACGAATAGCAACACCAAGATCTTGTAGCAAACCTTTAAGCCAGAGTAACTCACAAATACCTTGTGCCATAGCTTGAAACTCAGCTTCGGCACTAGAACAAGCAACTACATTTTGCTTCTTGCTACGCCATGTGACAAGTTTCCACCTACAAAGGAGCAATACCCAGAAATAGACTTGCGATCTGCAGAACCAGCCCAATCAGCATCAGTGTATGCTTCTATCCGTAGATGACCATTCATAGACAGAAGAATTCCTTTTCCAGGAGCTGACTTCAAATAGTGCAAGATCCGAAGAACAACCTCCATATGGGAAGAGTAGGGATCATGCATAAACTGGATCACAGTACTCACGGCGACAGCAATGTCAGGACGAGTGTGTGAGAGATAAATCAACTTCCCTACAAGTCTTTGGTACCGGCCTTTGTCAACAGGCTCACCCTCTTTTTCCTTGAGTCGAACAGTAGGGTCCATTGGAGTATCTGAAGGATGGCAGCCTAACAACCCGGTTTCAGCCAATAAGTCTAGGACATACTTCATCTGGGAGAGAAAAATGCCTTTAGAAGATCTGGCCACTTCAATCCCAAGAAAGTATCGTAGCTTTCCTAGATCTTTAATCTCAAATTCTTGTCAAATGAAGGTCTTCAACCGTTTGATCTCATCACCATCATTGTCGGTAACCACTATATCATCAACGTAGACTATAAGAACAGTGAGTTTTTCACCAACCCTCTTTATAAAGAGTGTGTGATCAGCATTACTCTGCTTATAGCCCACAGAAATCATGGCCTTGTGGAACCGGCCAAACCATGCTCGAGGTGACTGCTTTAGCCCATAAAATGCACGCTTCAGCCTACACACTTTTCCTTGGTTTCTGTCACAAGAGAACCCTGGTGGAATGTCCATATATACCTCCTCATCCAGTGTTCCATTTAGGAAGGCATTTTTTACATCAAGTTCCTGCAAATCCCAGCCAACGTTGACTGCACAAGATAATAACACACGAACAGTATTTAACTTTGCAACAAGTGCAAACTTTTCCTGGTAATCAATGCCGTATGTCTGAGTGAACCCCTTGGCCACGAGTCATGCCTTATACCTATCCACAGTGCCATCCACCTTCTGTTTCACCACAAACACCCATTTACATCCAATGGTTTTCTTCCCAGGTGGAAGAACCACAAGCTCCCATGTGTTATTTTTCTCCAAGGCTTCCATTTCTTCCATCATAGCTGCGTTCCACTTTCCATCTGATAGAGCTTCCTGCCAATTGTTAGGAATACGAACAGAAGAAAGAGAGGAAACAAAAGCACGAAAGGATGGGGAAAGGGAGTCATAAGAAACAACATGAGATATGGGATGCTGAGGGCAAGTCCTGATCCCTTTGCGAAGAGCAATAGGTAACTCAGGAGAAGGAACATTACCAGCTGGAGAGGCAGGTTCTGGATCCAGGTTCGGCAATTGGATGGGTACTGAAGCAATAGTTGATTGAACCTGCTTATGTTTCCTTGCATAGGTCTTCATGTTACTAGTATCAATCCTCCTCTGAAATTCACTAATAGTCCTCTGGATAGGAGACTGGATAGGGGTAGATTGCTCCCCCTGAATAGAAATTGTCTCCCCCTGTATAGGAACCTCTCCCCCCGACTCAGGGGAAGTATTAGGGGCAAGCTGAACAGGTTCAGACTCATGGTAAATAGACTGAAGTGGAGGTGGAGAGTCAATAGTCAGCACATCTTCACTAACACTCTCCCCCTGAAGAGGTGGGGACATATAATATGGGACGCTTTCATGAAAAACAACATCCATGCCGACAAAAGTCCTACGGGATGGAGGGTAATAACATTTGTACCCCTTTTGAGTAGCAGAGTATCCCAAGAAAATGCAGCGAAGACTACGTGGGTCAAGTTTACCAGGGGACCTTGTATCCCTGGCATAACAAACGCAGTCAAACACCTTAGGTGGAACTATAAAGGAAGAAGAGCCACGTAATAGCTCAATAGGGGCTTTGGAAAGAAGAACACGACTGGGCAGCTTATTAATTAAATAGGCTGCAATAAGGACAGCATCCCCCCAATAAAGAGAAGGGACAGTGCGAGCAAACATAAGAGCTCTAGCCACCTCCAAGAGGTGGCGGTTTTTCCTCTCAGCCACACCATTTTGAGCTGGAGTGTCGACACAGCTGGTCTGATGGAGAATTCCATTGGTAGCAAGGTATTTTTGGAACTGTCCTTCCATATACTCTTTCCCATTGTTACTCCTCAAAGTTTGAAGAGTAGCATTAAACTGGGTTTTAACCAATTGATGAAAGTGCTGAAAACATGAAAAAACTTTATTTTTTGTGGGTATATCTCGAACCTAGAATAGCAGTCAATAAAAGTGACATACCACCGATGTCCAGACAAGGAAGCTTTCCTACTAGGACCCCACACATCAGTATGAACAACATGAAATAAGGAAGAAGATCTATTATTAGAAATAGGATAAGTGGAACGTGTCTGTTTAGCCAAGACACAAGGCTCACAAAAAAAGTCTTCCTTATTACAATCTTTAACTAATGTTGGAAATAAATTGGATAAAGTACCTAATGGGGGATGGCCTAGCCTAGAGTGCCATTTATGTAATTCAGAAGAGAAAGATGCCGACGGTAAAGCCTGTGTAGGTGTAGGATCGCTATCAAGCAGGTACAATCCGCCATGCACTTTACCCGATCCAATCGTCTTCCCCGAGTCCAGTTCCTGAAAAACACAGTGAGTGGGAAAAAAAGTCACTTTACAATTCAGGGATTTAGTGATACTGCTAATGGAAAGAAGGTTAGTTGTAAATTTCAGAATATGTAACACAGATGACAGGGTAAGAGAAGGAGAACAACCAATGCAACCTTTCCCTGATATGGAGGAGAGGGACCCATCAGCAATTTTGACTTTATCCTTACCATAAGCAGAAGAATATGTATTAAAAAGGTTGAAGAACCTATCATGTGATCAGTAGCACCAGAGTCTATGATCCATGGAGTGGAAACTACTGATGCACAATGACCAACAAAGGAAATACCTGTACGGGCAAAGAAAGAACCTGAATTGGCAGCAGATGTAGTAGAGGCAGCGGATGTGTTCAACATACGACATAGAGCCTAGAGTTCTTCCTGGGAGAAACCGATGTCAGCAGTGGGAGTTGGAGCTACACTTTCAGTGTGATTGGCTTTGTTTTTAGACTTAACACGACCACGTTTGCTCTCAAAATCAACTGGCTTCCCATGTAATTTCCAACATTGAGCCTTAGTGTGATATG